>NC_139604.1:4301246-4649715 GCF_964270895.1 Podarcis filfolensis
GACTAATACCAACCCCACTACCGGCCTCAGAATACGGATGCATTTTGCCCATTGTACTTTCAGCTTCAGAATAATTATGTAAACAGCAGTCCATCTTTCCAGATGGACCTGTGACGGCAAGGAATTTAACTCTGTGTTTTAGTTTCCATCTACAAATGGAAACTGAAGCAATTACATAGGTTCCTTCATGGGTGCAAAACTAGGGCAGACCTCAGCTCAGACTAAGGAAAAAGTAAGGAAATATAAATGCATCCTAGTTATAGTTGGGAGTCTCCTCCTCTTGAAAGCAGTGGGGAAGCAGGCATATTGACACAGTGCAAGCCAGAGTCGAGAAATCAGACATGCTGGCTGGATGCTAAAAAGAAAGAAAACAGAGGAGAGAAAGAGTGCTAAGCCCAGGAACAACTTCTGTCTCAGCTAGTAAGCTGAACACACCAGGGACTTCACAGAGAGCTAGGACTGGTAGGCATTAGCATGAATGTGATGAAATGAAAGCATATTAAAATTAGAAAGCACTAAACTGCAGCTAAATCACTGGCTACTACTTGCTGGAATCCAAGTTAAATGTTAATAAGTAAATGTATTCCAATAAATTGTTTGCCTGGGGGCTAAGAGCACCACTGTAGAATAGGCATCGCTCAAGAGCTGGAGCCACATGGCGTCTGTATAGCTCAAACATTCCAGGTCACAGATGCATGCAAGCCACTTGCTCTTGAGAAATATTATTGTAAGCCACCACATTTGGGCCATAACATTCTTGCACGCAGAAAGAAAACAGCATCATTGTCCTATTGACCAAAACAAAAACAAAAAAACACCTCCCTGATGCCTGAAAAAATCAAATTTGCAATACTGGGTTTTTTAATGTGCTAGAAAGGGGCAGGATGCAAAAAATGCTCCACAGACTTCTGGAAATTCTGGAAAACAGGCTCCACAAATAAAAAGACTAGACTTTAAAGACCCCTGCACAAATAAAAATCAATATTTGTGTGCAGTGATGGCAGACACGCATCTGGAAAAGTTGATTGCAAGATAAAACCTACATCCTTTTGTACATGTTGTTCTAGCCAGCATGGTTTGGAGAGGAAGACTACACATTACACACAATAGTCTGTAAGAAAACCCCAACACCTTTTATCTTTAAAAGGGGGCCCTGAGCTGAGATGTCACAGGGGTGTGTATCTGTGACACATACCTGCCTATTCCTCCCACCACCTGCTTTTCCTCTTTTTCAAATTACGACCCCTTGCAAGTTTCTTTCTCCACAAATATTGCACTAGCAGATAACCACAGCTAACCAGTCTCCCTGGCTCCAAGATACATAGGTTTTTCTTGCCAGGTAATTATAACTTATGAATGACAAAACATAATAATTAATAAATCAAATAAGTAACAAATCAAAAGGATTTCTCCTAAAGTCATTCTCTCACCATATATGGTGGACCCAGGGAGGCCCTCATTTGTGTGCCCCTCCATGTGAGGTCCAGACAGTGGCAATATGAGAACGGGGCCTTTTCTGCAGTGGCTCCCCATCTGTAGAATGCTCTCCCCAGGGAGGTTCACCTAGCACTTTCACAGTATATCTTTAGATGCCAGGGGGAAGAGTTCCTCTTCAACCAGGCCTTTGGATGATTAATTTTCTACAGCCTTTTAAATGTGTTTGTAGGGTGATGGTCATCATTTTGTTGTTTTTATTTTAACCATTTATTTGTGCAGTTATCTTGTGAACTGCCCCAAGATCCTTCGATGAAGGGAGGTATATAAATCTAATAAATAAATAAATAGTAAATAAAATAAGAAGAAGACCTAATTACAAACATTAGCTTTCAAATCTGCTGGAACTCAGGACAGATTTTTATATTTAAGCATGCCTGTATGCTGAGGACACCTCTCTCTGTAACATCCGAAAAAGGAGAGGCCTTGCAAATCCTGGGCTGGTGCCTAGACTCTGGTGAGCCAAAAAACTGAATCCTGGCGAGACAGAGGCACTGTGAGTGGGTGGTTCACAACCCTGGATAATTGGTCAATTGCCTGCTTTGGACGGGGCTGTACTTTCCCCAAAGAGCAAGTTCGTAGTGGCTCATGGACTCATCTTTGTTGCTAGAGGCCCAGCTAGCAGGACAGATGTGGGTGTTTCTGGATTGGTATACCCTGACAGCTGCCATCCATGCGCTGGTAACATCCAGGCTGGATTACTGCAATGCGCTCTTTGTGGGGCTGCCCTTGAGGTGGGTCCAGAAGCTGCAGCTGGCAGGATATTGCCAACAGGTCACCCCACTGTTGAAAGAATTGCACTGGCTGCCAATCAGCTACTGGGCTAAGGTTAAGGTGCTGGTTTTGGTGTATTGGTGTCCCTTGCAGCCCTGGCCTCCTTTGGCTGGAAGGGCAGGATATCAGTTTAATGAATAAAAATAAATAAATATCTGAGCCCCACCATATAGTTAAAAAAGACCTCAGAGATTCTCAAGCAGCAAAGCAGACTCAAACTGCATCTAGAAGCAGCTGCAGTGTCATCCAAGGTTTACTTAGGCAGAGTTTGCAGGCTCAGCTGCAATGGCCTGTGTCTGATCCACACAGTCCATGAAAGGCAGAATTCTCAAAATCACTTCAGGCAGTTTGCTTATCTTGTCACAAACAGAGCCATGACTAAGCCTCACAGTTAGAGGGAATAAAACAAGTGAGCAGAGGGTTTGTTTCTTCCATGCTGTCACCACACATAAATATTAAGGGACCTTCTCTTCCGAGACCATCATTTGCAAGCAAGGGTGCCAACTTGAGTAAAATATGGGAGGGGGCAGGTAAGCCCCACCCCACATAATTAACATAGTGTACACACACACACCATTTGAAAGGCAACGCCCATCAACTTGGAGGGGGGGCACAGCTCCTCAAATATTTTATTGGGTGGGCCGAAGGGACATTGGCCCCTTGGGAGTTGGCTCCTATGTTTGTAGGATCAGGACTGAGCCAGGAAGTCACTCATGTTGGCATGCAGCTCAAGTGCTGTCCCTCCGAATCCCCTCACCTGCCCTGTACTTTTAAAGCATCCTCACTTCAAGCAGTCCTGGGCTCCCCCAAAGAATCAAGGAGAATTGTTAGGAGACCCCTATTCCCCCCAGAGCTACAATTTCTACACAGTGGCTTGACAATCAATCCCTCTTCCCAGGGAACTCTGCAGATTGCAGCCCTTTGAGGGGAACGGGGTCTCCCAACAAGGCTGAGCACCCTTAACAAACTATAGTTCACAGGGTTCTTTCAGGGACTGTTTAAAGTGCTATGGTGCTGCCTTAAATGTAGTGAGGTTAGGGTCTAAGAGAGGGATGGGGAATCTTCCGCCATCCAGAGGATGTGACTCAAAGTCCCGTCACCCTGCCCCCAGTCAGCATGGACAAACGTCAGGGCTGATGGAGCTGTGGTGCAGCAACATCTGCAGGGTTCCCCATCTCACTGTAACACATCAGAGTGCATTAAGCGGCATTGGTCACCGTACCACCAAATCTTCCGATGTACCAAGAGTCCTGGATTTGTGTCTGCTGCAGCCTCTTGGACAGGCAAAATGTCTTGAATGGGACCTGTCTAGAATTGGATACTACCAAAGTTCTCTCAGAACTTGAAGGCAAATAGCCCGATCAGAGTGATGCCAAGTAAATGTTCTGCTGCCCCCGCTTTGTGGGAATAAGTAGGGTGTGTGGAGAACAAACAAAAGCACTAAGAACTGATTTGCCCAGTACAATAAGAGAGGTCATATCTACTTTCTGACTCCTCACCAGCGGCCTTAGCCAACAGCTTTGGAAGTTCAGCTATCCCCATGCAAATACTAAAATGTCATAAAAAGATTGTTTTTCTAATCCGGACTGAGTTTCTAGTTTTATAGTACATTATAAATACTTAAATGTTTGTATCATCTCAGTAGATGTAAAGGGGGTTGGGGGAGAGCACATAACACAGGAACTGTTTGCGCTGCTATTCAGGTTGCTGCAATGATTTACACAACTGAAGAACAACCTTTTGCCCGTAAGCACTTTTTTTGCTACTATTAGCTATAGTAAAGTTTAAAAAAATAAACAAAAGCATCAGCAGAATATAATGTCCTGTAAATATCATGGAGGAATGGCCAATTTTTTCTGCTGCTTTGTATTAGAAGATTTGGGTGCAACTTATAATAGGCTGTTTGGATAAGGATAATAAACAATGAAAATTTTATTTATATCCCACTCTTCAGAGATAATTGAGAGCAGTTCACGCAATACAGCAAAAAAACCTAGTAATTTAAGTTATTTAGCAAACACAGTGAAAACCACAGCACACCCATCTATAATCTATAATCAACCATCTATAATCAACCATACAAAATACAGCCGTGGACAGAAACAAGCCAGACCACCAGCCAACACAGAATTACCCCTCCCCAAAGGAACCGGGTCATCTTGATCACATTTCTCCTTCTGGTTTTACTAACATTCCCCCTTCGCGGTGCTATGCAGGAGATCCTCAGAACAAAGCCTGGTTAAACTTTTGGTGTAAAAAATCGACTTAAGAGTGGGGTTCAAAAGAACAGCCATTGTTTTCAACACATCAGATAAGCCTTCTCCACGTGTACTCGATCGACTTCACTAGGGCTCACTCCCACGATCGCAGCCTTGGGGAACTGCGGCGGGGTCTTCTTCTGGATCCGCAAAGCCACACGGGGCGCCGGGAGGAGGCGCCGGTCCGGGGGCCCAAAGGGAACCCGCCGACCCCACTTGGCCCGAGTTTCCCTTCTTTGCATCCAGCTGCGAGCAAAGCCGGGGCAGCCCCCCCCCCCGCCTCCATCCCCGTCGCTCGCCCCCCAGCTGCTCTCCCCATTCTCCAAAGAAAGGAGACCACCCCGAGCCGGATGAAGCCGCCAGCCCGCCGGAGCGAAGGAACGGGTGCGGCCGAAGGCGCGGCGCGAGAGCCCCGGTGGCCGGGGAGCGGCGAGTCCCCCTCCGCCAGAAAGGCGAGCGGCGGCGCGCAAGGGAGCTCCCTCGAGGGGCGCGGCGCCTGGGCCTCTCTGCCCCCGCTCCCAGCTCGCATCCCATGCTCCAAGGGAGAAGGCCCCCCCAGCCCCCCCAAAACAACCTTCCGCCCCCGGGTCCCCGCCCCACCCACCTCGGGGTCCTCCGCGCACCATCCCTCCAGCGCGCAGGAGAGGCAGCCCCCGAAAAACACCCCCTCCCTGACCCCGGACTGGGAGGGCGATGGGGAGTCCCCGCCCGCGCGCTCCCTTACCTCCTCCGCCGGCCGTCGAGCCGCCCGCGCCCGGCCAGCGAGGAGGGCAGCGCGCCGGCGCCGAGTCCCTCGCCTCGTCGGGCCGGGAATGGAGCCGAAGAGGAGGCGAGGCTGGCCAGCGAGCGCCTCGGCGTCCCCTCGACGTCCGCGCAGGGACCTCCTCGCTGATGTCACTGGAGGGGCCGGGCGTGGAAGGGGGACGCCCCGCCGGGAGGAGGAGGAGGAGGCGGAGGAAGGCGCCCCTCGCCCGCCCGCCCGCCCGCCTGCCCGCCCCCTCGGGCCCCCCCCTCCGCCGGGCTCCCTCGCATTGAAGGAGAACTTCAAAAACAGCAAGCAAGCGAGCGGGAGCCTTGCCGTTTCCCCCCCTTGATTTCGGAGGGCTGTGCAAGGGGCGCCCTCCGCCTTTCGGGGGGGGGAGAAGGAGGGCCAAGCGCCACGGCCAAGCCCCCAGCCTCTTTCTCCGGGGTCAGAAGAGCGATCACGGAAAAGATGGGGGAAGGAGGGTCTGATCCCCCCCCCCCCGGGTAGGACTTGGAGGCAGAAGGCCAGCTCACCCCCACTGGGGAATAAAGAAGAGGGTCACCGCGGAGCTGGAGAGTTGCTTAAATATATACATTTTACAAATAACAAAATTCCTTCTGTGGTTTTCTTTTTTAACTGTTCTCCATCCATTAATGAGAACTGAACTTCCTTCTGAGAATTATGGAAGGGGAGAGAAAATGGGGTATAGGACTGCCACCTGTCCTCTTTAATACAGGATTATCCCTTATTTCAAAGTAAAACGTTGTGTCCTATATTGATTCAATACAGGACAGTTTGCCCTTTATTTTTGCTATTTCTTCTCTGCTCCTGTACTCTTTCTCGTGTGTGCCAAGTTAAGGATCCTCTCCAATTGCCTGCCTCTGCTCTTGCAGGGAAGGCTTTGCCGGCTTGGCTGGAGAAACTGTCTCTCCCATCTTTCCTTTCCTTTTTTCTCCTTGCTCCCTCTCCTCATTCCACCCCAAGGAGGAGCAAACCAGGGCAAGGCTTCATGCTGTCCCTTCCAGTTCCCTGCAGCTTTGGCTGGGTTAAGGTGGCATCTGCCGAGTTGCAGCCTGGGAGCACTGGGCCCCTCAGAGACAAACAGGTTCTGAGGCTCTAGAAGCAAGCAGCTTGTCTTGGTGTAGCCCAGAAGCCCCAGTCCTGAACATACAGTAGTTATTTATCTGCATTATATTTGAGAGAGGAGGGTGGGAGTGAAGTAGCTACCCACAAGGCTCTCCCACCCCCCCAACCTGCCACTCTGTCATATTTTCTCTCTTTTTCAGAAATTTAACATGTGGAACAAAGCTCTCAGAATATGCTTGCCTTTAATTATTTATTTTGCCTCTGGCCTGCAAGTGTGTGAAAGGGTTTGTGCAAAGCACAGACAGATCTACAAAAAAATAATAATAATTGTGTGTGTTTCTGCATGTGACAAATTCCAGAGGGGCCGTAGGGCTGGGCTGCAGTAGATCATAATGGAGTGTTTTGAAGTAATTTCAGCACCAGGTGGAAAAGAAAATTGCCACCCCCCTCCACCACCACCACTCCTGCCTGCTGCCACAGTCCTGTCCTGTATTTTGCTAGAACAAAGGTGGCAACCCTAGCAGAGTACCATGTATTTGTGGCCCTTACCATACCTTCCAGGTTGCCAGAGCGTGTCTGTGAGCACTCCGCAAATCCTCTCGATGGTCGGCAGCCTTCTTGGGTGTCCACACTTCTTGAAAGCCTCCGTCACAGGCTGGGTTTTTCTGTAGGAGCAGGAAGGCCCCTACCATATTGACTGAAATATGTTCACATTTAAAGAAATCAGTGCAGAAAGCGCCTTCTCCCTCTCCCTCTCCCCCCCCCCACCCTCCCACCACACACATATTGAAAGGAAGGACTGCCCTCAAAAACAAAACAAGCCAGTGCACTGATCTCAGGTATTGCTTGCCAGCTTCCCATTCTTCAGTGAAAGCCCTGGGGTAGATGTTGTGAGGTTACGTCTCCCATGGAGTTTTCTCTAAGATCAGTAACTGGAGGCATCCAGGGAGACTGCAGAGCTGTGCGGAAAAGGTTTCCTAGGAAGACAAATACATCACTCATGGCCACCTCATACTGATAAATTAACTAAGCACAATGCCACAGCAACAAAATTATAGAAAAATTCCAGAACACCTTCCAAGTGAGGCAGAAAAATGGAAGTTTATTTTGTAGATGAAGAAAACTTTCAATAAATTGAAGGAGGGATTTTGGCACATTATTTTGGCACATTACTATTTCAAGAGGGGAACCCCAAGTCCATTAAGTTCAGAGTCTTAAAATGACTTAAGTGCCTCATTTCCCTCCTCTATTCCTGACTCTTGTCAAGGTCCCATCTGCACAGGGGCTTTTGTGAATTCAGCCCAGGCAGCTAATATATTCTCCTCTGCTGCAGCCACGGAGGAGCAGCAGGCATCTTTCAGAGAAGCAGAGCAGACTGCCCAAATATCTCAGGGCTGTTTATATCCTGCCCATCTTCCCAAAGGAGCCTCAGAAGTTACTCATTGAGTTCAATAAACTTCCGCATGTGTGGGAATAGGATTGCAGCTTCATATATGTTTCTGTAACTAGCTAGCCAGGAATCAAGTTTGTGACAGTAGCAGAGAGTGCAGGTGATAGGAAACTGAGCTATTGGTGAATTTCCCCCTACATTTTAGAGAAGCAGGCTTGATGATTTTATTTTTATATGCTTGATAGAATCCATCCTTTGCATCACTGCAGGTCTGATAACTCCAGAACAATCACCTACTGCAGAGCGATGCGAGCAGGATCTGCCAACCCAAAACAGCGTAAGAGCCATGATGTGCTTTTGTCCCATCTCCTGCAATCTGCTACTTGCCCCATCAAACAGTGGAGGAGAGAGGGGAAATGATTTGTCTTCTTCTTTTGATCAGCTTCTGCGTGTATTTGGAAGAGCTTCAGTTTCCTCATTTGCCTTTGCATCACCATCTATTCCAAGAATGCAGTGCTCAGTGAATGGCTCTTAGGAGGGGTGGCATTCAGGGGCAAACTGCCCTGCTAGAACTGGTCAGAGGAGACATGACACTTCTGCACAGGCTCTTGCACTGCAAACGGACAAATGGAGAAAGTTCACCCCCCCAGGCTACCACATACCAGTGTTGTAGGGAGGGTGAACATTATTTTAGCTTGGATTGCCATTTTCCCCAAAGTGAAAATCCAGACAGAGTTGCTGAGCCTTTCTTGGGAACATCTCCCCCCCCCAAAAAAAAATATTTGGGGCTTTTCTTTTATTTTTTTCAGATTTTAAAAATAAAAACAGCCTAACTTGCCATACGTCCAGGTTTTTCCTGGACATTTGGCCAATTCAGCAACTATCCACCCAGATGCCATTTTTCTGAGGAGCCCTATTTTAGCAGTGTTTCCAGTGTGGAAGTATATTCACTATGTTTATGTCAGACATAGTATTCTCACTTGAGTCTAGGTCAGGGGAAACATGCTTCATGTTTTTAGGAGAAGCTGGATGAATATACTATAGCACTGTAGAGCTGGGAACTGGTCCCTAAGCATATCTGTTTTAAAAGTTATTCTATTTTTAAAATATATATGTTTTTAAACTCTAGTCATTGATCTGATTTATTGCCTGCCCTTCAGCCTGAGGTCCCAGGTGGGTTGCAAAAAAATGTTAAGGCAATATTTACAACACTTAAAAAATTACAATCAAGAAAATTTGGAGGATGCTGAAATGTGTGTCTCGGGTGCCCTTCTGTGGGGAGGGAGTTTCACAATGTGTTTGTACAGGCACCACTTGGGGAAAAATTTAAAAAGACAATAGAGCTGCCCACTTGAGGACTGGGGAGAGACTGCTGAACTGCTTGGTCTGTGAAGTGGATTGGGAAGCTGGTGGAAAGTTGGGCTCCATCAGCTGGAGAGAAACAGCTCCAGGGGAGGCCCACTTGCCCCTGTGCAGCTCCAAGTAAGCAGGCAAGCAGGGAGCTTAGCTAGGTGCCTGGGGCAGGACCTCACTTTCAGGCAAATGCCATTGTGGGTTTTCAACATCAGTTCTAGAATATTTTCAAGTGAATCGGTTTTATTTTTTCCGTTCAACTTTCCCTGAAAAACTGTGGAATGAAATGTTCCTGACAATGCAAGTATCAGTAATCCACTCCATCAGTTCATGCAATGCAGCTAATGATTAACAATGTTGTTGTTGCATCTTTCACATAATCGCTCCATCACTGGGAGTTTTCAGCATGTGCTCATTTTGTTTACGCTGGCCGTTTCCAAGCAGGCAGGCAGCTGCGAGGCAGTCAGAGATGAAGTCATCACCACATGGATGTTCACCTGAGCCCATTCTTAACAGATTGCTTACAAAGAAGGAAGTGGAAGCAGCTCTTAAAAGGCTAAAAATAGGAAGGGAAGAATGCCAAAGAAAAGACCCACTGCATGTATGATCTAGCCCAGTGAAGTCCTTGTAAGTCCCATTTCTGTCTCCTTCCCAGTGAGCTTATAATAGTGCTTCTTTCTGGCAGAATAATGTCTAGAGTCAAATGAATCTGCAGCTGAAAATCAGAAACGATACCAAAACCTTAAAAAGAGATTCAAAGATACAGTGTATAACACTGAAAGGATGTTTTCTGTCCTGCAAAATAATCGAGAACACAGTGTATCCCGTTAGATGATACACAAAACCATGACACAAGATCCCTTTTATTGCTGAAGGCCTTAAATAGGCTATTCTTTATTGCAGGCATGTTCCATTTAATAGTGTGCTATTGTACTGCTTTGTGTAGAGAATTATTGTTTTCAAAATAATCACTGAAGGGCACATTTTGCTGCTGTTGGTGGAAAGCTTGCTACACTTCACTTTTTCTTTTTTATATATTAAACTTATATGTAGGAAGTATGTTCCCTGTGAACCTAAAGAGCTGGAATGATTTGGAAATGTACCCATTGACAGGATGTTAGGAAGCAACGTGAGACTGGTTAAACTCAGTGGTGCAGAAAACTCTCAAGTAATGGTTCCTCCACCCCTCATTCTTATTTTAGGCTGAGAGGCAGATCGGACAGGAGATTGGTAGATCTGTGCTCAAACAAAGAACTGCCCAAGTCCCACTGAAAAAACAGAGCTGAGGGAGTGTGAAAGAGAAGAGTCACAGAACCAAAAGGGGAGGAGTGCAGAGTCTCCTCACATGTTCACTTTCCAAGCAGAATAGGGAGGATGGAGGGAAATGAGCCTAAGGTAGGGGATGAGTTCAGTGTCGTTCTCCTTCCTGTTAAAATTAGAATCCTCTCCTTTCTTTCTACACACAGAACTCCCACTGTCACAGGTGGGTCTGATAATAATAATAATAATAATAATAATAATAATAATAATAATAATAATACCTGTCTATCTGACTGGGTTGCCTCAGCCAACTCTGGGCAGCTTCCTAAATCGGTTGCTCTCCTTTCTATCCTCCCAAACATACAATGCATTTCTTTCCTTTTCAGGCAATAGCAATGCTTGCAAGCCAGACTCTGATGAGTAGGCATGGCAACAGACAGGATATTAGTACTGCATACAAGTCCCCACATCACACAAACAATTTATCTGATTTTCTGTGGGGAGAAATACACACTGGCATTTTGAGTTTAACAATGTTGTGTGGATGCTTGAAATTGAAATTGAAATACTTTATTGTCACTTGTACAACTTGTATACAGTGAGATTACACGAGCACCCCACTCAGCTCTCTTAGTTTTAATTCCCCTCGTTTACTGACGCACACCCACAAACTCGAAAGTCACCTGCCCTGTTGTTATCTTTTCATTCAGCAGCCTAACAGCCCACATGTAGAAGCTGTTCTTTACCCTGTTGGTGTGACTAATCATGCTTCTATATCTTCTGCCTCAGGGCAGGAGATCAAGAAAATGCCGGCCAGGGTGTGAATCATCCCTGAGAATTTTCCTCACTCTCCTGAGGCAACGTTCTTCCGCTATTTCATCCAGCGGATTCACAGGACAGCCCATAATATCTTGTGCTGTATGCTGCAATCATCATCATCATCATCACCCACCCCATCCCACAATAAACACCCATCTGGAAGCACCCTAAGTTGTGATTGCTGCCAGTCTTGTCTGTTTACTGTCAACAAGGGTTGCAGGGGCCCCAGCTCTAAGGCCAGCCCAAGACATGTTCGTACTGGATCTTAATGGTCCTCATCCTCCTAACACAGAGCATAACTCACCAGGAGATTTCCATGCATAATTTTTATTGAATGAGCAGAAGCTGCATAAAATGCATACTGTGTTCCTGCTCATTTCGGAGTATTTTGTTCCACAAGTCAGGTCAAGCTGGTTCTTACTCTGTCTTGCTTAATGACATCCAAAATCTTCTGCCTGAGGAGTTGCTTCATTGTAAGGCTGCCTTCGCCTATCCCTGCCCTGAAGTCTTGATTCCAAACTTGTCTAGACTTTTCTCATGTATATTCAGAACAAGATGCTACAAGCAGCCACTGATGTTACATGTAGTAAAATACACAATCAGAATCTGAGAAAGCACTTGGCCACTCCGCTGGATTCTCACTGCACAGCACAGGCTCAGTTTTCTCAGCATGGCTTTGTTTGATATGAGTGGTGAGTGGAGCTTACCCCACTAAAACATCTAACCATCCCATTGCTGCTGCAGTATCACCTAAGGTGGCCTAGCAAAGGAATATTTCCTGAAATGCCGTCTTCCTCCTGTGAGCCACATGCGGCCAGTTCAACAAGCTGTTTCCAGATGAGGTGCTTTTTGTGTAATGGTTTGTTTAATTTTGCAGGAGGTCCATGTGGCACAAGATCATCCACACACCCACCCAGTGCTACACCCATGTTTTTGGTTATTGAAAAAAATGTGTTACGGAGAGAAAGAGCATAATAACAACACAATCTGTTTGCAGGTGTGAACAGAAAAATATACAGCTGAGGCCAGGTTGGGGGAGTGGGGGGGGTGATCCCTGGGAAAGCTGGATGGTGTATTGCGATGCCTCTTCTTTCTTGATTTCTCATTGTGCGTTTCCTTTTGTTTCCTGCACCACAAGTCCTTTCTTTAAAGACTTTTGCCTGTTTTGCAATACTTTGCCTGCAGCACTTCAGCTCTCACAAACTCTTAATTAATTACTTCCTCTCCTGAAACAAGATGCCCTCAATCTCTATGCTGCCCTTGACTTTTTTTAAAAAAATGGCAAGACCACAACAATATAAGGTAATTTTATTTGTGAAATTGACCAGAAAAACCAAGGGGACAGTTTGACATTGTCTAGAGAAATCGAGCAGGCCATTTTCCTGGCCCAGTTGGAATCTCCCCTATGCTCTCTGTGACAGGATCCCCAACCCCCCCTAGAGCATGATCCATGGGTTGCAATTAAGCTCATCATCATTAAAAAAATAAATCATAAAAGCTGACCACTATTTTGAGCAGACAAGCACTCTTGTCACTCTTTAAAAATAAAAGTACACAATGACACAGTTCCCAAAGCAATTCTCTGGTATTCTGTGTACCTTTTTGCCCATTCTATCTTTCATGGGAGAAGGAGAAGAAGAGAAGAAGAGTTTGGATTTGATATCCCGCCTTTCACTCCCTTTAAGGAGTCTCAAAGCGGCTAACATTCTCCTTTCCCTTCCTCCCCCACAACAAACACTCTGTGAGGTGAGTGGGGCTGAGAGACTTCAGAGAAGTGTGACTGGCCCAAGGTCACCCAGCAGGAGCGGAGATGCGAACCTGGTTCCCCAGATTACGAGTCCACCGCTCTTAACCACTACACCACACTGGCTCTCAGTGCATCCGCTTTCTCTAGCAATGGATTGCACCCCCCACCCCGCTTCATTCTCTCTCTTCCTCTCCCCTCCCTGCCTTTTCACACTCCTGGAGCAAGGCTTATTTCTTCCTCCTTATATTTGCACAATAATCCCTAGGATGGGGCTACTAGTAGCAAATCTGGCCCAGCTAAGAAAGGGATATTATTGCAAAAGTTGGGTGCCTCTGCCTCTCTCTGCCAAGCAAGATTCCTGGGGGTTCCAGGCACTGAGACTGTGATTTCCTGGTTTAGCCTGCATTTTAAATCTAACCTCTGCCATCTTCCCTTCAAAACTCAAAATGTTATTGTTCCCTATCTTTAGCAGTTATGGGTGCCTTGGCACCCACAAAGTCTGTTACACCAGATCTGTAACTATTCTTGATTTATAGCTGCAATTAGATGTGGTAAGAGAAAGATGCTTTTGTCATCAGACAGCACCAGTGGGCATACACATGCATGTTCAGGCATCTCTTAATCCAGAGAAAGCATGCAAGATAATCCATCTGTTTAAACTGGGTGAAGATACATTACATTTACAAATGTGGGTTCAAAAATTCCCTCACCAGTTTTCCCCGGCAACTTGCTGGTGCAACACCTGGGGTTGCCATAATATACCTAGTTCTGCCCAGGGTGTGTTTTATTTATGGCAGTACTGACCAATATGAAGTACTGGTGCTTCTTTTGTTGCTACCCATGGCAGTCATTTTGTGTCCGTACTCATGGCACTTTTATAATATATGAGCATCAGCACCTCATTTTTTAGGTAACATAACCCCGGGTCAGCCCATTTAACCTCTCTTTAGGGTATGCTGGGTAAGAGTCCTAGGCCCAGCACAATGGAACAACTGCACTGGTGTGTTGCCCTGACCCAAGTCCTTACACCAGGACTACTTTGAGGCTCCTGCACCAGTTACTGTTCCTCACTCCTAGCAAGAGCCATTGTGCCACTCATCCATCCAATGTGGTTCAATTCATTGGCTTGAAGAAGTTTTTAGAAAGTCACACCTGTAAAAATAACATTTACAATCAAGTCTGAGTATTGAGTCAACAATAGATTATCTAATTAGCACTAAGCATCAGGAAGTGCTGTTATTCAGACTCTCTGCCCTAACTAGTTTGGGAGATAGCAGGATCTCAATCTTTAGTGCATCTAAAGATAGTCAGCTTAGGTGCATCTGAGAGCAACAGGACGTGAAATGATTGGGCAAAGCCTGAACATGTGCCTAAAGCTGCTAATTAATATGCAAAAGTTGATGTTTTTCTTTTCATCCTAAATTAAGCAGGGGTTAATTTAGGATTAAATTTTAATAGGATTGTCCCTCAGGTATATTGTCTAGACAGAAAGGCAGAATGAAAGCTAGTGAGTCATTGTAGTGTAAAAGAGAGAATTTTTCCAGGCAGACTGAGGTTCTACACTGAACCAAGAAGCAACCTGGGTGAGTCTGGGCCAGTCATTCTCCCTCAGCCACAGGTTACTGTTGTTTAGAGTTCTTATTTTAAAATAGTGCTTACCATCTGCATTTTTGTTAGCATTTGTATCATGATCACCAACATTTCTCCAATGAAAATAGGGATGTCCTATTCAATAATGATAATGATAAACCACACCCATCTGACTGGGTTCCTCCAGACACTCTGGGTGGCTTCCAACATATATAAAAACATAATAAAACATTTAAAAACTTCCCTATAGAGGGCTGCCTTCAGAGGTTTTCTAAAGGTTGTGTAGTTACCTATCTCCTTGGCTCAGGGGTCGCATAACTCCACACCTTCCAACATTTTTCCGATGAAAATAGGGACGTCCTACCAGGGTCGCCATCAGGGGTTGTGGGGCCAAGGGACCCCCAACATTTTCAAGGGGGGGCTGGGCCCCCTAATTCTGTGGTGGCCATGCGCGCATGCCACAGGGAGTGCTCACATCACTCACGCATGCCATGGGGCGTGCTTGTGTCATGCACACTTGGAGGCTCTGTTGTATTAAAAATCTTTAAATTTTGTTTAAAAATATTGTCTACATGTGCCCTTTTAATCAATCAAAAGGTTTTCAAGGGGAACTTCCAGAGACTGAGCCTGGACATTCTGTAATCAAAGCAACTGTTCCGTGGCCTTTCCTCAGACCTCAGAGTTGACCAGAAATGGTGCAAATGAGAGTTTCAGATCAGGACTGAGTTATTTGCCAGTATCTGACTGAACTAGCAGGCGTCAAGTAGGGAAGAGCAGAGCATTATAAATGTAGCTGCCATCGTACTGTGTCTGTTGCTTGCTGTTGTAATAGATTTAACATGAGGCTGCATTTTAAAATGCAATGTACTTGTAGCCTCTGGTGGTACAAGTATTATGACAGCTAGTAAATCACTACAGTGCTCTTTGCATTGCCTTGTTCTTTGCTGGTGCTTCCTAAATGTGGAGATACTCAGTGCCTGCTCTCATGCCTTATTTTCAGCACAGTACTGATTGCCGGCATGGGAAACAGAACAGATTAGTTTTATCTTGCTCACCCACTCTGTTGTGAGTTGCATCCCTGTGTCGGTTCAATAGAATAAACTCAGGGCCCGCCTGTTGTATGGAGTCAGCAAAAAGGATATGAAGCACAAATGGGTGGTAACATTTATTCCATAGTCAATAGTGAGAGCCAGCATGGTGTTAAGAGCAGTAGACTCATAATCTGGTGAACCGGGTTCGCGTCTCCGCTCCTCCACATGCAGCTGCTGGGTGACCTTGGGCCAGTCACACTTCTCTGAAGTCTCTCAGCCCCACTCACCTCACAGTTTGTTGGGGGGGAGGAAGGGAAAGGAGAATGTTAGCCACTTTGAGACTCCTTCGGGTAGTGATAAAGCGGGATATCAAATCCAAACTCCTCTTCTTCTACCAAGTACCAGTTGATCTGCCCCCACAAATTTGTCCAGAAATATTAACAACAATTGTATTGTTTATACCCTGCCCACCTCTTTTGTAGAACTCTAAGTAGGAGACAGGATATTGCAGCTGTCTGAACAATAAACTTGATTCAGAACTTGGCATCTGCACACTTTGGCTGTGATCCTAGACACACTTCCCCAGAAATCAGTCCCACTGAACTCAGTGGGGCTTGCTTCTGAGCAGAGTAGGCATACACAGGACTGAAGAATAATTACAGGGCACAGACAAGGTCAACATTTATATTCTGGATACAAATGGCCTCCACGGGACTTCTCCATTGTGTCCACTGATAGTTTGCAGTTGATTGTCAATAGATTTTGGGCTCTCTCACCCCTGCCTACCATTGCGCCCAACTCCTATCCTAACCTCCTTGACCAAGGTGGTACTCTAGTTAGTGATATGGGATTTTGCTCAGGTTTGCTTACCAACAACCTCCCTGCCTGCCTGCAGCTTTACCAAGAATAGGTGGACCTCCTACTAGGTACCTATTAGGTGTCAGGTCCAGCCCCCCCCCCATGAGGCAGAGTGAGGCAGTCACTCCAGGCTTATTTGGGGTATCATGAAAGGTAATTTGTTGTTGTTGTTTACTGTTAGAGAGGAGATTTTCTGATTCAGTTGGGATTTTTGTCTCAGGTTCCTTGGGTACTGTGCACATTGAATAGGGGCGGAGAGGGGGTGGAGAGGGCTTGTCATTTGCTGCTGCATCTTGGAGAGCAGAAAGTCCTGCACTGGCCCTGAGATACATAGATGGGAGTTGGTCAGTGACCTCATGCCTCTCCGAAAGAGCCAGGACACAGTTTGCCCACAGTCCCCTTGAGAGGTGCTTCTATTCAAGGTGGATCAGAAGAAGCCTGATTCCTTCTCTTGCTATGCTGAGGATATCTACATTGCTTCATTTAGACACATAAACATTTAATGACTCAGTAGGGAAACATAAAATATTCAAAAGTCATTCTCTGACTTAGCAAAAAATGAATCAAGGCTGTTCAGGAGTAATACATTTTCAGAATGTGAAGATCAATCAGCAGTTCATCATGTCACATTTCAACATTATGGCAACTTTCCCTTTCCAGGCCAATACTAAATCAAAATGAATTACAGAAGGAATTTCAGATTGGCACAATATGATTACCTGAGCTGGACGCTTGCCATGAAATGATTTCTATCATTCTTCTTCTTCTTCTTCTTCTTGAAAAGTTTCATTAGGAACACTGGTTATGGCTAAGGCTTCAGTTCTCTCTTCATAGCCCCTTCCAAATTAAAGTCACAGCTGCAGCAGCCACTGCCATTGCAGGCCCCCCCACATAGTTTGCATGTGGTGTGTCTTGTGATCAATTATGTGGGGTGGGGCTTCTCTGCCCCCCATATTTTATTCAAGTTGGCACCCCTGAGTGTTGGTGTGTTAAATAGGATTTATTCCCAGGTGAATGGAATTGCAGGTATGTAGGCTAACATCTGTTTATTGGCTGTAGTTCGACAATATCCTTTTTGAGGTAAGGCAACCAGAACTTTACACAGTATTCCAAGTGCAGTTGCATCATAGATTTCTCCAATGATATTATCAGTTTTATTTTCAAGCCATTTCCTAATGAATCCTATGTTAGCATTCATTAGAAAAGGGACTAAAAATGTAAGCAGGATTTCTTAACCGTTTTAGAATGCCTTTTAAGACACACAGGCTCCCAAGCGCTTGGAATCCTTTGAAGGGGAGAGTCCTGGAGACTTAGGTATTGCTGTCAGTGCTCAAATTATTGGAGGAGGTGTTGGGAGGGAGCTTAATGAAGTTCTCAACTTCCTAATAAGATGTACTGTCAAACAAATGTAAATGATAATGTCCTCATGTTATTGTTTTCCTAGGCAATTCCCAAAGTTTGAATGAACTCTCCACTGCAAGTTGCAAGTTAGAACTGTTTGTATTCAGCCATGGCTTGGCTTTCTCCTGCACAGGAACCTCAGATAATTCATTTACTTGATCTCTAGAAGCCAGCTTTTAAGAAAGAAAAGTATCAGTGCAGCCTTGTCAAGGAAAAGCTTTTCCCTGTGCTGCTGCTGTCATCTTCCCTGCGAAGTGGGGCACTGCTTCCTTCACACTGCAGGACACTGATTTCTCTGTTTCTTCCTGAACTCACTCCTGTGTTCGCTTGCAAACTTTTGCAAAATGATTGTTTTTGTGTGTGGCAAATGTAGCAGGTCTGTCCAAAACAGAGCCTTGCCTGAATCTGTGTGTGCTTCCACAGTCATTGATGTCGCCTTTTACAGCTTCATTCTGGCTATTCCTTGCACAGTTCAAATTACAACCTTCCATCGTGACTGATCTGCCCCCTTACACTGTTGCCCTGTTGCAACATCCACTGTCTTGCTCTCACTCCAACTTGGCAAATTCTTATTGCTTTCCCCACGATTAAATCCTGGTCCTCAAGGCAATACTTTTCTCAGTCCTGAATCCTGAGTACCAATTACAACTTGATCTTTGATTAGTTAATTAATCTAAAAGTTCTCCATAATTACATGACTGAAATTGCATTCTAAAATCCATAAGGAAAGATCCAAATGTTTCCCACTCCTTCTAGGCTCTCATATTGACCTAGCTCAGTCAGTAGAGCATGAGACTCTTAATCTCAGGTTTGAGCCCCACACTGGACAAAAGTTTCCTGCATTGCAGGGGGTTGGGCTAGATGATCCTTGTGGTTCCTTCCAATTCTCTGATTCTATTTAGTTAAACTTTGCAGGGTGAAATATTCCTGTAATTCGTGTAACTCTGTCTCATAAAAAAGCTTCTTCAACTATGTTTGAAGAAAGAGGAAGAACAAGCAGATGGTAGGTCCTCTGTGTGGAGAAGACAAAGAAATGCTATTGGGTGGCAGAGAGAAGGCGGAACTGCTCAACACCTACTTTGCCTCTGTCTTCACCTGTCTGGGAATGGCCTGAAGACGAGGACTGGGAATGGCAGACCAGCTTCTCTCCGATGGAGAGCTGGAGAGGGGAAAGTCACCTCCCTTGTCCACAGCATGTTCAGAAGCAGAGAGAGAGACAGAAGCTGAACAGCTTAGGGAGGAGTTACCCAGTTTCAAGATAATATCAAGAGAGCCAGAGGGGAGGGGGCAGCTAGTTGAGACATCTCTTGAAAGCATGGAGGACCCCCCCTCACCACAGACTTGGAGGTCCAAACATATCAGAGAGCAGAGGAGTCAGAGGCAGGGAGGAACTTCTTGTTGGCGCCCAAAATGCTGCAGAAGCTGGAAGGAGGATTAGACTAGCCAACTGCCTTCCTTGTGGAGAACTGTGTGTTTGCGCTTGCAACATGATGCTGTAATAGAAGGACTATAAATCTATCAACTGCTTCTTAATTCTTACCTGTGAAGTTACCAAAGGAGGGAAGGACTCTCCACGCCTGACATCACCCAAAAGAAAAGCAGTGCCCAACCTGATGCTAATAGGTTAAATGAAGTAAGGCAGGAGCTGCACCCCAAAATAGGAAAAGATGTGGTAAGGGAACACCTAGCTACTTTAAAGGAATTTGAATCTCCAGGATCTGATGAGCTCCACCCAAGGGTACTAAAGGAGTTTGTGGATGTAATCTCAAAGCTTCTATGTGCATTATTGGAGAACAGGTATGGTCCCTGCAGACTGGAGGCAAGCAAATATTGCCCCTACCTGCAAAGGGGGCGGGGGGGAGAAGACCTTGGTCACTACTGACTGGTCAGCTTGATGTTGATACCAGGAAAGGTCCTAGAACAGATAATTAAAGTGTTGGCCTGGGAGTACTTAGAAAAACATGCTGTGATTACTAAGACCCAGAATGGGTTTCTCAAACACAAGTCATGCTAGATAAATCTCTCTCTTTTTAAATATACCGTATTTTTCGCTCTATAAGACACACCAGACCTTAAGACGCACCTAGTTTTTGGAGGAGGAAAACAAGAAAAAAAATATTCTGAATCCCAGAAGCCAGAACAGCAAGAGGGATCTGGCTTCTGGGATAGCCTCTTGCTGTTCTGGCTTCTGGGATAGCCGGGCGAAGCCTCTTCAGGACAGCAGATGAAGGCTCCCCCAAGAGCTGCGCTCCCTTTAAAGAGAAAGGGGGGAAGGCTTTTTTCTCCGCGGGAAAAAGCCCCCAAGAGCCACACACACGTTCTGTGCGCTCTTTAAAGGGAGCGCTGAGCAGAGCCTCCCGCTTGCATTCACTCCATAAGACGCACACACATTTCCCCTTACTTTTAAGGAAGGGAAAAGTGCATCCTACAGAGCAAAAAATACGGTCGTTACAAGCTTGGTGGATCAGGGGAATGTGGATGTAGTGTGTCTTGATTTCAGTAAGGCTTTTTACAAAGACTCATATTCTTGCGAAGAAGCTGGTAAAATGTGAGCTGGATGAGTTAGCGGTTAGGTGGATTTCAAGCTAGTTGACAGACAGAACCCAAAGAGTGTTCACTAATGGAAAAAAGTGACAAGTGGGGGGTTTCAGGGTTCTGGCCTGTGCCCATTGTTGTTCAATAATGGTTTTTAGGCTGGAAGAACCAGCTGCACAAATATAAGATGAGGAACATCTGGATTGCCATTAGTACACATGAAAAGGATTTAGGAGTCTTAGTAGACCACAAGCTGAACATGAGTCAACAATGTGATGCAGCAGCAAAAGAAAGCTAATGTATCAACAGAAATCAAGTGCCCTTATCAAGGCAACTAACAGCACCACTCTATTTTGCCTTGGTCAGACCACACCTGGAGTCCTGTGTCCAGTTCTGGGCACCACTATTTCAGAAGGATGTTGACAAGCTGGAATATGTACAGAGGAGGGTGGCCAAGACTGTCAAGGGTCTGGAAACCAAACCTTTTGACAAACAGTTGATGGAGCCCAGTAAAGAGGAGACTGAGAGGAGATAAGCTAGCCATCTTCAAATATCTAAAGGGCAGATGGAAGATGGAGCCAGCTTGTTTCCTCCTTCTCCGGAGGGTAGGACTCAAACCAAGGCTTCAAGTGACAGCAAAGGAGATTTTGACTAAACACCAGGAAGAACTTTTTGACAGTGCATTGCACTGGTTGGACAAGATGACCCTTGGGGTCCCTTCTAACTCTGCAATTCTATGAATCCATGATTCATTAAATATATTCTTAACCAACAAGGGCAGAACCTCATTTCACTGTCTACTGTGGGGGATTTGTATCTTTCTGCCTCTCGGCAACTGAAGGTCCCATTATTTCTCATCTGCACTTTCATAATTCTCACTCAAATGGCATTATAAACAAAGAGCGTCTTGTCAAGGCTTCACTCTGATGACTTTAAACTGTTCAAGATAAGCTTTTGGCAGTTCTGTATCCGGCTCGCTTGTTGCAAGCTGAAACATGCTGCCTTTGTGTATGAATGCATTTGGTTTTCAGTGCTTCAGGGTCACAGTAAATGAAGCAGTTCAGCTGACTGCCCAAGAAAACAAAATAAAAAGTCTGCAAGTGTATTTTTTTCTGGCACTTTTATGTTTACTCCAAACCATGGGATCTTGAAAGAGGCCAGATGTGCCATGAGCAGGGCTGGCCCTGCCTTTACTCAAAGGGAGCATCAGGTGCTGGGTGGGCAGGGACAGCAGCTGCCCTCTGGCTGTTCCTCCTAAGCCCCAGGGCTGCCACACACACCCCCACTGTAAGAAGAGTTGCAGGGCTTTCTCTGCTACAGGGCTGAACTGCCCTGGATAACCCCCGTATGAGCCTGCTGCCTCAGGTACAAGGGGGACACCTGCCCATCAGCAGAGCTGAAGTCAGATCCAGCTGCCAGCCCTGGTGCCTCCGTAGGTGGAGAGGGGGAAGGGGCTCTGTGTTGTCTTCTGCCTCAGGCAGAAGCATGTCGCTTTTCAAGGACTATTGATAAATCAATCCCACTTTGAGAAAATGATGTGATGGGATATCCCAAATTCCCCTTGAATATTTGCCTTTTTGCTGTTTCCTGATGGCCCCGATCAGCACCATCCAGAAATGACATGGCAACAGAGACTTCCTCCTGTGTTCTGGTGCAGCGGATTGCCAAGCAGAAGTTGGGCCTCCTTAAGAAATTGCCAGGTTTCTTCAGGAGGCAAGATGACCCTTTCATTGTGCAGCTGTTGTTCGCCCAGAGCAAATCTCCCTAAGAAGAAAGGAAGTAACCAAACTGCACAGCAGCAACACACTGGCTCAGCCTTTGTACTGCAAATAAGGGGAGAAATGTGCATTTGGTGATGTTTTATTATTCCCAAATGGGGCGGGGGTCTCATTTGTTGTAAGCAGTTTGTTGTTGTTTTTTGCTAAACCACTTAGCGATTTATTTTTACAATCAAGCAGTATATATCATGCCATGATGTCATGGCGTAGCATGCATGTGCCAGCACCCATGGTTTGGGGCCCAAGTCAGCACTACTGACCCCATCCCAACCTCACTGCTGCCCTGTCCTATACCCACAGCATCCCAGTAAGTGATAGTGACGCTGCCGCTTGCAGTCCAGCCTCTCAGTGGCTTCCTGCCAGCCACTCCTAGTGATATCTAAATAGAACTGCCATAGCTGTTTACATGTAATCTGAAATAAAGCAAGAACCAGGTAGCTTTGCAGATAGTCAAATACCACTTCTATCTGTTAAAGAAGCTTCTGGTACTTCTGCTATGTGAAGGTCTGTCATCCAGTGCCCAGGAGAACTTAACCAGAAGCCTGCTTCTACTCCCACAAGATTTGCCTGATAGGATCATCAGTTTCAGCTTGGCTGAAAGAAGGAGAGTTTGAATAGTTACAGTGCAGCAAAAGGAAACTTTATTGGACTGCATCATCCTGGGGGCTCAGCCAGTTAACAATATCCCTGTGCGCATTGACCACAAGATTTGGTTCAGACCCCAATTTTGCCTTTGTAACTGTGACTCAACTTGGACCAGTGAGGAGGCTGGTTCTGCTCAGGAGTCCGAGTTTAAATCTGTCAGAGCTGCCCAAGGTCCCAGCTCACAAAGGACCAACGCCACTTCGTTGTTAAATACGAAAGTCTTTATTGAAGTTCAGTTTCACTTCCAGAACCACAGCGTGCAGCTCTACGTCTCAACTTTCAGACCGCTGATGCTCCATCTGAGTCTCCTCCCCCCATACACCAGTTTAAGACTCTAGCCTTACTCCACCTCTTCCTCTGTTCTTTCCGCCTCTGGCTCCGCCTGGCCTTTGGGGTCTCGCCCTTTCTAGACTCTTCTGACGCTGAATCCCCTGAGCCTTCCCCCTCCCTACGGCGGGCTTTAGGAGCTGGTTCCCCATCCGGGTCTCCTGCTGTCCCCCGCGCCTGTACATTTGAACTTGGCGCGCGCGCCCAGTCAGCAACTTTCCTCCTGACCGTTTCACTGCTGCTGTCACTGCTTCCCCCTTCGGGGGGGCTAGCTGCAACTGACCTCCCCTCCGTTGGAGGCGTGGTCAGCCCTGACTCCCTCTCTGGAGGAGACACTGCCCCTGACACATGTGACTCTTCCCCCCCACTACGCTCTGGTGGGGAAACTGGTCCTGATCCCCCGCTGCTGCTTCGGGGTTCCCCGCTGGCTCCTTGTTTCTGGTGCGTCCCCCCTGGGACCCCCCTTGCTCTGACCATCGGCGCCCCCTTCTGGGAATCTTCTGATTCGCTGGAGAAGCTCATGGAATCTCTCGGGCCACTGTCATACTCCCCTACGCTGCCCTCGGATTCTTCCCCTTCGCTCTCCATTTCCTCTCTCCCCTGTGCTCCTGCTCCTGAGCCCCTGACAAAATCCTTCTCCCCACCCTCAATCACTATTTGGAAATCAAAACTTGTTTTCTCTTTTGACGGAAGTGAATGAAATTTGCAGGCATAATAACTCTTTCAGAATGGTCGAAGCCTGCCACATTACAGGCAAATAAGTCAAAGAACATTTGTGCTGAACATCTCTAAAATACGCCCCCCACCCCACCCCAGGAACTGTCTCTAACTTGTTACATTTTTGGCCAGAATTAGGTGAAATTTGTGGGCAAGGTCTCTTCTTAGGGCATGAATCTTGGGCAACTTTGGATTTGGGCTACACTGCTTACTTTCTACCACATAGCTTTTGAGGAACTGCAGTGTTTTTAGAGGAAGGGTTTCTATCTGAACAAGCCAGACAAATTTAGCATTCAAAAGTACCCGGTTTACTATGTGTGGAAGAGGACATGGCTGGTTGGAACCCTGAATAAGAGCATTCCTCCCCATAATAAGCTGGGCACTTTTGAATACCAAAACCAGCTTCCTTCTGGCTCTCTCTTCTTCTGTGGGGATTCTTCTGTACTTAAACCCCATCTGGCAGAACCATACTAATGAATGGACGAAGGCGAATGTGACAAGCTGTGATTATAGTCATTGTACATTTCAGACATTATTGGTTCTTTTGGCAGGGGAATTAAATGCAGTATTGCCTGCATATTTCAGTACAGCCTCCACCTATGATTAAACTAAATTTGTCTGGCCTCTTCAGATAGGACCCCCTTTGTCTAAAAATATTTCTGTGGCTTCCAACTTAATTGCTTTGATGCGTTCAATACATATGGTGCAAAAATAAAATAATGTAGCTTATTTTCCATCAAGAGGTCAACAGTGGCAAAAAGTCTCAGGCTGGCCCTGAGTATAAAGCTACACCGTTATGTGACTAGACCTAAAAATTCCTCTGGCGTTTTCAAGGTAGCTTATTGCAGCACAAATTTTATAAGCATGAAGTGAATGGCAGGGGAGGATATTACATACGATAAGCTTGTTAGTGTTTAAGTTGCCTTGGGATGCTTCTGATTTTAATATCTTTTTTCACATATGAGTTTATTACCTTCTCAAAGCATTAGAGACACAGAGTTAAGTAAGGGTTATACAGTATTTTAAAACCCAAGTATGTAGAAGATCAGAATTGTGTTTACTTATGGAAAGGAAATCTGAAAATGTAGTCATATCATGGCTAACAAAAACTGTACTGTTTCAATCTCAAAGCGGTTGATTGCTAAAGTTCTAGTAAAATAATAATAATTAAAACCCAATTAATGTTGGGTTTCATAGCATTATCCTTTCCTTACAAACGCAATCCCTTCTAGTACAAACACAACAGCTCTGACAGCTCTCTAACGAGATTTCAACACCTTTTATTTGCCTGTGCTTTTATTTGCCTTTGGAGTGATAGAGGTATTACTGCCTAATGAATCCTGTAAAACTATAGGATGTGTCTTGCTCAGTGTTAGAAACTGGGATAGGAAATCTAGGAGCCACGTGGCTCCTGGGACCCAGGTTGTGGGCACCAAAACAAAATGTCTAGGTGCCTTTGTTGTTGTTGCTGCCGCGCTACCATACCAGATGATTTGCATGGCAGCACAGCAACACTTATTTATTTATTTGCTGTTGCAGGGCTTTCTGATGACCGATGATAAACTCATGAGGGAATGGGAGGGACATGACTACATGGATGTTATGTACTGAAGTTCTCACCCTGGGCCAGCAGGGGGATACTGTAGATAGTTTTTACTCAGGTCCACATATGCAAATAAGGGATCGAAAGTGACGTTCAGTGATTGGATAGTTACAGAAAGTTGTTACTGTTGTGTTCTAGTGGAGCTCTATATAAGCAGGCTGGCTGAACCCTTCAGTTCAGTTCTGTTCTGGCCTGTGAATAAACAAGAGCTGTTTGAAGAATCGCTGTGTCGTCTGATATGTTCACCCACAACTTAACAATGGACACAGATCATTTTTAAAGGATTTCCTCCCCACATTGTGCTGAGTGACAGCTGGAACCTTTTCAGTCAATCAGAGCACAGATAACATTTACCAGATAATCTTTAGGGAAGTTGAGGGGGTATGGCTGCCATCTTGGGGGATCTGAGGAGATGGTAGATGTCTCCTGGAGCAGGAGAAGATGCTAATCACTGGTGGAATTGCCAGGGGGATTTCTCAGTCTTCCTACCAGAAAGAAATCTATCCTGTGCTTGTGTATTTGGAAAGTTCCCTGGGAGGACATGTCCAAACATTCAGATGAAATTAAGGGCAGGAGACTCAGGATTTTTCTCCACACCAAGTAACTTTAAACTTCACCTCTTCCTGAGTTTCAAGGGCGTTTCTAGCTACCCCAGCAAACTGCAGAGGCAAAGCGGGCACTTCTTGGCCACCTCAGCATTCATGCCTTGCTCTGAGTAAGACCCTCCTCGGTTCTTCCTAGAGTAAGGAAGGGATTAGGAGATGGTGATGAAAGAGGAAAGCCATACCCCCTCAAGCCATACCCCCCTCAGCTCTAATAAAATAATTTGTTCTGGGACAATATATGATTAATATGTAGAGGTTCTTCTGACTCAGAGGATGACCAACTGCAAAGATCATTCCAAGAAATGGGAAGAGTTATCATTTGGCACTTGTGAGCTTCAGCATACATGGCTGAATGGTAAACTCTGTGGGTTTCCTCCTGAGCTTTCATTAGGCTGCCAGCTTACAGTAAATACAGCTGAACTTTGCGAGGGGAGGGAGGGGAATGCTATTGAAATGCTACTTCATTAATTTGCTCCCCTGAGATTATTCTTTTGCCTTACTTTGTTCCTGTCTGACTCAGGGTGGTTCCAGATGACAACAACAAAAGCATGTTTGTGCTTTATTAATGTTCTACAAGTACAAGGCTGAGTCACTTGTAATTGCATAATATCTAGTCCCCCTGCAATGAATCGCCTACTTCCGAAGACATAACTATTAATGCTGCTTCCTGAAGAAATGAGAAGCTGTTTTTCTCTATTTCATAGAATGTGCAGATCAGTGCTAGAATAAGACTGTGCGCACTATATGACACTCAGCACCTTGGGATTTTCCTTACAGAAGCTCAACAGTTTTGGGGTATTCCTAAGAAAAGCTCAGCAACTTTGGGGGTGTCTGGATTTTTACTTCTTAAAATATGGCAACCCTAATATTTCCCTCTTCATTCCTACCAGAGAGTCAAGCTACAGTTTCAAGATTAAAAAATGAAAAAGTGTCAAATGGACAATCAATTTCATTTTCTTTGCTTTGAAACCAAAGAGATGGTTGGCCAGACCACACCTTGGTGGAATCTAAAAGGTAAAGGGACCCCTGACCATTAGGTCCAGTCGTGGCTGACTCTGGGGTTGCGGCGCTCATCTCGCTTTATTGGCCGAGGGAGCCGGCATACAGCTTCCAGGTCATGTGGCTAGCATGACTAAGCTGCTTCTGGCGAACCAGAGCAGCGCAGAGAAACACTGTTTACCTTCCCACTGGAGTGGTACCTATTTATCTACTTGCACTATGATGTGCTTTCGTACTGCTAGGTTGGCAGGAGCAGGGACCAAGCAATGGGAGCTCACCCCGTCGTGGGGATTCAAACCGCCGACCTTCTGATCGGCAAGTCCTAGGCTCTGTGGCTTAACCCACAGTGCTACACACATATAAAAAAAGTTCTGAAAATGCTTTTTTAAAAGTGTTTTTAAAAATACATTGAATTTAACTCTCCATTGCCATCTAGCATCACATTGTATATTGCACTAAAAACACACTTAAAATGTTTTATTTGCAGCTGTATAGCTGAGTCCCTGGAGTCCTGTGTCCACTTTTGGGCACTGTAGTTTAAGAAGGATGTTGACAAGCTGGAAGGTGTACAGAGGGGGGTGGCCAAGTTGATCAATGGTCTGGAAACCAAGCCTTATGAGGAACAGTTGAGAAAGTTGAGTATGTTTAGCCTAGGAAAGAGGAAATTATGATATCCACCTTCAGATATCTAAAGGGCTGTGACATAGAAGATGGAGCAAGCTTATTTTCTCCTGCTGCAGAAGGTAGGCTCTGAATCATGGGTGTAGCTGGGGAGGTGCAGGGGGGCAGCTGCCTGCCTAAATCAAGTAAATAAATAGAAATACTTAACTAATTGACCATTTGTAATTGCAGATAATTTGGTTCTGCCCCCCCCACAAAAAGCCTGCCCCCCTAAAATAAATCCTGGCTATACCCACGCTCCGAAGCAATCGCTTCAAGTTAGAAGAAAGGAGGTTCCGACTTAAAACCAGGAAGCACTTCCTGATATAAGAGCTCTTTGACAGTGGAAAGTCTAAGTGCCTTGTTTTAAGCGGGATGTTCACAATTCCTTTGAAGGTGCCCCAGGCTCTGCCTTCGTCCCGGGGTGCCCTGATTCTTGCGGCCTGAGGACAGGGGTTGCGGAAGTAGCTCCTATGACTGGGAAGGAGGCATGAGAGCTGCTTTTCTTCCCCACCAACATGGCACCCTTCTTCTCTACTGCAACTCTCATCAGCCCCCGGGAGAGAGGGGCCCACGGTTGGCACGCCTGCCCAGGATGTTCCCACATGGCTGCTGTCGTGTGTGCTCTATGGTTGGCATGGCGTGATCCAGTGAAGGTAAGTCAGCAGCATGGTGCAAGGGGGGCGGGTCCCGATTTGCCCTACCGAGATGACAGAGGAAATGGGAACAGACTTCTTAAGGAGGTGTGGATTCTCCTTCCCTGGAGGTTTTTAAGCAGAGGTTGGATAGCCATCTGCCATGTGTGATCTACTTGAGATTCCTGCATTGCAGGGGGTTGGGCTAGATGACCCTTGGGGTCCCTTCCAGCTCAACAGTTCTATGATTCTATGGATAAAATTGCAGCAGATGGACAAAATTTGAACAAAGTGCCACAGAAATAGAATTATATGTATTTGCTCCAAGGAAGAAAAAGTAGTAAGCATGAGTGTAAGCAGGGTCAAGCTGGTTTTAAACAGAGCCTGAACTCAAGACAAATAAAAACAGTTCATGTTTGCAGCAGTTATCCCACAGTAGACAGGCGCATGAAGGATCACAGAGCATGCCAATTCCTTTTCTGCCTTCACCTCCAGTAGTAATCCTAAACGGCATTTAATGTATTTTGAAATAATCTTTCTATTCTGAGTTGCTGCAGAAGCCTCAGCTCAGCAATCTCTAGCACAAAAGGATTAATCCAAAGAAAGCGATAGCAGCCTTGCTATTGTTCCGTGATCATAGATGTACAACTGGCATTTGAAATCTCCTACACAGGGCAATAGATTTCTACTTCTTCATCTGTTTCTTAATGGGATGCAGCATTTTCTCACCTCACAGCCTAGGTTATAGGCTATATACATGGCCAGTGGGCAAGGAGGTATTAATCTTTACTTCAGAAAACTGAACCCAAGACTTGCTGGATTAGCAGTTCAATATAATGTAAATCAGCAGGTTCAGGTGAAAGGAAGTAGAAAGGCACTGTCCCTTGGCCTAGACAAAACAGTTTGCCTCTTATGAGAAGAATACATAGAGACACTCCCCCCCCCCCCCGCCTTCTATTCTTACTTCATTTCATGTTGGTGTTTTGAAAATAATAGCAACAAAGATTTGGATCACTGTCAAAGGTATTTCCACAGTGCAGGGAGGGAAACAGAGAAGAAAATACTAGATTAATTTACCTTACTATCTCTGTTGTAGACTAACTGCTATCCCTAAACCTTTAGCCTAAACCACTACATTGACTTTTAAACTAACTCTCAGTTGAGAGTAGGAGAGAGCCAGTCATTTGCAAATGAGAATTACCCTTTGTGTTGTCTGAATGGCTCTTCTCCAGGCTATCACCTCAAATGGAAATTAGCCTGACTTAATTAGCTGTTAACACTTGTGGATTCCCTAGGATTAAAGAGGTGTCTGACACACAGCCTAATACACTTGGGTCATGATTAAATTCTGACACCTATTAGACCCAGGATATTATGGTGTCTAGCACCACAAACTCCTAAAAATATCATCCCTGGGTCAGCTGCACTGGTTCCAGACCCAGTACATTTGGGGCTGATTGTAAGGTGCTGGTTTTAAGATTCAAGCTTTTAAGCTTGTGGCCAGGTTACCTGAAAGATCACCTGCTCCTATATGTCCTACAACAATGTTCAGATATTTGTCTGAAGCCCTGTTCTGAGGGCCCTCACCAAAAGAGGCCAGGCAGGAGAGGGTCTTCTTCAGTGGTAGAACTCTGGTTATGGAAAACCTCCCCAGCAAAGCTTGCCTGGTGAGGTCCTTATGGTCTCTTTGGCAACAGGTAAAGTCCAATTTTTCAGTCAGGCCTTTTAAGCAGCTTGTGTTTTTGTCACCCAAGTACCTCGATTTATTGTTATGGATGCTGTAGATTGTTTCACTACTTTCTATGCCAGAAATAACAAGTTTTATGCTTCTTCTTTTTAGATTTTTAGATTTTTTATTTTAATTTCTGCAACTCTCCCATACAAGGCGGCCATACAGTTGTGGCAAGCAAGCAAGTAGATAAAATAGTGGTGAAAAGACGCTGCAATATTCTGTCACAGGCCCCAGTTGTAACTGTTGTTTAGTTGTTTAGTCATGTCTGACTCTTCATGACCCCATGGATCAGAGCACGCCAGGCTTTGGCGTGTTCCATGAAGGAGAGTTGTAACTAATACATTGTTAAGGACAACTACTAAAACTAGTGTGGTGTAGTGACCAGAGAGTTGTCTTAGGGGAGGGAAATTGAATGTCAAATCTCTGCTGAGCCACTGGATGACCTTGGCAATCATTATCTCTAGCCTCGCCTCCCTCACAGGGTTGATCTGGGGATAAGAACATGGGCCATGTACATTGCCTAAGCTTTTAATTAAAAGGGCGTTATAAACATGGAACAAGCAAACCAAATGACAACAGTAACCTACCCAGTTCCCCTTGTTTTCCTTTCCAGCCAAAGTGGACAATGACAATAACAGAAGCCTGAAAGACTAGGGGACTGAGAATAAAAATAAACCAACATACTTCTCAAGGTTGCACCATTAGATGGTGTTCTCGCCAAATTTAGTTTCTGCTCTGGCCAGAATGCCTTCCTGTACCTGTTATGTAAAGGGGAGTGCAGAGATTAAAGATGCACAACAGTAAGATTATGTGAATGCTGAGTTTGACAAACTCTCAAAGTCTATAAACAGAAAAGTGAGAACAGAAGGTCCCCCTGGAGAAAAACAACTAAACATAAATCAGCAATTTCAGAGCAAGTTACTTCTTTCTTTCTTTCTGTGCAAAACCCCACCACCACCCTCAAGTTAGTTTCTTAACAGTTTGCTCCTCTGAATGTTCATCTGGTTTCAGAAAGGCAGAGCAAAGACTGAGAAGATGGAAGAATTATCTATTTAGACAGATAATAGGAGTGGCATGCAAAGAATGTAGCTCATTAGAGGCAGCGCCTTATGAAATATGGGGAGGGGAAAGATCTAGAAAAGAGTTGCTCGTTTAAGAATTTAAACTTATCAGCTTAAGGTCACAGCAATGAGATGAGATCATAGAAATTAGTTGTATCTAGATTTTTGACAACGTTCATGCAAATTAAGCTTTGTGTGTGCATGGTGACAAAAAGAGAGGAAAGGAACTGTTTCAGGAAAGCCATAATTGCAAAACAAGCAAGCACTAAACTAGAGCAGGGGTGGCTAAGCTGTGACCCTCCCAAATTGTTGGACTCCATCAGCCTCAGCCAAGGATTCACTAGAGTAAGAATGTCAAGTTTCTTGAAATATTAACTGCTTATTAGGTTGGCCGTGTGTCCTACTTTAAATAGGTCAATCCTCGGTTTGAAGGCATATTTTATATGATGCACTGCCTGATCCAAACTCAGTTTACAAATAAAAAATGTGCAGAAGGGAGAGCAGGAGGCACTGGTGGAGGAAGGGGGTGTGATGGGTGCGGCCCACCCCGGGTGTCATCCCGGGGGGGGGTGACATTGCCCCCCCTGCCCCCTGGGCTGCTTGCCGCTCGCTGCGGGCAGTGCCCCCAGGATGCTCGCCCCGCCCCCGGGTGGAACAGCCAGCTCCGCCTCTGGCAGGAGGAGCCTTGAAGGCACCTGCCAACAGCTGGCACACCTGCAGAGCAGACTGAGCAAGCACAGAGCTCACTTGATCACAATCTTTCCACTATGGTGAGTCATGCTGAATTATTATAATTTATAAGTTTGCATATGTTATAAAGTTATGTGTATATAATCATATGTAAACATTCTGCAAATCTGTGTTCTATTTTTGGCACATATAAGTGACCACTCTATTGCTGACAGCAACAAAGGGCCTTTTCTCTTGAGCCAGTTGACACATTATGCGCGGGGGGGGGGATCACTTAATGTACATTTTTGTGTACACTCAACAAGGAGCTACAACAAATCATGTATTATCCACATGGGTGACACACTCATGCTTTACATGTTCAATTTTTTTTCCATTTAAAACACTTACATTTAAAAATAAAATTCATGAAATGCTTTTTACACTGATGAATAGAAAATTTTAGACTTCAGTTAATATGCAGAGTTAGTATATTTTGTTCCCCTCTCTCCTGCCATAATGTATTTTTATTTATTATTTACAAATTTATTTATAGGCTACCTTACTAAGAAATTTGAAAGGCGTCATCTCACCCCTCATGGCCAGACCCCACAGTCACTACGCAGAATTGCAGGGAAACCTGTGGAACCAGCATCCTTTCCTGCACTTTTTCCAAAGTCAACATTGCCTGGCTTTCAAATACATTAAAAGTTCTGAACTGTCACAGAAGTCAAAGGATTCTGCTGGTTTTTTTCAGATCAGGTTTCCAGTCAAGCAGTAACGGTGTGACTAGTCTTAGATCTTCCTGGATTACTGCTCAGAGACTTTTATATTTATATTCCATAGTAGAACTCCTATTGACTTCAGTTGCAATAGTGGCTGTTCAGCATTGGTGCAGTGATCCATGGTGACTGACCTTAAATTCCACAATAAATAATGATCACACAAAGCTGGTATGTTCATTGTGCCCTGTGCCCTGTGAACTGTGAACTGGGAAGACAAAGACTGCCATCAGCCAACTGATTATGTGCCACCAACAAAAAGAATCACTCTCAGGCAGTGAATCAAAGGGGTGAGACATGTCATCAGCCTCTGAAACAATGAAGTAGACTCAGAAGCTACACACATACTTCTGGTTCCATCTCTAACTGCATTCCTGAGGTGACTTAAGCAAGATTGACTTCACTTTTGTGAGTAAACAGAGTTCATCTACTACCATGTTTTCTCCTGATCCTAGTTTACACTGCATGGTGAGAAAATTATGTCTGCCTCCCATATGACCTCGCAATGCATAATAATGTCTTTCTTTATTAAATTTGTATCCCATCCTTCCTCCTAAATGAGACCAAAGTGGCTATATGAATAAGGATCATGAAAGATGCTGCAGTAGAAAAGATCTTTGCCCAGCTGTTTGTAAAGAGGTGGGCAGAACACATCACTTTGTATGCTAAGACTTTCCCACAGTCTTCTTTGAATTCCAGCATTAATGCAAAATATAAATATATTTTGTATGTGGGACTTAAGATGGGAGAAGAAACTTGCTGCTCAAAATCTGCTTTGCCCCCTTCTTTATCCGTCCCCTCCCCTTATATTTTTGCTGTTGCTGTAACTCTGTTTTTTTGTTTTGTTTGTTTTTATCCCACAGAAAACTGAACTGCATTTCTTGAGCTTTGGATCTCCAGTCATCATTTGTTGTGGAAGCTGGATGCCAGAAGCCAGAGATATCACTATAATTTTGAATTAGCCCACATAAAACTGATATACTGTATAGGAGTGTTTCAGGTTAACTTTTCTTCTTTTCCCTCTGCTCTGTTTCATTGGAAAAATTGTACTTAAAGGAAGCAAACTGTTTGGCTGAAGCTGTTGTTTGAGAAAACACTGTTTGTAAAGACTGTGACCAGTTTGATGCACCAGAGTACTGCTGATGCAGCTTGTTTTTGCAAAGGGCAATTGTTGCCTTTTGCTTTACAAGCTCAGATGATGCGAGCCATCAGCAGCACAATTGAAGCATGCAAGAACAGAGAAGGAGCCTTTAATTATGCAGTAGTTGCCATGACAACTTTGCGTATCTAATAAGATGGCATCATGGACCATCGCCTGCCCGCCCCCCGCGCTTTCCCCAATTGCTTTCTCTTTATAGTTTGCCCTGGAATTCCTGATCAGCAGTCAAAGGCTAAGGGTGAGTCTGTGCCAGCTTTGTAGCCAACTCAAAGACCAGATTCTGCACCAAGGAAACCTAAACCATGTTGTGTCAAAATGTATGATTCGGGGTTTAAAAAATCTTTAAGATTCCCTATGGGAAGTGATGAGTGGGGGAGCTTGTAAGAATGGCAGATATTATAGCAGCTGACATGCACAGAAGAGAGGGGCACTTGAGACACAGCAGCATGAAGAGTGCCCTCCATACATATTTGGACCCCCACTCCTCCCCCTCTCACTTACAGCCCCCTCATCCATGAAGAAGGGCTGAGACACCCGGGAAGTTACTCAAGCATCTGTGCGGAGCCTCCAGTGCTCAGTGGGTTATGCTTTTGAAATAAGAATAATGAAAGGTCCCTTCAAGGGGTTCCGCTTCTTAAGGAAGACTGGACCTTCGGAGAGAGCGTACCTTTTAAGGCTCAAACTGGTCGGGAAATGAGACCAGACCAGGATATACGAAAGCAAAGCGGCTATAAGCCTGATCTTTATTAAAGCTGTTGCAACAAGGTGTTCCCCCTACATGCAGGAGAGGGGAGGAGGACCCCAGACAATGGTGTGCAAGCCCTTATATAGACTTTGAAATTGCCCACCCTGTAGCTCAAGACCACCCCCCAGATACATCATACCTACATCACAGAAGGGGTGTAGCCCAAGACCACCCCCTTAATATATCAGAGAAGGTGCGGACTACAACAGAAATCTGAGTGTGTTGTTTTTCTCCTGTCTGCTAGGTTACTTGATTGGATTACCTGGGCATCCTGGCCACTCTTTTGTTATGATAACTACTCAACTCCTGAATCCAGGTCACGGGTCACAGGCTCAGCCTATTCATATCTTAAATGTGCCCTTGAGAGAGGATTTGTGAGCAGAGAGACAATGGGAGGCCCTCCATTTACTTCGACCTTGCAGAGAAATATTTGAGGATGATATGGAAGAGAGAAAATGGTTTCAGGACTTTTCTGTGGGTTTCAGACATGTAGTTTACATATTTGTATGTGTTTGCTTGGTACATTTATGAACATCTAATATATCTAATCTTAAATTTAGATTTTAACATCTAATCTTAAAATTCTTATAACACTTGCAAAGGATGCCTTTTCAGTTGTAGCAGGAAACGCCCCCCCATCATTCAGTTTGTACAAACTTCACACACACTCACACTCACACACTACATACGCTACGCTTCTGTTATAAATTCATAGAAAATCAACCATACATCGGATTTGCACTATTCCACTTTTATTTTACTCCATGAAGGAAGGACTACAAAATGGGGAAGGTTTGATACAGGCCAGCCATAATCCCTTCACCATCCCAGCACATCCACAGGAGCCCTGTCCAGTTGCTATGCCAACCCTGATGGTCCTAGACAGAAGACAATCAAGATCACAAAGAACTTGCATATGGGAGTGGATTCAGCATGGACTGAAACAAAGGACAATGATCAGATCTTCCCTCTGGGGGCAGGAAACTGCCAACTCCCCTTTGTCTCCTGGAAGTGACTCGTGGGGAGGGGGAGAGAAGGGAATCAGCCAGGTGACAGGACACTCAGGTTACCACCACAACTCCTCCCTCAACCCCTCCTTTTTGTAATGTATGCATGATGTTTCTGGGGGTGGGCTTGACCTACAGGGTGGGAATTTCAAAAGTTTTTATAAGGTCTTGCACACCATCTTTTTGGGTCTTTCCTCTCACCTGCAAGTGAGGGGAGCACCCTGTCGCGACAGTCTTTCTTCAATAAAGACCAAGCCTACAGGCTGCTGATTTGCTTCAATTTCCTCTGGTTGGTGTCTTTACTTTTTGTCCAAGGGAGCCCTCGGATTTTTCCGGTAACACAGTGGAAGTTTTGGGGGCTGCAATAAGATTCTCTGTTGGTGAAGACTCATGAAAAATAAACATTAAGACTCATTTTTCCAGCAGTTAAGAGTATGTGAAGAAGCTGTTTTTAGAAAGATCATCTGGGAACTCAGTTAAATGTAGGTGTATGAAAGGTGTGTTTTGCCCATTTTCAGGAGGTCAGAGTTTAACCTTCCCTTCACCATTGTCCCAGTTCAAGGGCTTAGCTAATGCTAGGCAATTAAGCCTCAAGGTCAGCAGCATCATGATTTATTATACAATGATTTATTATATGTACACAGTTTTATGACTGTGAAGTTTAATTAAAAGTCAGTAAAGTCAGCTGTTAATTACAAGCTGAAAATGAGTATCAAAGGAACTTGTGACATTGCGTTTGATGCCTTCCTTAAATTTTCTTGAATTAAACTTATCTGGGCATTTTAAAGCTTGAGGGTCTAGATATGGAATACCCACAATAAACACTCACAATGGACCACAGAACCATTAATGAGATTCTAAACCTCACACCCTTGAATTGCAAATGTGCAGGCACAGAAACATGCACCACCAGTGGTCAACTGATCACACATGTCCTTGCTCAAGACCTAATCACAGACTCCTCATTGGAGGCAGAAGCGGGATAGGAGATGTCAGCAGCATTGCTTGGTTGTGATAGGAACTACGCTAGCGCCTGCCTTTTCCTCCCAAGCAGCATGAGGTCTTAATCTCAGGATCAGGAGTTCAAGCCCCAGGTTGGGCAAAAGATTCCAGCAATGCAGGGAGCTGGACTAGATAACCTTTGTGGTGCCCAGGGCTTTTTCTGGAGGTACTCAAGGGTACGCAGTGGTGGCACCTCTTGTTGTTTAAAAGTGTGGCACTTACTGTAACAACTTCATGGTGAGTACCAGTGCCTATTTTTCTAGAAAAAAGGACTGTTGGTCCCTCCCAACTCTACAATTCTATGATGCTGTGATTCTATTTTATATAGGGTCCAGCCCCTGATTAGAATTGTCCCAGGCAGCATCTTCCTAGTCCTAAAGGGAGGGGGGGAATCACACTTTAATGAAAACTAGATTCAAAAAATGTTTTTACTTATTCAGTTCATGTTTTGCTTTACCATTCCCCCAAAATCTGAAAGCTTTTGAGATAGCAGAGAGAGAGAGAATGCAAAGCCGTCTATCGGGGTAGATCTTAATCCTTATCTCACACCAAAGGGGGTGGGCCATCCCAAGTCTCACCCAGGAGCTTCCATTTCTTCTCCCAGCCTCCCATGCTGGGAATTCTTCCCCTTCCTGACTCTCACCCAGGATCCCTCATCAGGCATCCATCACCTTTTTGGGAGTATCCTCATCAACCCAGCGTAGAGGACATAAAAAACTGAAATGAAACAGCCAAGCTATCTTAAAGGCAAGCAACTTATTTTGTATGAGCCCCTTAGTTTCACGCCCCTTAAACACAGCAAATAGATCAAACAGCTGCAAACCTTCCTAATACTGTATTCCATTTTTGTTAACTTACTGTTCTCTGAACCAACTAGCCAGCCAATTAAAAATGATAATTCCTTTTTTGTCTTTGCATTTTCAAAGGAACACAAACAAACCCACAAATCTTATTTATATGTGTGTGTAGTTTCATTGTGGAACGTTTCATCTTCAAGGAGCTAAAAATCAAAGGCCACCAAAGTGTGATTGACTTTTATTGGAGGCAAGTCAAAACAAGCTCGCCATAAGCCCCCCTCCCTTCTCACACCTGGATACCATCAGGCCTCTTCGTATTCACTGTAGTGGCAAGGGCAAAAAAAGAAAGAGAAATTCCATTTCTTGATGGGGCATGCAAGTAACAAATTCAGCAAAACCCTGTCTAGAATTTAAACCTGCTCCTTGTCCAACAATTGCACGAACTTCCCCCCATTTGTCATTGGTTAAGGAAAGCCTGTGCTACTCAGTAAGATTTAAAAATAAAATAAAGACTCCTTATTGTGGGATAAGCAGCCTTATGTAAGCAACATGTTTAAGTCTAAGTAATGCATGAAAATAATAGAGAAAGCTGTCCTTTCAGGCTTAGCTCATCTTGGGAGGTATTAGGTAATCAAACCTTTGTTCCCTCCAGTCTACTTGAGAAGCTCAGCATGTGAAGAGGTCTGAGCTGCTTGCTCCAAGCTCAGCCTGCATGGCTCTAACAAGCCTCTCTTGAGTTTGTATATCAATAATTTAGGAACTTTCACCACTTTCTAATGAAGCCAAGTTTTACTGTCCAGTGGCGTAGCGTGGGTTGTCACCACCCGGGGCAAGGCAACTAATTTGCACCCCCTAACCCGTGGATTTGCGCCCCCTAACCCTAACCCCCAGATGTTGCGCCCAGTGCGGCCGGCCCCCCCTGCACCCCCCACGCTACGCCACTGTTACTGTCTATGCAATTTTTCCTGAGTGATGTAGGAAAAGCACATGGACATGACCTTTGAAGAGTTTATAAGTAAACCAATTTTTAACTTACCAAATATGTGGTCTTTTTCTATGCTGGGGGAGGAGGGGCATTTTGGAACTCAGAAGGGCATATTTTAAAGGTCAAACAGGCTATATTTCCAAGCTTTGCTGCATATTTGTGATTTTAAATCTCTGTTGGAGTTCTCTCCCCAAAGAGTACTTGCCCCAAACCTGGATTTTGGAATCCAAGTAATTCTTCTTTCTATCCCTATTTTCCCCTTGAACCAACATCTTTGAGCAGGGCTTACCTTTGTTTCCCTCCATGTCCTTTGTTTTTTATAAGATATTTATTAAGATTTTTTAAAGTATTACAATAAAATAACAATAACAAAAATACAAAATAAAAATAATTAAAAACACACAAATTTTGCAATGCTTATTTTCCTTTAGCTTGTTTCCCAGACCTCCTCATACCTCCCTTTTTTGTATTCCACCTCAAATTGTTGGTTCAGCAAATCCTTACCATTATGTTTTTACCTATTTATAACCATTTTTTTCATATTCTCTTAAAGCATTGCAGCTGGAAACCACTTAATTTCTATCCAACATCATTCTAACATTCATTAATTTTACAATATTTCTGTAGATAGTCTTTAAATTTCTTCCAATCTTCTTCCACCGACTCTTCTCCCTGGTCTCGGATTCTGCCAGTCATTTCTGCCAATCCCATATAGTCCATCACCTTCATCTGCCATTCTTCCAAAGTGGGTAAATCTTGTGTCTTCCAATACTTTGCAATAAGTATTCTTGCTGCTGTTGTAGCATACATAAAAAAAGTTCTGTCCTTCTTTGGCACCAATTGGCCGACAATGCCCAGAAGGAAGGCCTCTGGTTTCTTCAGGAAGGTATATTTAAATACCTTTTTCATTTCATTATATATCATCTCCCAGAAAGCCTTGATTCTTGGGCACGTCCACCAAAGGTGAAAGAATGTACCTTCAGTCTCTTTACATTTCCAACATTTATTATTGGGCAAATGATATATTTTTGCAAGCTTGACTGGGGTCATGTACCACCTGTATATCATTTTCATAATATTCTCTCTTAAGGCATTACATGCCGTAAATTTCATACCTGTGGTCCACAACTGTTCCCAGTCAGCAAACATAATGTTATGTCCAACATCTTGTGCCCATTTAATCATAGCAGATTTCACCGTTTCATCCTGTGTATTCCATTTCAACAGCAAGTTATACATCCTTGACAAAATCTTAGTTTTGGGTTCTAACAGTTCTGTTTCTAATTTTGATTTTTCCACCTGGAAGCCAATTTTCTTGTCCAAATTATATGCCTCCATTATCTGATAATAATGAAGCCAATCTCGCACTTTGTTTTTTAGTTTCTCAAAACTCTGCAGTTTTAGTTTATCTCCCTCTTGTTCCAAAATTTCCCAATATTTCGGCCATTTGGCCTCCATATTGAGCTTTTTCTGGGCTTTTGCTTCCATTGGTGACAGCCACCTTGGGGTTTTATTTTCCAATAAATCCTTATATCTTATCCAAACATTGAACAAAGTTTTCCTGACAATATGGTTCTTAAATGCTTTATGTGCTTTAACCTTGTCGTACCACAAATATGCATGCCACCCGAAGACATTGTTAAAACCTTCTAAATCCAAAATGTCTGTGTTCTCAAGAAGCAGCCAGTCTTTCAACCAGCAGAATGCTGCTGATTCATAGTAAAGTTTAAAGTCTGGCAGGGCAAATCCACCCCTTTCCTTTGCATCAGTTAATATCTTGAATTTTATTCTGGGCTTCTTGCCCTGCCAGACAAATCTAGATATATCTTTCTGCCACTTCTTGAAACAATCCATCTTGTCCACAATTTGCAGTGTTTGAAACAAAAACAGCATTCTAGGCAATACATTCATCTTTATAGCTGCAATTCGACCCAACAAGGAAAGCTTCAAATTTGACCAAATTTCTAAGTCTTTTTTCACTTCCGTCCAAAATTTTTCATAATTATCTTTAAATAAGTTCCCATTTTTTGCTGTCATGTTAATCCCCAAGTATTTCACTTTCTTGACCACATTCAGACCTGTCTCATTCTGAAACCTCTCTCTTTCAATCGGTGTTAAATTTTTCTCTAAAACCTTAGTTTTTGACTTGTTCAGTTTGAATCCTGCCACTTGACCAAATTCTTGAATTAGTTCTAAAACCCTTTTAGTACTAGATTCTGGCTCCTGTAACGTCAATACTAAATCATCTGCAAATGCTCTCAATTTGTACTGTTTGGCTCCGACCTGTATACCTTTAACCAACCTTCTAATCATATTCAGCAGAACCTCCAGGACCGATATAAAAAGCAATGGGGAGATTGGGCACCCCTGTCCTGTCCCTTTTTCTATCTTAAATTCTTCCGTCACCACATTATTTACAATTAATTTAGCCTTTTGTTCAGAATATATTGCACCTATACCATTTTCAAAACCTTGGCCTACCCCCATCCCCTGTAGGTTCTTTTTCATAAAACTCCAAGAGATATTGTCAAAAGCTTTCTCCGCGTCCACAAATATCAGAACTGCTTTAGTATTCACTTCTAGTTTTTCCAGGATATCAATTATGTTCCTCAAATTATCAGACAAATGTCTTCCCGGGAGAAAGCCCACTTGGTCTTTATGAATCTCTTCCATCAATACTTTTTTCAATCTCTTGGCCAAAATGTCAGCAAAAATTTTGTAATCCACATTAAGTAACGATATAGGGCGGTAGTTCTTAAGCTGAGTCTTTTCAGTCTCTATTTTCGGTATAAGTGTAATATACGCCTCTTTCCACGACTCTGGTGCCCTCTTCCCTTCCAGAATTTCATTGCAGACTTCCTTCAAAGGTTGTAATAGCCACTCTTTCAAAGATCTATAATATCTAGAAGTCAGCCCATCCGGTCCTGGAGATTTGCCCAATTGCATATTTTGAATGGCACCTTCTACTTCCTGTTGTTTCCCTCCATATCCTGTCCTACCATTGCCTGCTTCCCATGACCACCCCTGTACTGGCTTCCCCAGACCTCTGCATTCAGCAGCGTCATTTAACAACCCTTTCAGTGGACTGTCTGAGCCCCTGCTGCCCTTAAAACAAACAGTACACTTTACTGCAGCCTATTTAGAAGTTCAGTTTTTCTACACTGTAAGTGCTGACAACTTATACAGTATGAAATACTACTGCTCTCATAAGCTGCTTACATCTCTGCTTTTGTAACATTTCAATATGATCCAGTTGAGCTGCAAAATGTAATCAATTCCAGCCTGAGTCAGGGATGTGGAACTACAGGCCAAATCCAGCCCACCAGGAATATGGCCCCCAGCACTCTCACCACTTCCTCTGCTGGTAATGGAAGTTGGATCATTTGCTGAAGCTGGGAACAGTGCTCTGCCCTCTCAGCCGCTGGACAGGCACAGGTTTCTGTATTTCCGCTGCATACAATGACAAGAGGGTCTCCTTTATCTAGGCAGGGAGGAAGACAAACTGAGAAAAGGAGGCCAATTTTTTTAATGCAAATAATCTGTGTGTGTGTGTGTGAGAGAGAGAGAGAGAGAGAGAGAGAGAGAGAGGTGGGGTGGGGGCAGGGGGAGAGAATGGTGTGTGTGTGATGGCCTGGGATGTGGACTCGGATGCTGAACCTGAGGGATCCCAGCCTGAACAGGATTCCCCACCTCCAGAACCAGCTGAGCTGGGGCTGGGGCATGAGCCTGAAGGGCCCTCACCTGTGCTGGATCCTCAGGTGCTGTGCTGGATCCTCAGGTGCAGGCATCAGCTAAGTCTGCTCTGGCTCCTGAGGTGATGGAGGACCCATTGCCTGCAGAGCTCCACTCTCAGCCGCATCAGAGGAAGCGGAGGTTGCCTCTGGGTCTGGTGACACTCTAGCCTCTCCTGAGCTACAGAGGCTCAGGGCAGAGAGGCGAAGGGAACTAAGTTCCCGCAGGAGGAGTGCTCGCCTCCAGGCCAGGAGAGGCAAGTCACCAGATGATTGGGGCCATCCTATGCCTCGGGGCAGATAAAAGCCGGCCAGCCCCAGTCCCAAGTTGCAGAAGCAACATTGTTGGTTGCTAGTTCCTGCTTGGACCCTGTCCTGCCTTTCTGCCTGAGCTCCTGACCCGCCCTGGCTCCCTGCTTGCATGCCTGTTCCTGACTTCACCCGACTCCCTGCCCTGCATCCCGCTTCAGCTACTACGGACTGCCTCCACGTTGCACCTTTGACCCTGGACCGGACTTGGAGCTCGCCTCTCAGGTAACCCACGGGACCAGCACAGTGTGCATGCTTGGGCCCCAGCCCCCAACCTCTTGGGGCTTTGACCCTGCCTACCACCAGAATGCAGCCCCTGGTGACTGTTCCCTGAGGAAATTTGGCCCTTTGCATTGGGGGTAGGGAGCACAGGCTTCTGAACTCATCACGGCAGCTTCCCACCATGGCAGTATATAAAGCAGTGTCTATTGTGTTCCAAGAAAAACATCTCAAAAAGCAGAGGACTGATCCTTGCATCTTCTAGGATATTTTCATGCGAAGGTGCATTTAAGCATGAGGCCACCCAAGTAAAAATCAGATTGCTAGGAAGTCCAGCTTTCCAAGGGCGGCTAGAAGGCCAAGCTGGTGTGGAGGATGATACTTTATGAACTTGCTTCACTGACCCAAGTATAAACAGGGGGAGGCGGTGGGCGGCGGGGAGTGAAAATACAGTTTTGAATGAAGGTTTTCCATGTGGAGATTTCGTCTTACGGGACAAATAAAAACTACCTTCAGCTGTAAGTGCGAATGTTAACTTAGAAACTGATGTAACAGAATATACCAGGAAACAGAAACAGGTCTATTGCTTGATGTTTTGTTGCCAATGTCTCCGACAGACTTTAGCAAATGGTAAAGCACTCTGTTCAAATAATGTAATGTATTGTACCGTCCAGATGTGCCTTTGGGGGTTTCTGTAGGTTTTGAGCCAGTTTGACCCGATCTGAAGCTCTCCCACCCTTGAGTTGGAAACCTCCAGAGTGGCTTTTCCAGGAATGTAGTTGGGAGGTAATTGGTCACCTCAACTTTTGACTTATGCTCAGTTACAGCTACCCATCTCTCTGTGTTAATATTATTTGATCAGTGTATATGCCTGCTGCATGTTCTATTAAAATGCAGTAATATAACTGTTTTGTTTGGAGCAATTTTCATCAGAACTGCAATAAAAGTGGTGGAGAGATCAGCCCTCCCCTTCCTGATTTTTTGTTTCAGAAAGAGAAGCCTTTGCCCTGATTGAACAATTTAAAGGGCAAATTCGCAGGATAAGCTCTAGAGTTGTTCGGCGTTGGTGTGTCTTGGAGTCCTGTGTGTCAGTGGCGGGGGTCTCTCCCTCTCTCCTTCATCAAGGCTTGGATGAAAGGGGCAGAAAGGGCTGCCTAGAAAAGGACTGAGGAACTGCTACAGGAGCCCAGCACCCTCCCAGCCGCTGCCACCGCGCTTGGCTCCACCCCTGGTTCCTCCCAGCCCTTGTACATCACGCAGAATTGCAAACCCCCTCCCAACATTTTATTCAAGTTGGTATCTCTGTGCGCATATGACATATGCAGTCCACATGGAGCCTGCTTGAGACTCCTGGGCTTATTGGTCTCTGCTAATGCAGTGGCAGGTCTTGGGTTTAAGAGTCAGTATGAGAAGCAGTCTAAGGTAAGGTTACCAGATTTTTTTCAAAGAATCCGATGACATTATTATTTTTATTTTTTGAAAAGAGAAAAAAAGTTATTACTTCTTAATTTTTTAATTTTTTTTAATCTTCTCTTTTGTGGTCTCCTCTGTCACGCGACCTTCCTCAGGACCCAGACTTGCTCTGGGCCCCATGGAGTTGGCTCAGGTTGGGCCTGGGCTCGGCCACGTGTCCTTGCCCTCCCAGTGCTCTCCTACCCCTCTTCCTCGGTGGCTCCCCTCTTTTTTCTCCTTCCTCTTTCTCTCTCTTCCTTCTCCTCCTCTCCTCCTTCCCCCTGCGTCAGCCCCGGAGTGCCTCTGGGCAGTCGGCTGGGTGCTCTCGCTCCCGGCTCGATTTGGGTCGTGGGGGGGCAGCGGTTCCCCCAGTTGATGCGATAGGCATCCCGGTGCCCCCTTTGGCAGTGGTGGCAGCAGCAGCAGCAGTCTCAGCAGCCCAGAGCCAGCCTGGTAGCGCAGTTGGCTCTGGCTGGCTTCAGGAGCTGCTCGCTGCCGTTGCGCCTGCCATTTTGCCTCGCCAGAAGTCCCCATATGTTGTATCTTGTGCCGTTGAACCAATCATGCAACATTCACTCCCTAATAACAAATCTGCAACACTTAAAATATAAATCCGGGGACATTAAATGAAATCCAGGGATATTCCAGGGATGAATTTTATCTGGGGACAGATTTGTAAATCTGGGGACTGTCCCCGGGAAATGGGGGCCTCTGGTAACCATAGTCTAAGGGCACCTTGGATCTGGATTGCCTCTTACATTTCTGCACAAACTTGTGCCTGCATTCTCAGTGGATTTACTTCCAGGCAAAACATTCCAAAAATTGTGTTTTATTCTGTAAAAGCAGCACACTAGACTAGAGGGAATTAATGAAATAATGTGGACAGGAGGAAAATGCTTAAACAAACACACCCCGGGTCATGCATGTAGCCAGGATTTTTGCTGGGGGGACATGCCTTTTGTTGGGGGGGCAGAACCTCCGTTTACTATGTATTTTTATTGATTTTTATGCCCCAGGTCCCTCCTCCATTCAGCTTCTCTTACTTTTTCTGCTGTTCTGGGAGGGCTCCCTCCCAAGTCCCAAATGGGGGTGGTCTACATCCCTTCCTTAGCAAAAGTGATTAAGTCTCCTTAGCAATGGTGCTGCTTCCCAAGTGCCAGAGCATGAGAGTTGTCTTCATGTTTTGTTTCATAACTTTCTTTAGAAATGTCTGGTTGGCTTTCTTTTCTTTTTTTTTAAGGAAGGCTAAGGACCTCGGGCTTCTGCATGTATGGAGCCTGGTACATATGTTGGTGGCCCTAGTTCTGGCTCAGAATTTCCCCTGGCACGCTAGTTTTCTATGTGCCATGATTGCATTCAGTCACCTGAGCTCTGGCACAGGTTTATCACCTCAGTGAGAGTATAGTCTCATTTTCTATATAAAAAGCCTAACCAAGCAACTGACGTGCAGGTAAGTGGCTACCCATTATTACTGATAATTGCACCTTAAATCATGTTCCTTGAAATTCTTTTACAGATCTCTCCCAAACACACACCTGAGATCTCAGCATCTCACTTCAAAGCGACTCCCTGCTACTACCTGTGGCTGATCCCTGCCATCTCTGTCCAGCTGGATGTGAGTCCCAGGTTTGCTCCTCCCAGCTCTGTTTAGTCTATTTTACCTCTTTTCCCTCCTTTGGTCTGAGTCTTTGGCTCTTTGCCCACTGTACTGACCACATCCCCTGACTGTGCTTCTCCTGAACCTCTTGAACTGCAGCAGGACCCTAGGAGCTTCTTAAGTAAAGGCCCCTGACCATTAGGTCCAGTCGTGACAGACTCTGGGGTTGCGGCGCTCATTTCGCTTTACTGGCCGAGGGAGCCGGCCTCCAGCTTCCGGGTCATGTGGCCAGCATGACTAAGCCGCTTCTGGCGAACCAGAGCAGTGCACGAAAACGCCGTTTACCTTCCCGCTGAAGTGGTACCTATTTATCTACTTGCATTTTGACGTGCTTTCGAACTGCTAGGTTGGCAGGAGAAGGGACCGAGCAACAGGAGCTCACCCCGTCACGGGGATTCGAACCGCCGACCTCCTGATCGGCAAGACCTAGGCTCTGTGGTTTAACCCACAGCACGACCCACGTCCCTAGGAGCTTCTTAGTTAGATGCAAAATAACTCTAATATTTAATAAACCAGGAAATGATTTAACAGCTCTAGACACCATGTCTTTGCCAATTAAGTATTTGGCAATATTCCCAGTCTTGGCACAATAACTGTTTAACCTTCAGAGCTGCCTTCAGTGCACTTCCATCTTGCCTTGAGGTGACTCCTTCTCTGACAAAGATATTCAGGGCAGTGAAGGGCCAATGAAGTAAGGTAGCCTTGCTTTCCTGAGTTGTGATGTCCTGGAAAACAGTAGGTAATGCCATATTTGAAGTGGGGAAATTTAGGTGTGTGAGAGAGAGAGTTTTAACATGAATATTGGTGAGAAAAATCACCTTGTGGGGATTTTTTTTACCTTTAAAACAGTCAGGAATCAGCTATCCGCATTCACACCATCATGTTGCAAACTGGTGGGTTCCATTAAGTCCTAGAGACAGATGCAAATAAGGTAGCATTTACATTTCCAAAAGGGAGAGTAGCCATTCCTTGTTTCTCCCAACATGCTTTGGTGCAACATGACAGCTTTTGCGCTTGGCATAAACTAATTTAATCATTATGCAAAGAGCTTCCTGCATTAGATTTGTAAGATAGCCACAGATGGCTCCCAAATATGCTTTACATCAGAGACATGTGTCTCCCTCCCCCCCATTTCTTATTTATTTTTGTTGGTTTAATAGCTAGGCTAAAGAGGACTCAAAAATTAGTTCAGGACTTTATGACTTTCAATTGATACTAATAAAGGCATTATTTGAATGCTATTGAAGGAAACTTTATCCTCTGTGTGTTGCTCTGGCCATCACCTGAGGCACATGTTCCCTCGCCTTGCCTTCAGAAATGAGGTGGGCAGGGACACAAAGGCCTTCTCCGTCATGGTGCCACATCACATGGTGCCAGGCTTTCCTGAGGGAGGTCTGCCTGACTCAGTCACTGCTCAACTTTTGGAGAGCTGTGGAAAGGTGGTTGTTTAAGGGAGTCCCTTGGGACACAACCAAAGTTCAGTAATGCAGCATGCGCTTTTCATGTGCTTTTCATGTGCTTTTCATGTGCTGGGTGCCAGATCCAGCCTCTGGCACATCCAAGTTTAAAGAATGAGGTATCAGATGACATAAATAATAAAATTATTATTATTTTGGGAAGTTTTTAATGTTTGATATTTTATTGTGTTTTATGTGTGTTGGAAACAGCCCAGAGTGGCTGGGGCAACCCAGCTAGATGGCTGGGGTATAAATAATAACATTATTAAAAATTATTATTATAAAGATCTCTGTCTGAGATCTTGGCATACTAGGCTAGAGGGACAAATTGTCTGACATGGAATAAAGCAGGATTTTTGCTTACTATTCCTCCTCCTGCTGCTGCTGCTAGATATAGTGATATTTTAAATGTGACGCCCCCTTTTTCCCCTTTAGTTTGTACTGTTTTATTGTTTTGTTTTCAAGCTGCTTTGGGATTCAAAGGAGTGGCATTAAATATTTCTAAATGACAGATATGGATGTACAGATGAACTTTCTTCAGCCCCTCTTAGCAGAAGTATTGACTCGCTCAGAACATTCAGAGCAAGCAGGTAAATAGAGGTGATTTGTGTTTTCTCCCCCACCTCTCCCCCATCACTTGTTTAACTGTTCAAAGCAGACTTGTACCTCTGATAGATGGGCCTCTGGAAAGAGCACAGTCAGACTGTATCTCCTTCCCCATCACGGCAGGGGCTATTGCTGCTTCAGGGGCATATATACCTCCTCATTTTGTGTGTGTGTGTGCGCGCGCGCGCGTGCGCTTGAGCCCAGCTTTAGAAACTTGAAACAAGTGCCAGTGAAGCTCAGCTCTCTTGTTTTGAAAATCCAAAGCCGCTCACAGAAAGTAAGATAAGAAACGAAATTTAGTCATGCAGTCTTTGCTTTGCTTAAAGCTTGCTTGGAACTAGTGTCAGTCTCTTATTTATCTCATTATCATGCTACAAATGCTGGACTGAGGCAAGTTGGGGGATTATTAAAATATGACAACTGATGATAATTTGAGTTGTCTCCAAGGATGAATTCGGATAATGAATTCAAGTAGGATAACCTTGTAGTAGACTTGTAGTAGCACGCAGCTTTCCACACAAACTGCAAGTGGTGGGGAAATGGAATTGTGATAGCAGCCGTTGGCTGATGGATAAACAACTTAATGCTTTATCATTACTCCAGCAATGAAACCGGTGCAGAGCACATTTGAGGCATGGCTGATCTCCCTACTTTTTGGCAAGTGGTGCACAAAGAAGCTGTGGAATCATACAAAGCCTGTCTGGGATAGAAATAATAAAAGAAAACAAGTATTAGCTCAGCTGCTGGGTTAATTTTAGCACTGAAAGCAAGTTCAAAGGTAACACAGCCAAAGCTGCACCAATAAATCCTCTCCATCTCTTGGGAGCTGGGGGGGGGGCAGTGACTTTGGGAGACTGGCTTTTGTGCTTTGACTCTTCTGGATGGAATGCGAGCAATTTCTTGGTATTATTTTCCACAGGATATTAACAAGACAAAAGCAACTCGCTGGGGATTCTCTTCAAAGGCAATAGCTGAAATGCATAAAAGCCGGCTTGAGTCACAGTATGAGCTGAAATATTTCCTTTCCTCCATCCTATTAGAATACATTATTGTTCACAGATATGCACTGATCTAGCAGTTATTGTTTGCATCTCCAAAAACAACAAAAAGGAATTCATGGAGCATACTGATTCTCACCAAAGTAACCACAAGTAGCCCACCCACATCCTGGAAACTGAAAAAGATATTCTAGGACAGGGGATGTGAATTCTAGACAGGCTTGAATCTTGGCATCCAGTTCTGGGCTTAGACATTTTCATGGCACAAAGCAAAAAGCAATGACCCAGCCATCTTTGCTTTCAGATCAAACAGAGCTCTAATTTTGGTTAAAATGACATAGAAAGATAGGGACAAACAGAACACTATGGGCAGAGATGTGGAAGCACAGAGAAAATGGGAGCGGAATTCCTCCCTCTTCAGGCCTTAACATCTGTATTACATCTTATGCATGATCCAGTTGACAATGTGTATTGAGACTTCCAAGAAGCTTTTGATAAGCAAGTTAGTTTAGTAGTCAGGGAAAATAGGAGAGATGCCCTTATGGATCAGTAACTAATTAAAGAACAGGGAGAAGGGAATTAGTGGACAATTTTCCCAGTAGAAAGGCTATAGAAAATTGACTCTCCAAAGGATTGGTATTGGGACCAGTGATTGTTAACTTGTTCATTAATGTTCCAGCGTTAGGAATGAGCAGTGAGAGAGCCAAATGTTTTTATTCACATTTTGTTTTTTTGTTTTTTTAAATAGATTTTTATTAGTTTTCCATACATTCAAATCATTTATCCAAATTTTACCAAATTTTAACAAAATTCATATTTTGGACTTCCTTCAACTTCCCTGACAATCATCCATTTTTACCCTTTAATGCGCATTTCTTTAATAGCATTGCCATTTGTCTTCCCTCCTTTTTCTATTTACTTTCAGCAATACCTCTTTAAAAGTTTTTACAGTGCTTCTTGAAACCCCACTAGCGTTGTTTGCACCTCACATACATTTTTCAGATAATCAACAAATTTTCCCCAATCTTCGATGAACTTTTGGTTTCGAACATATCTTATTTTCCCAGTCAATTTATCCAGTTCCGCATAGTCAGTCAGTTTCATTCTCCATTCTTGAATCGTCGGTATGTCCTCTTGTTTCCATTTCTGGGCCAAAAGAATTCTTGCTGCCGTAACTGCATACTGGAAGAGTTTAAAGTCTTTTCTTCTTATATCTTTTCCTGTAATCCCTAAAAGAAAAGCTTCTGGTTTCTTAGTAAAGGTGTATTTTAACATCTTTTTCAGTTCGTTATAGATTGCTTCCCAGAAGCTTTTCACTTTCTTACATTCCCACCACATATGGTAGAATGTTCCCTCTTTTTCTTTACATTTCCAGCATTTATTACATGTTTTGTACATTTTTGCCAATTTTACCGGGGTGATATACCATCTATAAAACATTTTCATAACATTCTCCTTCAACCCCATGCATGCAGTAAACTTTAAACTTTCCTTCCATAATTTTTCCCATTCTTCAAATTGAATATTATATCCAAAATCTTTGGCCCACTGTATCATTACTGATTTAACCTCTTCATCTTTCGTATTCCATTCTAACAATATCTTATACATTTTAGACAGAATTTTATATTCATTAGCTATAATCTCTGTCTGGAACTTTGAATCTTTTTCTGCATATCCACTTTCTTTTATATCTTTTTTAAACATTTCATTTACCTGAAAGTAATGCAACCAATCATATACATAATCTTTAACCTCTTCGTATGGTTTTAGTTTCCATTTTCCTCCTTCTTTAGTTAATAATTCTCCATATGTAGCCCATTTCCCTCGCATGTTAATTTTCTTAACACTCATAACCTCTAACGGAGATAACCAGTGAGGGACTCTTGGTTCTAGGAGGTTTTTGTACCTGTCCCATACTTCTATTAAAGAACTTCTGAAGATGTGGTTCCCGAATCCTTTATGGACTTTCTTCTTGTCCGCCCATAAGTATGCGTGCCACCCGAATCTGTTATCAAAACCTTCTAAATCCAATAACTCCGTATTTTCTAATTTAATCACTCTTTTAACCAGCAAAGACATGCTGCTTCGTAATATAATTTCATATCTGGCAGGGCGAAGCCTCCCCTTTCCTTAGCATCTGTTAATAATTTATATTTTATTCTTGGCTTCTTGCCCTGCCAGATATACCTTGAAATCACTCGATAAAGATGAACGTGCTCCCAAAGATGTTATTTCTATTTCAGACTATCCCTGTTATCAAGGGGGTAGGGATTTTTAAAGATTGGCAAAGAGTGGTTTTTATTCACATTTTGTTCAGGGTAGTTAAAAGGGGTGGAGGGTTGCATGGGGCTCTAAAAAGATTTCTTCAAACTAAGTGAATTGGCAAATGCAATTCCAAGCAAGAAAATTGTGTGTGTGTGTGTATCTTAATTTCACATAAAAGCTCATGAGGTCTGAAACTGGTGGTGGATCAGGAATGAGACCTTGGGGTCATAGTGAATTGCTTGATGAAGATGTTGATTCTGTAGCTAAATCCTGGGACTCTTCTGCCAGGCCACAGCCCTCACTGGCTTGCTTTGCTTGCAGCCCCCTTTGCACCTCCTTCCCAGTGCCTCTTTCTAGAAAAAAAGGTGCCAGGACACACCATGAAGTAGCCTTCTCTGCCACACTGCAGGCTGGGCTCGGGGCAGGACAAGTGCCAGCCAAGCACCCAGAGCTGGGCTTTCCATTGCCGGGAGACGTGGCCTTCTGCCTCTGTGCCATTTGCGAGGCCTTTGAAGAAGCTGGAGGCCTTTTGGTGCTGCCCAGCCGCTGCTGACGTGGCTGCAGCAAACTCAGCCCACCTGCTGTCTGCCAAGCACCTTCCGCCGGCCTCAGAGCTGGCTGAATGGCAGCAGTGGGTGCAGCGGTTGCCTGGCAGCTTTTTGCAGCTGTGCCGCCACAGGACAAGGACAAGGAAGAAGTGCTGCAGCTGGAGCAGGCAGTGCCAGGAAAAGGTGCACCCTCCTCACACACTTGCTTTAGAAGCCAAGATTTGCCGGCGGGGTTTCCGGGACTGAATACTGGTGAATACCGCCAGAAAAAAAGCACTGCTTCTTCCTGGCTGGACTAAGTCTGTGGGTCTTCATAGTGTCTCTTGGTTGCCTGGATAGAGGATAGTGCGGGGCAGGTGAGTGCAGAAACTTTACAAAGGTAAAATTCACCCACTTTTGCTTCTGGCCCCCACTGGCAGGTGCCAAATGTCACCCAGAAGGAAATGCATCCCTTGGCTGAAAATAGTTGTCCCACGTCTGATGCATAGGATTGCGCCACAAAGGAAGGAAACACAAAAGCACCAACAAGAGAACACAGCAAGGGCTGGCTCTGCTTTGAAGCATAGCTGTCAACTTTCAGATTTGAAAATAAGGGAACAGCAGCCTCGAAAATAAGGGATCAGCAGCCTCACCTGTCCCAGAGACAGTCTACGGGATATCTAACAATCTGGGATAGCAGCAGGAAGTAGCGGGAAATGGCACTAAAATAAGGGAATTTCCCACAAAAAAAGAGAAGGTTGACAGCTATGCTTTGAAGGCTTGTTCTGGCCGAGATATCGCCTTTTGCCCCTTTCCCTCCTGTACCTGTGTGGCTGTGTTTGCCTCTCCAAGGTGTTTTTGGGGTTGGATGGAGCTATTTTCAGTGGCTGGGACTTATATCAGCAAAATTTCTCCTCCTTGTGCTTCAATGCCCTTTTACAATTTTTCATTGTTTTCTCAGATATATCCAGTACTACTACTACTAATAATAATAATAATAATAATAAGAATAATAATAATAAAATTTCAAACCTAGGGGTTAGCATAGGTCTCCAACAGGGGCTCATAGAACATGCAAAGAGGACAAGTAAGTGCTTTGCAAGACTGTTTGGGAAACTCCTTAAATATTATGTCCTCACAGATTTTGCAGGAGCAGCTGGGCTAAGATGAGTTTTCCCTTTTACAAAACTTGCTACCAAAATTCGCCATGAAAGTCACTTTTGCTTAACATCAACTGGACCCATTTTAAGATGGGTTAATGGGGGGGCACACACAGCTAAAGAACTTTCAACCCTCTGCACAGGGACAAGCCGAAGGGTCTAGAGTTTGTTTGCATGATAAACCTGGGCTGTCAGAGCGTGGCATTCAGAAATGAAATCTGAAAAAGAGCAATCGTCAATGAAAATGTCACTCTAGCTGCCTGCCCTTACAGAAACAGCTTCATTGTCATAATGGTGAAGGCTGTGATTTGACAAAGTTAACATTGCCTTTTCAAATGGTGGAGGACAGGCATGAGGAATTTTAATGATAATAAAGGTTGTTTTCCAGTTAGAGCATGACTTGTTGACAGTCGTTGGATGCAGGTCTGTCATACTGTATTATATGCTTCACTTCCTACGTTTCAAGCTCAGTCATAAAAAATTCTCCCTGAGCAGATCTTTATATAAATAAATAGAACAACCACCTAAGACAGGGGTGGCCATCTGGCAGCTCATGAGAGACAACTGACCCACAAGGCCATTATTTTATTGGGCCTTGGCCAGCCCTATCAAAGGTTAAGCAAAGCTTTGTCAGAAATATATGCCCACATTTTCATTTGAAATGAAAAGAAAACTATTTCCCAAAGCTGTAAAAGATAGTCTGCATTTTAATGTTCCATGTTTCTTTGGGTTTGGGTGCAATGCTGTGAATGATAGCTGCTCAAAGACTTTATTGAAGAATCTAATATTCTATGAAAGAGCTGAGTTTGTGGCAAGAAATACTTTCAGACTCTGAATCACTATCTGGGAACAGAGAGAGAGAGAGAGAGAGAGAGAGAGAGAGAGAGAGGGAGAGAGAGAGAACGTACACATATATGAATCAACTGTTTCTTTTGAATAATTCTGTGATTAAAAGTAGGTTATTCAAGAATGTAAATGGGAATCTTTTTCTGGCTTAATAGATCCCCTTTGTGCTGCAGGGTTCTGTCCTAACGCCCATTGTTGTTCAACATCTTTGTGAATGACTTGGGTGAAGGAATTGAGGGGATGCTCCTCAGATTTGCAGGTGACACCAAACTGGGAGGGGAAGTAATGCCACAGAAGACAGAATCAGGATTCAAGATGACCTTAACAGACTGAGACCTGGGCGCAAACTAACAAAATGAGCAGGGACAAATGTAAGGAAGACCATAAAATGGGGAACACCTGGCTTACTAGCAGTACATGTGAAAAGGATCTAGGGGTCTTTGTAGACATCTAGTCTCCCGATCAAGGAAAGTAATAGTACCAGTCTGTTCTGCCTTGGTCAGACCACACATGGAATACTGTGTCCAGTTCTCAGAGCCAAAGTTTAAGAAGCTTACTGTCAAGCTGGAGCAAGGGCAAAGCAAGGCTACCAAGATGATCAAGGTCTGGGAACCAAGCCTTATGAGGAATGGTTGAGGGAATTGGGTCTGTTTTGGCCCGGAAAAGAGGAGACTGAGAGGAAATATGATAGCCATCTTCACAACAACCTAAACTCCCAAACAGCATATGAATTGATATGGCTAACCTGGCCCAACAACTCCAACCCCCTCACACAGGCATCCAAACGTTACTGCAGTCAACCAGGCCCTGGGCTATCTCTCACGATACCAACACAAACAAATAAATAAATAACCTATCCATGTGACGCTGACACAAAACTCCACACATAAACTATCATTACCCCACCTTCCCCCCCACCTCACAAAACCTATGATAGCACTGTCTTACAACAAATGCAAATGACCTGTAGAAAGGACATTATAAACAAAAAAAAACCTAGACATTTTATGTACCTTTGTTAACCCTGAAAATCTTACAACAAAAAATAAATTATATATAAAATACAGTGGTACTTCGGGTTACATACGCTTCAGGTTACATGCGCTTCAGGTTAGACTCCACTAACGCAGAAATAGTACCTCGGGTTAAGAACTTTGCTTCAGGATGAGAACAGAAAGCGTGCCCTGGCACCACAGCAGCAGCAGGAGGCCCCATTAGCTAAAGTGGTGCTTCAGGTTAAGAACAGTTTCAGGTTAAGAACAGACCTCCGGAACGAATTAAGTACTTAACCCGAGGTACCACTGTATCTCTAAAGCAGTCACATAGGGTTTTTGTCTCCTAAGATATGAGCTAGCCTTCCCAGTTTGGTGTCATCTGCAAATTTGATGAGTATCACACTCTTTCATCCACGTTATTTATAAAGATGCCAGACATCACCAGGCACAAGGCAGATCTCTGCAGCACCCCACTTCTCTTTTCGCTCCAGGCTGATGAGAAGGCATTAGTGAGAACTCTGGGTACAGTCCATCAACGAACTATAAATCCGCCTGACTGTAAAAGGTAAAAAGGTAAAGGACCCCTGGACAGTTAAGTCCAGTCAAAGGCGACTATGGAGTTGTGGCACTCATCTCGCTCTCAGGCCGAGGGAGCTGGCGTTTGTCCGCAAGTAGCTTTCTGGGTCATGTGGCCAGCAGGACTAAACCACTACTGGTGCACTGAGGACCGTGACGAGTGCCAGACCACAGGAAACACCATTTACCTTCCCGCCACAGCAGTACCTATTTATCTATTTGCACAGGCATGCTTTTGAACTTCTAGGTTGGCAGGAGCTGGGACTGAGCAACGGGAGCTCACCCCGTTGCGGGGATTCGAACTGCTGACCTTCCGATCAGCAAGCCCAAGAGGCTGAGTGGTTTAGATCACAGTGCCACCCGCGTTGTCTAGACCATACTTTATCACCTTGTCCACAGGAATATCACAGGAGACCTTATGCAAGGTTTGGTTTGATGGTGGAGGACCTTCCCTGCAGATGTGGGTGACCCTGGCCAATTCAGATGGCCTTCCCATAAACACCTAAGGAATGTCTGAATGCTTTGGGAAGGTTTCTTGAGAGACAGGGCTTGTGATTCTGTCAGTGAGTTTAAAAAATGTTTTTGTTTATCTTCGCATTTGACTGGTGGCTTCATATTTTAATTGCTGCTGCTTTACTTGCCAATATTGGTACTGTTTTAATGTCTTGTTATTTTGTATGTGTCTTGCTGATTCTTGTTAGCCTTCTTGTGAGAGTTTTACCCTAAAAGGTGGGATACAGATATATTCAAATGAAGTTCTGATTCTGCCTTCCCTTTTCTAACTTCTTGATAATTAGGCAGAGGGCTAAGCTTCACCACAGCAGTTGCAGTGGTTGTGCTGCTGAGGAAGATCAAGAGTCATAGAATCATAGAGTTGGAAGAGACCACAAGGGCCATCAAGTCCAACCCCCTGCCAAGCAGGAAACACCATCAGAGCACTCCTGACATATGGTTGTCAAGCCTCTGCTTAAAGACCTCCAAAGAAGGAGACTCCACCACACTCCTTGGCAGCAAATTCCACTGTCGAACAGCTCTTACTGTCAGGAAGTTCTTCCTAATGTTTAGGTGGAATCTTCTTTCTTGTAGTTTGGATCCATTGCTCCGTGTCCGCTTCTCTGGAGCAGCAGAAAACAACCTTTCTCCCTCCTCTATGTGACATCCTTTTATATATTTGAACATGGCTATCATATCACCCCTTAACCTCCTCTTCTCCAGGCTAAACATGCCCAGCTCCCTTAGCCGTTCCTCATAAGGCATCGTTTCCAGGCCTTTGACCATTTTGGTTGCCCTCCTCTGGACACGTTCCAGTTTGTCAGTGTCCTTCTTGAACTGTGGTGCCCAGAACTGGACACAGTACTCCAGGTGAGGTCTGACCAGAGCAGAATACAGTGGCACTATTACTTCCCTTGATCTAGATGCTATACTCCTATTGATGCAGCCCAGAATTGCATTGGCTTTTTTAGCTGCCGCGTCACACTGTTGGCTCATGTCAAGTTTGTGGTCAACCAAGACTCCTAGATCCTTTTCACATGTACTGCTCTCAAGCCAGGTGTCACCCATCTTGTATTTGTGGCTCTCATTTTTTTTTTGCCCAAGTGCAATGCTTTACATTTCTCCCTGTTAAAATTCATCTTGTTTGTTTTGGCCCAGTTCTCTAATCTGTCAAGGTCGTTTTGAAGTGTGATCCTGTCCTCTGGGGTGTTAGCCACCCCTCCCAGTTTGGAGGGCCCTTGTTTACCAGAAAGGCAGGGATGTTGTCTTTGAATTCAGATACTTTTTATTTAAGCCATCATTGACAAACGGCTTGAGTGAAGGCAGCTAATAAGAAGTAATTTCTTAGACTATAACAAGGGCACTCAATAGGTAGTACGCTGGCCGAGCTAATCCTGCCAACTAAAACACAGGCATGCACATTAAAGTTTGGAGCAGGAACTCATTATATGCTTCAGTTAACACTAACAGACCTGCAGGATTAGTGATTAACAGTCCTCCAGTGTGGAAGTCAAGAATTCTAGGCCTCTGCAGGAACATCACCATGTACAGGATTGTAGGAGCACTTTCTTTCTTCATGAAGTTGAATAAACTAACACAATTTGCTCAAATTAAGCACACTTAAGAGACGTGCTTGCTGCATGATCAGTTCCAAGCACATAAAGGGCCTGTGGGAAGAACCCCTCAACAACGACACATGTGCTGGCCATGCATCTGGCTGATGCATGAGTGATGTTAGTCTGAAAGCGGCAGGAACCCTAGTCCCAAATGCTGCTGAAAATGAATTTGCTAAATATGTAGGCACATACCAGGAAGTTCCAGCCAGTCACGGGTCCCCAGCACATGTGTTCTGTCTATGTGCCATATATACATACAACCAACTGAACTTTACAGTCTTCATCAGAAGCATGAGTGTATATGCATAACACAACTGTCACGTAAAGTGAGAACATGCCCCGTCTTCCAATCTTGTCTTGTTCTGGATTTAACTCAAAGGTTTGTGGCAGGAAGAGGTACTTGCCGAGTAGTTTATGTTTTGATGCATTTTAATCCCGTTGCCCATTTTAAAGTTTATCCTTTACCTTTCCCCAACCCAACCACAGTATTTCCAGCCCACCAAACAGTTATTTGGTGGGCATTGCATGGGGTAGACCTATCTTATTTGCACCCAAAAACAAAAGATCAACATCAGTGGCAAAAGCAGCAGCAGCAGCAGCAGCAAGGAACATTCAGGGAGCCATGGGAGAGACTCATCTAAAACTGGTACCCAAGAGGTCAAGGCCATCTGGTGGCTGCAGAATAATGGATAGTGAGTCACTTGCTTCAAGAAACACTGGAGGGGGACTGAAGACTTAGGAGTCTCTTTCACCTGTTCACCCTTCTAAAGCTGAGGCCTGAAGACTGTGAATCTGATGGGATGGATTTCCCCCAAATTGATCTTTGAACTTTGAATTTTATTGTTATTCATGCTTTTACCGTATTTTTTGTCCTATAGGACACACTTTTCCCCCTCCAAAAATGAAGGGGAAATATGTGTGCATCCTATGGGGCGAATGCAGGCTTTCGCTAAAGCCTGGAGAGTGAGAGGGATTGGTGCGCACCGACCCCTCTCGCTCTCCAGGCTTCAGGAGAGCCCCACCGCCAGCCCCACAAGCTCGGGGGACAGCGGGGAGGCGGAACGCCGCCATTCCGCTGTCCCCCGACCTGGTTTGGAGGCTGGCAGCGGGGAGAAGCCCGCTTCTCCCTGCCGCCAGCCCTGCAAGCTCGGGGGACAGCGGGGAGGCGCAGCGCGCCATCCCGCTGTCTCCCGACGTGGTTTGGAGGCTGGCAGCGGGCTTCCCCCTCCCCAGGCCCGCATGCTCCCAGAGTGGGCTTAGCGCAGTTCTCCGCAAGCTGTGGGAGCCCGGCGCGACTTCGCGCTGGCCTCCAATGGCTTGCGGAGAGCTGCCTGTTCTGGGGGCTGCGGTGGGGGAAGCTCGGACTTCCCCCGCCCCAGCCTCATGCCTGGGGGGGGGATTTTTCCCCTTTATTCCCCCCCCCCCCAAATCTAGGTGCGTCCTATGGGCCGGTGCGTCCTATAGGGCGAAAAATACGGTATACTGTATTTTATGCTGCTTCTATGTTGTATTACAATTGTTTTAAATTTGTTGTTAGCTGCCCTGAGCCCGGTTTTCTGAACTGGGAAGGGCGGGGTATAAATAAAAATTTATTATTATTCTTAAAGGGCCAAAGCCCTGGCCTGACAACAAGCATCTCTCCTCCTTTCTGTGATCTCCTACCTGACATGCTCCCTGAGCCACTGGATGCATATGCAAGTATAAGAGACACTATATTTCTCTGTCAAGTCAGGCTCAAGTATTACATCCGTGAAGGCCTGGGCTCAGGCTCTGTAGACCCTGAACCTTCAAGCATCAAGACCCTGACCCAATCCCACAGCCGATAGTACAGCAGTCCTGGCTTCTGATAGCCCGTTTCTCCAACTGTAAGCTTGAGGTCAGAGCCGTCTTTCCCATAGGGCTTAGTGGTGCGTTGCGCCAGGACGCTGGCCTCTCGGGGCGCCCCAGCAAGTGGAGCTGCGTGGGTTTGCTGGCAGCCTCCCCTTTCCCTGCACACCTGCCAGCTGCGCCCCGCCAACCGTAAGGCTGGTGGGCGCTCAGCTTGCCTCCCAAGCGTCTGCGGAGATCGCTCTCCCGCAGCGGCATGGAGGAGAGTTGCCCCCCCCCCCCGATGGCTGGCAGTGTGCAGCTATGGCCACCCTAACACTATCCGTGGTAATTTGGGGGCACTGGGCTAAGTTATTTAGTGCTTAAAACACTAAAGTGAGTACTGTAAAATGCAGCTCTTAGAACAGGGCCAATATGAGGTTATGTTCAGAGTTTATTTTCATACAATCCAGTTAGAGGGAGTACATGGTTCTGGGACAGTTAGCTTAGCACAGTATTTAAGTGTGCTCTGTATCATTCTGTTCAAAAAGACATAGTGTTATTATTACTATTATTTAAATTTATTGGGGGGTTTTACCAAGACAATTCAAAGCAACTTTCAATATATGTACATACAAACACATACATTGAAACCAGCATAAAAGAAAAAAATAAAGACCCTAAAGGAAAATCCTATTTTAAAAGGCAGGATGAAAACATTCCACCCACTCAAGGCCAAGGACAATTAAGAGGCAAAGGTCTGGTTAAAAAGGATTTTTATATAATAATGGTGCCAGAACATTCCACAAACAGGGAGTCACCACTGTAAAGGTCCATTCTCACACTGCCACCCTCCAGATCTTCCAGATGATGAAAGCCAGGTCCAGGATGCTTTATATGGGGAGAAGTGGTCTTTGACATATTGGGGTCGTGAACTGCATAAGGCATTATAGGTCAAAAGCAGCACTTTGAATTGGGCTTGGAAACTAACTGGTAGCCAGTTTAGTGGGGCCAGGAATGGTGTTATGTGCTCAAGCCGTCTTGCTGGTTTGGGGGGGGGGGTGAGGAGAAGCTGGGCCTAGGAGAGCTGCGCAGTCCAACTGGTTTGAGGGGGGGAAGAGATCACACACTGTTTTAGGGGTGGAGAAGAGATGAGGGAGGCGAGAAGGAGCCCTGTCTCTGAGGAGGCAAGGCAGGACCACCAGCAGCAGCATCTCCTGCATGGCTTTATTTGACAGAGGGGGTGGAGGGAGGAAGGGGGAGAAGGTGGGATCTGCATTATGATCACCTGCAGAGCTCTCTTTGACAGATTTCAATTGGGGGGGTTGACAAAAAAAATTCCACACCTGGTACCATTTGACCTTCCTACACCACTGTGTCCTCCCTAATATGAGGTCAGGCTCATGGGCTATTTTATTGAAACGATTTGACACGTGTCTTTAGCTTCTTTCCCCATCCCGTGGGAAGCGGGCTTTCCAAATCAAAATTGTTTTGTTTTGTTTCTTCTGCCTCCAGGTTTGGGGAATACAGCCTCGCTTGCCTCATAGGGACGTTTTTCAAAAAGAGTTTGTCCTGTCTGCTGTTTCTGGTCTTTAAAGCGTGCGCAATTTTGCCCCTCTCTCCCCGCCCCTCGTGAAAGGGAGACCGGCAGGTGAAGCGGATCTCAATCAGCCTCCCCATTCTCCAAGGGAGGCAAGCAGCTGATTTCCATCGGTCCAGCTTGTGGTCGCGGACTGAGCATCTCCGTCCCCAGCGGACCAATCGGAAACGGCCCCGGGGGAAGTTAAATGGAGGGCCGGGGGCGGGGAGGGCAGAAGCCCTCTTTTCCGAAGAGATGGGGGAGGAAGGCGGCGGCGTCCGTGTCTCCGTGCTGCTTGGCAGGTGAGTTTCTGGGGGCGGGAAAGGGGAGTCGCTCGAGAGTGGCGCCGATTCCCGCGACTCCCGAGCCTGCAGCGAGCGGCGAAGAGGCGCAGCTCCCCGGCTGGAGGAGGAGGAGGCAGGCAGGCAGGGGCGAGGGCGGGTGTCGCCCCTGCAGAGATGGAGAAAGGCGAGCGCCATCTCGGAGGGGGAGAGGCTGGGACTGGGCAGGAGCGCCCAGCGGTGAGAGCGAGCGGCCTGCCCGGAGGACGGGAAGGGCCCCTCGGGGGGTTTCCTGCCATTTCCTCCACCTTGAGCTCCCCGCTGCTCCGCCAGGCTGCTCTGCCCCTCTCTGGAAGCCGCCTCCAGCCTTGCCAAGGGCGGGAAGCGGGAAGAAAGAATCTCCTGCGAGCAGCGGGGGGGGGGCGCTCTCCAGAACCAGGAGAAGATGCCCCGCTCCGCCTCTCCAGCCCAGCACGGAGGCGCTGCCGGAGCCAAAGGGGTTCAGCAGCCGCTTCCACGAACAACACCAGCGCTTTGAAGGGGAAGCGTGTCATCCACGCGCTCGCAAAGGCTGAGAATCCGATGCAGCCAATCAGCAAGCGGCTTCCTGCCTGGCCTGACCCACCCAAGAGACGACGGGGCGGGGGGGGGGAAGAACCGAGGAACCTTTTTAACCCCTGCACCACGAGGACCCTTTGAAAACAAGGCGAAGAGGGAAGCCAGGGGAGAATTTTCCCCTCCCTTCACTCATTTCCCGAGGGACTAGGAGGCGGCTCGAATCTCCCGAACCTCCCTCTGGGCCTTCCTGCAGGATCAAGCGCCCTTTGTCTCCTCGCCTCCCCCCGCCCAGGCGCCTGAGATCGATTCGCCCACCCGCCCTCCCCTTAGGCATTACTACGGAGCAACTTGTGGGCGGGGATTGAGCGCCTACGTCCCCAGTAGACCAATCGGAAACGGCCCCGGGGGAGGGCAGAGGCGGTTTTTTCCCCGAAGAGATTGGGCTGGCATGGAGAGGGCGGGGCCGTCCCGGAGGGGCGCCCCGCCCCCTCAGGCGATTGGTTGTGGCTGCGATGATGTTTTAATATTATTATTTTATTATTATTTTATTATTTTTATTATTTTATTATTATTATTATTTAGTTTTATTTTAATTTATTTTACATTTCCTACCACTGGGCGATTTACAGTATAAAAAAACAAAAAAAAGCCATAATAATAAACTAAAACAATAAAACACACACATCGTTTAAAAGACCATAGATTGTTTAATTAGCCAAAGGCCTAGGAGAAGAGGAAGATTTTTGCCTGGCACCTAAAATATGTAACAAAAGCACCAGGCATGCTCTCCCTGAGGAGAGCATCCCACAAGATATGCCAGTTCTGGGTTCTGTTGGTCGAGGGCAGGTGTGCTACTGTATATACTGATCCGCACATTACAAACTGGTATTAGTGGTGGCTGTTTTTGTTGGTCTGTGGGACGTAGGTGGCACTGTGGGTAAAACCTCAGCGCCTAGGACTTGCTGATCGTATGGTCGGCGGTTCGAATCCCCGTGGCGGGATACGCTCCCATCACTCGGTCCCAGCGCCTGCCAACCTAGCAGTTCGAAAGCACCGCCAGGTGCAAGTAGATAAATAGGGACCGCTTACTGGCGGAAAGGTAAACGGTGTTCCGTGTGCTGCGCTGACTCGCCAGATGCAGCTTGTCACGCTGGCCACGTGACCCGGAAGTGTCTGCGGACAGCGCTGGCTCCCGGCCTATAGAGTGAGATGAGCGCACAACCCTAGAGTCTGGCAAGACTGGCCCGTACGGGCAGGGGTACCTTTACCTTTACCTAATCTGATGGTGATAGTAAAACAGGTTCACAGCTTCGCTTTCGTCCTTTAAAGATAACTGAAAGCAAAGAGATAGCTATGATGGCGCAGTAATATCTCACTTGGTGAGTTCTTTGAAAGATAGAACAGGTTTGTAAATGGGGGTTGGTGGAAAAAAACTACCATTGAAGGATGCTGCAGCTTGTGTGCATTACAGGAACATCCTGCTGGATCAGACCAACGATACCATGCATGATCTTATACACCTCTATCAGGTCCTTCCTTAACTTGCCTTTCCTCTGAAAGCCCCAAATGCTTTGGAGGAAAGAGGTTTGTGTGCCATAGGATCTGCTCTGTCCTCTAAGCTATGCTGCTGCTCTAAGATGAAGTAGAGCAGGGGTAGGCAACCTAAGGCCCGTGGGCCAGGTGCTGCCCAATTGCCTTCTCAATCCGGCCCGCGGAGGGTCCGGGAATTGGCGTGTTTTTACATGAGTAGAACGTGCCCTTTTATTTAAAATGCATCTCTGGGTTATTTGTGGGGCATAGGAATTTGTTCATTTCTCCCCCAAAAATATAGTCCGGCCCACCACATGGTCTGAGGGATGGTGGACCGGCCCACAGCTGGAAAAGGTTGCTAACCCCTGAAGTATAGGATTTTGTCTTGGCACCAATCTGGTTGACTTGGCTATAGTGAAAGAGGTGGGGTGGCAGCAGTGCCATCTTCTGCTTCGGCTCAGGTAGCAAAATATATTGGGCCAGCCTTGTGTGCTTTCTGTTTGAGATCTGGCCGGCAGAGCCAACTATATATTGGGACTGTGGAAGGCTCATGAACTTCTGAAGTGTTTAATGGGGCTGTTTCTGCCTGGGAAATAGCAGCTGCAGAAATTCAGTTGCTCTGGGTTTCAAGTCTGTTTGGCACAGCAGTCCTAATGCTTATTCAAAAGCAAGTTCCATTGACATTGCTGGATTGTGCTGAAGAGGTGCAGACTAAACAATGCCCATGTTACTACATTTATATCCCACCTTTCCTCCAAGAAGCTAAGGTGGCCTACTTGATTTTGTCCCCCTCCATTTTGTCCTTACATCAATGCCACAAGGTAGGTAAGGTTGAGAGACCAGTGAGCTTTGTGGCTGTGTGGGGATTTGAACCCTGACCACATTGGTTCCTTGGACTATAGTAGAAATTCAGTTATGTCTGTTCTTAAAGTGGTCGAAACATCAAATCGCATAGTATGCACATCCTTCTACCTTTTCTTCTGTTACAGACCATCCAGGATCTTAGATGCAATCTACTAATGACTTTAACACACATTTAACACACGTTTCCTCTGTCCTTTTGCTTTCATGAAATGTTAAATGTTGTTCAGTTGAACATATTTTCTCCCAATATGGTAGCAAAAGAACTATTGTGGCAGGAGCTGTCTGAAAATAAAATGCTGTTTGATGTTTAATGCCTAGGGATTCGTCTCGAAGAGAGCCAGTGTGGTGTAGTGGTTAAGAGCGGTAGTCTCGTAATCTGGGGAACCAGGTTCGCGTCTCCGCTCCTCCACATGCAGCTGCTGGGTGACCTTGGGCCAGTCACACTTCTTTGAAGTCTCTCAGCCCCACTCACCTCAGAGTGTTTGTTGGGGGGGAGGAAGGGAAAGGAGATTGTTAGCCGCTTTGAGACTCCTTAGGGTAGTGATAAAGCGAGATTTCAAATCCAAACTCTTCTTCTTCAAAGAAGGCTGCAGTGTCAACTAAAGCCTCTCCATCTTGGGCCAAGTTATCAAGAAGCTTTGTGCCAATCAGGCTGGGTAAGGACAATACAGTTAAGAAAAGGTTCTTTAGTTTGTGCTGTATTGAAAAGTGTTCTCACTTGATTCTAGACCAGGTAGCCAACGTAGTGCCATCCCTAGGTTATTTGACTACAATTCCCACTACCACAGGCCATTGGTCATCTGTCTGGGCCTGATGGGAGTTGTCATCCGACAACTTTTGGAAGCCACCACATCTGCTGTCTCTGTCCTAGATGTAAAAGATCGGCTCTTGGCCAGTTTTGCCTTTACTTGATAAGTAAAAACTTCCTTGTTCTTTTTTTGGTCATCCTCCTTCACCAGAGACTACATTAACTACAGGGGTAGCAAGCTGACACGGATTCTCCAGAATTCACTAAATGGAAATACTAAGACTGTGATTATCTGCACAGTCCCTCAGACATCCTTGGAAGAAACTCTTAGCACTTTCCAGGTAAAAGTAGACAGTTCCGTTTTCTTCCCCAAAAAGTTTTGTGGGCAAAGTTGCCCAAAGTAGCAAGTAGGCAAGAAGTTATTTCCCTCTCTTTAAACTGGCATGCTTTGTTCTAGTGTATGTATCTGCAGTTAAAGAACTGTGAGAAATCAGACTTCCTCTTCAAAGGGAAGTAATGTAGCACTTCCTCTAATAGCTGGGGTAGATATTGACATTTGCAGAAGCAACCCAACCCCTCCAACTCTTAAAAAGAGAGTCTATGAAGACTAAGCTTTCATGGTAGTCATGGAGTCTTGAATATCAGGTGGAAAAGGAAAGGTGGGGGGAATGGCCTACTTGAGCTCCTGATAGTTTATCTGTTGCCCTCCAGATGTTGGAGGACTCCAACTCCCATCAGCCATGGTCAACATGGTCAGATGATGGGAGTTGTAGTTCAACAACATCTGGAGGGCACTAGGTTGGCTAACCTAGGCTTCTCCCTTCTATGAGAGGTGAACGTATGCTGCAACATTTTGTTTAATGGGTCCCTTTTGCATTTACTGTAATAGCAAATGTTGATTTTTAAGATTCCATACTTCTGTAATTTTCGAAAAGAGATTTTAACAAAGGTATTTTTTTCTGACTTCTCCTTCAAAGAGCAGTTCTGACTGCATGTGCCTATCTCTCCTAGTTTGCGAGTACAGCAAAAAATATGGAAAATCTTAAGAGAGATCGTTGAAATGACGCCTAGAAGAAGTAAGTTGTTTACTTTGAAATCTGAGTACTAGGCTGGAACAGGTCAAATTGCATCTATATCATTTTTTTTGTTTTGTTTTTAAATGGGGTTCATGCTCTGTTTTGCCAGCAATTACACCTTAAAAGCATAGCATTCTTTTAGTTGGTGACTCAGATTATAAAAAAAATTCTGTTACGGGTCAGCTGCCTATACCAAGTGAGGACGCCATAATCTGTGTTTAGACGCACTCTCCATTTTAAGAGTCTGGCCGAATTTTAATGGCGACCCTGAATAAAGTTGGCAACCATTTCGTGCAGAGGTTTTATTCCCGGCCCCACATACATTGGAAGGGCATGTATAAGTGTACCCCAGCCCTGTTACGCCCTTTTCGTGACATGCTGAGCAAAGTTTTTGGGTCACTTCCAGGTTCGTTGCCATATGCAATCGCATGTCTTTCGGATGTGCATTAATCGGTTGTTGTGTGTATGCAACCCTTTCCGCACTGGGGGTGGTGCAGACTTAATTTCATAGAAGTGACTTGAGGAACTTAAATGCTTTCATTGTTTAATGCTGATGTTTAACCTTCACAGCCATTAGTGCTTATAGTACGTTATTACCATCACAGTACAGTGGTACCTCTGGTTACGTACTTAATTCGTTCTGGAGGTCCATTCTTAACCTGAAACTGTTCTTAACCTGAAGCACCACTTTAGCTAATGGGGCCTCCTGCTGCTGCCGCGCCACCGGAGCACAATTTCTGTTCTCATCCTGAAGCAAAGTTCTTAACCTGAAGCACTATTTCTGGGTTAGCGGAGTCTGTAACCTGAAGCGTATGTAACCCGAGGTACCACTGTAATATACAAATTAACAGCCACAATCCTCACAACCAAGAAGGGGTCTACACCAAAGCACACGGGTATCCTATCCTTACTAGGAACATCGTGTGCCTTCCAACCTTTGGTATTGATGCTTTTCCTTTCTGGTTTCATCACAGTCCCAGCTGGCACAGATCCTTGAAGAGGAGAAGGCTCTTGAAAACGAGGAGCAGGATAAAATAAGGATTGTCACCGAGATGCTGGTGACACCATCTGCTTCTTCTGCATCAGCAGAGGAGTTCAAGTTAATATTTAAAAATTTAAATGTTGTGGGACCTTCGGTGGAAAACTGGTGGCTCTTCCACATTTCTTGTCTCAGCTGTTATTAAGTAACCAAATCGAGCGAGGGACGCCTGGGAATGGCTAGAAGGGTGCCACTGTAGAAAAGGACCTTCTGATGTGTAGAAGCTTAACCTAGCTCTGTTGAGGCATGCTTGAAGCAGGAAGTTCATCCCGGGAAGCTGGTATATCTCCAGTGAGCTGTTGCTGGTGGTGGCCTTGCATGTATAACCAATCAGAATACTATTGTTTAGTCTTAGCCAAATGCCTTGAATTCTTTGGTCGGTTTGTCAATTTTAATGTAATGCTGCGCCAAACCTAAACCCCCATCAAACTGGGAAATGGAATGGTGTGCCTAAACACCTCGTATTTCTGGTGTTTTTCCTCTTTCTTGGTTTATCAGGAGGAAGTATTGTCAAAAGACTTGCAGATCGAGGAGCAAAAGAATAAAATCAAAGCACTGGAAAACCACATTAGTGAGCTGCAAAAGATTTTGAATAACACGGGGGCTGAAATGGAAAAAAATGAAGCAGGCTCTCAGTGATGCTGTGGCAATGAGACAATGGTTAACAATCACCAACAGTTTAAATGCCAGATGGAAATAGGCTCCCAAAGTTGTACAGTAGCAGCAGCAACTTCCTCCTACTAGACAAGAATAAGTTATTCACTTTAGTAAACTTAGAGCCTTCGAAGCACAGCAAAGAACTTTCAGGCGGCCCTTTGAATGCATCCTGAATGCATCCTAGGCGTAGTTTCTTCAGTAGTGCCTTAAGCAATGAAACAGCAGCAGCAGCATGAGGCTGTTTGAAAGCCCTTTCCCTCAAACACCTCCCTGCTGCTCCTGAAACCTCTTTCAAGAAGAGAGCTAATTTTGATGATTATTCTCTTCTATTGCCTCTTGCTCTCTTTCTGCCTCTTTCAAGAGCCTCAAACTCATAAATGGATATGTCTGCATTCAGCTCTCTGAGCTCACATACCAGCTGCTCTATTTCTAGTCATAATAATAATATAATAATAATTATGGTCCAACGACCCACAACATAGATACAGAATAAAATAGACTCATATAGACAACCCCCCAGGGAAGGTTGTTTGTTTAGTCATGGGTATGTTGATTTTTGATTCGTATGACTACTGAAAGAAACTTTGCCACGGCCGCTGTGATAACATTGGACTTGTCGTCCAGAAGATATTTGATATAGTAGGCTTCAGATTGAGCTGGCCAATTTGCCAGTAGTGGTTTAATCAATAGTTCCCTTGCTTGATCATATTGTCCGCAATGCAATAAAATATGCCTCATGCAGTCGACGTCCTGAGAGCACACACAGATCCTATTTTGATAAGGGATGCCTCTCAGTCTGCCATTTAACACTTCTGATGGGAATAGATTTAATCTGGCTTTGGTGAAAAGACGCAGATATGTTGGTACAGACAAATTTCTAAGATATGCTGGTGTCTGAAAATTGAACCCATAGTGAATTCCTACTGCTAATGGGCCACAGATAACATGAGATTGAGATTGGAGATCACTATGTGATATGTCCCAGAGCCTTTGCCTCAGAGATTAAAGGGCGATATCATATCCCAGATAGTACAGGAGAGAAGGTGGCATACCAGTGGAAGTGGCTTTTCTAACCATAATTTTCATCCATGAGCTGGTAAACTCCTCGTTGTTTAGGTATGGAAGTTACCCCTTCCCTAGGCCAAAGACTGAGATCTTGAGCCAGTATCTCAGGGCAGCCCACCATGCTTTAGTTCATAGAGGACATTCACCTGTTTCTAAAAATAGTTTTGCATTTGGAACACAATTTGGAACTTGTAGGAGGGACCGGAAAAACTTTGCCTTTCTCACACCATAAATATGCATGCCAACCAAATCGGTTGTCATGTCCTTCTGGATCTAATAAATCAGTATTTTCTAATTTGATCCAGTCCCGGATCCAAGTAATGTAGCTTGCATCATAGAAAAAATTTAAGCCTGGAAGAGAGATGCCTCCTCTTTCTTTCACATCTGTTAATATTTTGTTTTATTCTCGGCTTCTTCCCTTTCCAGATAAATTTAAATATATCTTTTTGCCACTTTTTGAAGGAAACTGCATCACTTATTGTTTGGAATAAAAACAACATTTTTGGCAATACATCCATCTTGATTGCTGCAATTCTGCCTATGAAGGAGAGATTCATTCTTCCCCATATTTCTCGATTCCTTTTTATCTCAGTCCAACATTTTTCATAATTATCTTTATAAATATTAATATTTTGATCTTGTTTAAATGATTTTAAACAAGCCACTTTGAAAGCTGTAAAAAGAAAAGATGGCCTAGAAATAGGATTATTTACACACCCACTTTGTCTTACCTCTTTTTCTGCTTCCTTTTCAAGAGCCTCAAACTCATAAATGGAGATGTTTGCCTTCAGCTCTCTGAGCTCACATACCAGCTGCTCTTTCTCTAGTTGCCTTTGTTATGCCATAAACGTGCATGCCAACCAAATCGGTTATCATGTCCTTCCACCTACTGGTGTTATGTACCATCTATACGTCATTCCCATTATGTTCTCTTTCTGCCACTTGCTGCAGAGAGCTGCTCAGAGAATGTGTGAGTGTAGACCCCGTCCCTTGGGCCCGATGGCTTAAGTGGGGAGCAGTCTTCCCAAATACTCACAGGAGCAGCAGGAGCCGCAAGTGCAATTTTTAGGGAGTACTTCGCTGAAGAGGCTTTGCGCAGCTATCCCAGAAGCCAGAACAGCAAGAGGGATTGCTGCGCAGCTCTCCCTCTTGCTGTTCTGGTTTCAGCGATAGCTGCATAGCCTGCATTCGCTTCATGACGCACACACATTTCCCCTTACTTTTTAGGAGGGAAAAAGTGTGTCTTAGAGAGCGAAAAATACGGTATTTTGTCATATAATCATCAAAGCATTGCCATTCATTTTTTAATTTTTGATTTGACTGCTGTCGTATGGATGCTGTTAATTTAGCCAATTTTAAGTATCCATTTTATTTGAGAGTCCATTCCTCCTTGGTAGGTAGTTCTTTAGTTTTCCATTTAGATGCTATTACTATCCTAGCTGCAGTGGTTGCATATAATAAAATTCTTTTTTTCGATTTTGGTATTTTTTTTCATAAAAGGCCCAGTAGGTAAGCCTCTAGTTTTTTCTTTAATGGAATTGTAAGCATTTTTTTCCAATTTCTCATGTATTTCCGCCCAGAAATACTTAATCAGGGTGCAACTCCACCACATATGCATTGTTGTACCAGCTTCCTTGTTGCATTTCCAACAGAGGTTGGATTTTGGTTTATAGATTTTTGCTAATTTGACTGGTATTAAATACCATCTGTAGACCATTTTGTACTACAGGTGGTAAACCTTATATCTTCCTGCCAAAGTTTCTCCCATTGCTCTAAATACATTGTGTGGCCGAAGTCTCGCGCCCATTTAATCATTGTCTCTTTCACTTCCTCATCAATCATGTCCAAATCTAGCAAAAGGTTATACATTTTAGATAGTAATTTTTTGTTGTTTTTTAATAATGTTTCGTGCATTGATGAATTTTCTTCAGCAAAGCCTTTCTTTGAGTCTGAGTTAAAGACACTTCCAAGTTGTGTATATTGCCATCTGTCGGAGACATAATGCCTTATTTCCTCATATGGTCTTATTCTAAGTTTACCTTGATCTTCCATTATCAAATCTCTATAAGTTGCCCATTCCTTATTCATGTTTAGTTTTTTCATGGTATGGGCTTCTAGGTGACAGCCACCATGGTGTCATTAGCTCCAATCTCAATTTGTACTTACTCCAGACTCCAACGCGTTTCTAATTAGGTGGCTATTGAAGTCTTTATTGACTTTGATCTTATCATATGCTAGGTCGGCGTGCCATCCATACCTGTTGTTAAAGCCCTCCAGGTCTAATAAATCTGCTTTTTCCAATAAATCTGCTTGATCCATTCTTTCAGCCATACAAGGCATTCTGCTTCATAGTATAATTTTAAATTTGGCCACACCAGACCTCCCTTATTTTTTGTCTGTCAGGAGTTTAAATTTTATGTGGGCTTTCTTATTTTGCCATATTTTGTCATATCTTTCCTCCACTCCTCGAAACATGTTTCCCTAGATATTATGGGAATTGTTTGAAAGAGATGGGACATTTTGGGACGGACATTCATTTTAATTATGGAAACTCTTCCTCCTATTGATAATTTTAATCTGCTCCACATTTCAAAATCCTTTTTTTCTTTCCAAACCTTATTATAATTATTTTCAAATAAATTGATATTTCTCATGGTTAATTCTATACCTAAATATTTTGCCTTTTTCATAATTTGCAATTTTGTCTTTTCCTGTATATCTTTTTGTTCCTGCTCTTGCATGTTTTTCACCATTAACTTTGTCTTTGTCATATTCATCTTAAATCCTGATACACAGCCGAATTCTAGAATATTCTCTATTGCTTTTGGGACGCTTGTTTCTGGTTCTTCAGTCGTTAAAATGATGTCATCCGCAAACACCTTTAAATATATTTTCCCCTAGTGTAATCCCTTTTATTTCATCTTCATTTCTTAATTCTGAATTTAAAATTTCGAGAGCTAAAATGAATAATAACGGCGAAAGCGGACAACCCTGCCTGGTGCCCTTCTCAATTTTTTTAATATTGGTCTTGGTGTTGTTTACTATTAAACTGACTTGTTGTTCTTTATATATTGCTTTGACACCTCTACAGAATTTTTCTCCAAGAGCTGATAGTTCTGTCGTTTTTTGCAGAAAGGCCCAAGATAGGTTATCAAAGGCCTTTTCGGAGTCTATTAGCATAAATGCTACTTTTTTGCTAGGTCTTAATTCCAAATATTCAGTTAAATCAATAACCACTCTGGTGTTTGTTTTCATATGTCTGTTTGGTAGAAAGCCCAACTGATCATAATTAATAGTATCTTTTAGTATTAATTTGAGTCTGCTTGCCAGGATGCCCGCAAATAATTTATAATCATTGTTTAATAGCGAGGTGGGTCTGTAGTTACTTACTGGCTCTCTAGGTGTTCCTTGCTTATGAATTAATACAATATTTGCTTCTTGCCATGACATTGGAATTTTACCTTCTTCCAATATTTTATTCATTAGATTTTTTTAAAGGCAGGACTATGTTATCTTCCAGGAATAAGGAGAGATTCATTCTTCCCCGTATTTCTAGATTCCTTTTTATCATTCCAACATTTTTCATAATTATCTTTATAAATATTAATATTTTGGTCTTGTTTAAATAATTTTGTCAGCCACCCTGAAAGGTGTAAAAAGAAAAGATGGCCTAGAAATAGGATTATTTACACACCCACTTTGTCTTACCTCTTTTTCTGTTTCCCTTTCAAGAGCCTCAAACCAAAAGTGGGTATGTCCTTCCAGATCTAATAAATCAGTATTTTCTAATTTGACCCAATCCTGTATCCAAGTAATGCAGCTTGCCTCATAGAAAAATTTTCAGTCTGGAGGACAGCCATTTTTTCATATGTGGTGGAATTGTAAAATAATTATAAATTATTGGGACATGATTTATAATGAAATGGAAAAAAATGTTCAAGTTAACCTTTGGTAAAAGTTCAGTAGCATTTTTATTAGGTATTGTAGGGCAATATTTACCAAAAGATAAGAATCTCTTTATGTATGCAACAACAGTGGCCAGAATTCTACTACCTCAAAGATGGAAAAGGGACAAAATACCAACAAAAAGGACATTGGCAAGAAAAGTTGATGGAATACGCTGAAATGGTGAAGTTAACTGAAAGACTCAAAGATAAGGACAATAATGACTTTTTAAAAGATTGGGAACCTTTTATGATATATATACAGAAACAATGCACTGAAATGAACTGATTTACAGGATTCGAGTAATGCACTTACAATGGACATATTTAAATAGAAAATAATAATATGAGGTAAAAATGTTAAGAATAATTAATAATACAATTTTAATTTCAGTATATAAGGCATCAAAACTATAAGCAGAAAAAATAAATATGCTATAAACAAAAAAAGGGAAGTTGGGGGAAGTCACTGTGGGAGGGGGGTTAATTGAAATTGAAAAATGTACGGTAATTTGATTTTTTTATTATGTTAAAATTTGTAAGCTTAATAAAAAAATTTAAAAATGATTGCCAAGCGTTCCAAGATCAAGTCCTTTGTGAAGGTCTACAATTTGTACCAATAGATATTTTTTAAAGCCCCTCCCCCCAAAAAACTGTTCATGGTTTTTATAATTTATATGGAAAATACTTGTTTTTAATGTGATTTTAAAAGATGAAATAAATAATAGACCTTTGCACAAATATTTCTGTTGTTGAAACTGAAGTCATCTTTCTAAAGTGTGGTGGCATAGAGAGAAATTGAGACGTGTGTGAGCTCATCGTGACAACCAGGACTCCGTAGCCACATCTCCAAGGGGATCAGTGGTTTCCAAACTTCCACGGATCGTTTGAAAATTGCTGTGGGTCTTTGTGGACCATTTAATGGCCTTTCTGCCTGTTGTAGCAATTGTAACATTCTGCGATGAGACAATGTATGGTCTTTCATTGAATTTCTATTGTTGCTTTTATTTATTGTTTCATTGCACTACAGTTTGCATTCCATAGAACTCAAATGATACAATAAACTACAATATGAGAAATAAAAGAAGCAACAAAAATTACAATTAAGAATTTAAGTGCCGGGAGATGCCGGTCTACCTGGCGGAGGGGTTGACAGCATTACCAGGTCTTAGCAGCCCATGGCCTCCTTGAGACCTACAGGTTTACCTCATGCGGAGTGTGACATTGTCTCCAGTGCCCCAGGGTCTACTCCCTGGGAAGGCTCATGCTTTCTGGTCCCCTGCGGAGGAAGAAAGGCTTCCCTAAAGCCCTAACCCAAATCCCTAACCCTAAAACCCTAGCCCGAACCCCAACCATAATCCCTAACCCAACTTTAGTCCCCTAACCCTAAGACAGAGAACAATCTAGACTTAAAGTGCTTGCTGGTAAACATTTGCAGCCGTAGACCGACCGGTCTGTAATAAAAAGGCAAAGAGTTCTAACATGAGAGAGAATGAAATACTTATTTTGGGACTGAGCTTTACTAAGCTGTTTTCTGTTTGCAGCTTCACATTTCTTTCCTGATGTGTTCTAAACAATGAATTGGGTGCAAAAGCTACACAACCAGAAGGCTGCTGGTGCCGGAATGGAATGTGGCCTTCTCATTGGGAAGAAGTTGCCTCCACTTCCCTTTGAGCAATTTATTCCCCATACTGTAGCTCCCTGCATTACGACAGCGTTTAGGAAGATTATCTGTCAGAAGGCTGTTCTTTATCATAGAATCACAGAACCTTAGATTTGGATAGGAGCCCCCTACAATGCCAGATTCATTCTTATTCCTTACCACATATGTTGACACTTATTCGCAATGTTTTAATATATTATTGCATTTAGAATTACTGAAATACCACAAGTCTTTCAGTTTGACAGTTCGCCAGTGCCTGGTACAAAAAATGGCTTCAGCTGTCTTAGGACAACCTGCACATGATGCGCACCTCCTTCCCCCACATTCCTAACAGTCTTCAATGTCATCTAAGTGAAAAATGCCATCAATATTTGCACTACTTTGTTGGCCAATGGGGAACACAGTTTGATGCTGCAAAGACCTTCCTTTATCTGTTTGTGTGTGTTAGTAATTTATTTATTGATAAGAACACATTTTTTGCTTGACTCTTAAAACTTTTGAATTGAAAGCTGGAAAGCTGCAATCTTTTACACTTACTGAAATGTGAATTCCACTGGAATGATTTTGACTTATTTATGAACATGCATGGAATTCAGTATCAAGGGTACTTCTGTGACATATTGAAACAATTCACAGTTTTATTGCACTCTATGTGACTAATAATAATAATAAAAATAAAATAATAATAATAATTTTATTATTTATATTCCACTCATCTGACCGGGTTGCCCCAGCCACTCTGGGCAGATCCAAACAAAATATTAAAAGCACAGTAACACATCAAATATTTAAAAACTTCCCTATACAGTGGTACCTCGGGTTACAGACTCCGCTAACCCAGAAATAGTACCTTGGTTAAGAACTTTGCCCCAGGATTAGAACAGAAATTGCACGGCGGCGGTGCAGCAGCAGCGGGAGGCCCCATTAGCTAAAGTGGTGCTTCAGGTTAAGAACAGTTTCAGGTTAAGAATGTACCTCCGGAACAAATTAAGTTGTTAACCCGAGGTACCACTGTACACGGCTGCCTTCAGATGTCTTCTAAAAGTCAAATAGTTGTTTATTTCCTTGGCATCTAATGGGTGGTCATTCCACAGGGCACATTCTGCTGAAATAGTAATGCATCTCCCCTCCTTCCTCAAAAGAAAATTGATGTTTAAAATTGTAAGTCCTGCCATACTAGCTGTTGGGGGAGACAAACAGTAGAGAGGGCTGTTGCATTTCCAGGTGGCCACTGTAGGAAGTGGAACACTAAACTAATGAAACACAGATCAGTTGTTGGTCTGACTCAAGACTGCTCTATTTAGGCTCTTATGTAACAAATGCTATATTTATATTCTTCTTACAAATTTCATTTCTGGTAACCCACATGAGGTGGGCGTACCACATCCAATCAGCTTCCTGTTTTCAATAAAACAGAAAACAGTACTCCATAAACCAACTAACTAAAAATGAAACACACAACAGATCCAACCCTTTGTACAATGAACAATGAAGAGCTTCACAGAAGTCTGACTGCACCAAAAAAAGTGGCATCTCCATTCAAGACTATCTTGGCTCCCATCCGTGGAATGGTGAGCTGAAGCTCATCCCCTTCTTCTAATTTTGCAATACCTGCCAAGAGAGTTTGAATATCCTTACAGAAATGTAAACATATAAACATGTACAGATTGTTATCAGTCAGTCCAGAGACACCTCTTTGATTTAATGTTGTTATTGCTGTGTTGCTAATAATAAGGTCCCAGGATGTAAAATAAAACTTATAATGCAACAAATCAAACATTTTATTTTCCCAAGTACAGCATAATACCTGGAAAGAGACTATGTGGGTCTCCAGCAAGTGTTGGGAAGCAACACCTGTGTGACACATATGGTATCAGTCTGGGTGGGTGACTCTCTTCCTAACTCCATAGGAGTTTTGAGAGGATAAAGGGATGGACAATTATATACACTGCCTGAGATCCTTGGAGAAAGTGCAATATATAAATGTAATAAAATATAAAAAAATAAAGATTGACTTCTAAAACTGAGGCCCAAGTTGGTGGCCACAGCTTTCAGGTCATGGAACAGGAAACGGAAGCCCTAAACTACCGACAGCAGATCTTAAGCATGATGTGAGCATTGCTTATAGACAGTTAATCAAGCAAGTTCTCCAACACACACTTTTCAAGGGCAGGAAGTCATGTCAATTGTTCCTCCACCACACAGAGACTGTTTGTCACCCAGGTAGGCATTTGCACTCAGGCTTCAAAATTACTGAGCACATTCTGCTGAAAGTAGCTTGAAATACAGCCACCGAGGAGAATCTATTGTTGTCTTTGAATACTGTTCACAGGCAACCACCACAGAGTAGGTAAAGATAAGGAATTTAGGAATTTATGTATGAAACTTAATGAGTTCAGTGAGTGGTTGCAGAAATATGTGGTCCACACCCACACCACTTAGAAACACCGTGTCAGATATATTTTTAAGCTCCTCATTCCATGTGTGTGGGACTTGACAAAATGTATTTAGGACAGGTAACGTATTTACCAGCTGTATAACAAGAGTTGTTTGGATTAGTGAGAGGCATGTTTTGGATGCAACGAAATAATGTAACCAAACTGAGATCATCACCAACTACATGAGCTTTTTTCCTCTGGATCCAATGTCCCATTGCAAACATTTCATCTGTATACAAAACCTGAAGAATAAAGACAGACAAAATTGATTACACTATGAAACTTTAAGAAAACAGAACAAACTCCGGGAGCTTACTAAATTCTTTACCTGACCATATATGAAAAAGTAGCCAGTTTCTCTGACAAGTATTTTATTTCCTTGCTCTTCAAGAGCAGTTCCTCTTTTAAAGCTAAGAAGCCATGGAACTATACTTGAACCATCTAAAAGAAACAAAAAAAATAATGTAAGAATAAGCTAATCAGTTTATGTTTCCTTTTAGTATCAAAGGCATGTTGCTGACTTTTGAAGAGAATCAGTTGGATTTTTTGAAATCGGTCGTTTCTACCTGTAAGATAAGATTCAAAGAGCTGTGGTAACAACTTATTTCTACCTACTTGTTTTTCTATTGGGTCACCAGGAATAAGGCACCCTCTCCCCATCACAGATTATTCATGTTTTCAAAAATTTCTGGAAAGTTGGGGGTTCCCACAACTGCAGCAGTGCAGCAAAAATAGAAAATGTGGATTGTTCTAGTATGCACAGAGAATTCCACTATATGCACCACTCGAGCTGGTATGGCTAACTTTTCTCCGGGCTGACAGCCAGACTGACCCATGGGTCAACTATCTAAGTGGACGTGGCCATTTTTTCCAAAAAGAAAAAGAAAAAAGAACAATTTGAGGGGTCTTGAGGAAGGTCACCTCTTGGCGTCACAGAAACACAACAGAGGGCATGCATTTAACATCTTTAGAAAAAGAAATTGACAAATTTGGAAGGGCACAAATCTTTTGAAACCACAGTGGAGAACAGAAGGAACCAAGCCAGGCCTCTTGGGATGCTGTCTGCAGCCCACAGGGTAGCAACCCCTGCACTAACACAAGTGCAACAACAAAACAGAACTCAGATACAGTGCTCACCTGAGCATGTGCTCCAATGAAGCAGCAGCTCACAGGATTTGAAGACAGGGTCACCATTTCAGCATAAGGCTGTGCTGAAAAATTCCCATTGGAAATGTGAAGGGATGTTACTAATGGAAATGAAAAGCTGAGCACAATTTGATGTTTCTTGCCCTGTAGCAAGTGAAATGGAATCATAGGTGGTGCGGCCCATTTATTTGTGGCAAGAGTAAAATGAGGTTTAAAAAATGCTGCATTACCATGTTGCTGAATGTCACGCTTGCTGTCAGCCATCAGCTGAAGACATGACTGTAGAACTGAAGGGGGAAACACAAGGAAGTAACTAAAATATACATCCCAGCAGCCGAGACACAAAAGTACAATTCCCCTGCAGTGGCCGCAGAAGCAGAACAATATTGATGGTAGGTTCTCTGTGTGTGTGTTTCTCCTGCCGTCAGGGGCAGAGGAAGAGGGGTGCGGTGGGGGCAGGCCACTCCTGGTGTCACCAAAGAGACAAAATGCCGGGCAGCACTCACCGCGGGGCCTGCAGCGTGTCTGAGCCACGCGTCTCTCCTGGAGGTGACGTGGTGGCTTGGGCGCCCACAGGCTCCATGCTGCCCCAAATGGTCCGCCCGCCACCACCTCCCCCTCAGCGGTAGGGCGGCTGAGTGGGAAGAGGCAGGCAGACTCCGGAGGCCCCGCGGAGCACCCTGCCCCCAGCTGGCCCCGCCTTGCGGGTAGCTGGCCCCGCCTCTGGGCGCAGGGCACGCACGCAGCCCCAGGCGCCCGATTGGCTTGCTCCACCACTGCCTGCCATTCCCCCTGCCCCCTGCAAACTCAAATTACCGTATTTTTTGCCCTATAGGATGCACCGTCCCATAAGGCGCACCTAGTTTTGGGGGGGAAATAAAGGGGAAAAAATTATTTCCCCCCCAGGCGCGGGGCTGGGGGAGGCCCGAGTTTCCCCCGACCCCAGCCCCCAAACAGGCAGCTCTCTGCAAGCCGTGGGAGCCCAGCGCTGGCTCCCGCCGCTTGCGGAGAGGTCCGCGAAGCCTGGGCGCGCTGATCTCAGCGCGCCCAGGCTTCGGCATGCTGGCAACTCTCCGCAAGCAGCGGGAGCGCTCCCACTGCTTGCGGAGAGGTCCGCGAAGCCTGGAGAGCGAAAGGGGTCGGTGCGCACCGACCCCTCTCGCTCTGCAGGCTTCAGCGAAAGCTTGCATTCGCCCCATAGGACGCACACAGATTTCCCCTTCATTTTTGGAGGGGAAAAAGTGCGTCCTATAGGGCGAAAAATACGGTACTCCTCCTAACTAGTTTTGGGGGAGCTGCAGCCCATGGAATGTCAAGGCTTCATGTCATTGTGATGCCAGGTGACCGACATGTGACAAGTGGCCTCACCCACCTGTCCAAACGTGGCACAAAAGGGCTGAGGATAAGGATCTTACCAAATTGCCAGATCCAGTTTCCCATACCCAACTTAAGTTATTGCTATATTTTGTAAAGTAGTGTTTTCCAATATTTATTTTTGCTATTTGTACCCCACTCTTCAGCCCAAAAGGATCCCAGAGCAGTCTACATACACACAATTGAAACAAAGCAGTCCATGCCCACAGGCCAGCAATCAAAACAGAGCAAGTCATGAAAGGGAAAAGGGCCTGGAAAAGAAGTAGGAAACTTGTTCATGAATGGACTCAATTTAGGGGTGAATTTAGGAGGTCAAGATGACACCAGATTATTCAGTGTGGTAAAAAACAAGTTACTCTGATAACTTGTTCATTACAAAAATGAATTTTTATTTATTTTGTTTTTTTATGTCTGTTTTTAGATTTCATATTGTAATTGTTCTGGGATGCCTTTGTAGAACTGCCTATAGTTTGTATGAATAGTCTAAAATGGAAGATTACCCTCATGTAGCTGAGTGTAGTACAGAGCTCAAACAAATTACAGTGGTACCTCTGGTTACAAACACTTCAGGTTACAAACTCCGCTAACCCAGAAGTAGTACCTCGGGTTAAGAACTTTACCTCAGGATGAGAACAGAAATTGCGCGCCGGTGGTGCGGCGGTAGCAGAGTCCCCATTAGCTAAAGTGCACCTCAGGTTAAGAACAGTTTCAGGTTAAGAATGGACCTCTGGAACGAATTAAGTTCTTAACCCGAGGTACCATTGTAAAAATTAAAGGTTAATGGAGAATGGTTTTCTGTCATCAGATTTATTTTAATGGCATTAAGTTCAGATATTTGCAATTCTGAACCAAAATTAATTCAGTTAGCAGAATGAAGCAAAGCAAACATTGAAATGAGTACTTTATTGACTACCTTTTGAGGGATTAATGTTTGAGTAAGACCATACCAAACCAAAAGCTCTGAGCTTCAAAATTTGCCCCTTTAAATATAACAGATATAGAAAGTGAAAGGCAGCTATGGTAGATGTGTTAAGTTGAGCAAAAATGGGATTTATCCAACACAAAACATAATGAATCTACTTTTCCAGAATAGTACAGATTTTTATGGTGACATACCACCAGCTTCTGAAAATATTGATCTATACAGATTCAGTATTCTATTTTTTTGAACAGATTAACCATTACTTATTTATCTGCTAATTGTGTATCGTGTCTTTCCACCAAATCGTGTTGAAGGCTAATAGTAAAAGAATACAAATATATTGTAAGAGAGAAAACCAGCAAAAGGTCCCTTACTGTTTACAAATTTTAGCAATGTGGCTTCAATGAATCTGCAGTTACTTTGTTCACCTTCTATAGATAAAATCACAGTAGTGAACCTACCAGGGTGTTCCCCATGTGTAAAAACAATAGAGCAGACCAGGTGTGAGGAACATTTTTCATCCTAAGTGGGAAACATTATAGAGACCACCAGCGGAGCAAGCTGATTGGGCGCCTGGGGTGGCGCGCATGCCCTGTGACTGGGGCGGGGCATGTGGGGGCGGGGCTAGCCAGGGCAGGACACTCCATGGGGAGTGCCTGCCTCCTCCCACCCAGGCGCCCAACAGCTGAGGGAGAGGGGGCGGGTGGACCATTTGGGGAGATGCGTGGCTCAGGCGTGCTGCAGGCCACCGCCCGACATTTTGTCACCCCCCTCAGTGGTGACACCCGGGGTGGCCAGCCCCCGCCCCCCTTCCTCCGGCACTGGAGGCCACATGCTAGTAGTGGGCAGCGCCAGAGGCAGAAGGGTGTGGAGCAAGCAAGCACAATTCCAGGGTACACTGCAGCTAGGCAAAAGCTCTCAGGGAGCTGGGAGAGCAGGGCTGGTGAAAATTGTGACCTGGAGAGAGTCCTAAGGAATGGATTGAGCCGTTTGGTCCCTAGGTCTGAGATTTCTTACACACACACTGCTTTTTTTCCCTAAAAAAATATTTAGGGGTAGTCTCATTTTCCTACTCATATTGAAATACTGCCCCTCAATGAGGCCAAACTTAAGATTCACAAAATGTTTAGGGGTATGCGTACCACTGCATCCCCCCCAGAAAAAAGCACTGTGTGTGTGTGTGTCAGTGTTACATTTTCCAAAACCATATTCATATTAAAATAAACATTTCCCCATTCATATCTTTCTTTAAAATAAACCAATAATTTACAGCTTCCCTTCTTCCCCCTCCCTGGTTCCTTTAATTCTCCCACCTATTCTTGTATTTTCATTTAATTCCCTTAATCCTTTATTATTCCTTTGTTATGTGTTATACTGTTGAATTTACCTTACTCCTACTAATGTTTTCACATGGTTATAGTTGTTTTCCAGATACTCCACAAAAAAATTCCATTCTTCTTTATATACTTGATCTTCTTGTTCTCTTACTTTATTCGTTAGACCTGCTAACTGCATATTCTGTCATTTTTAATTGCCAATCCTCCTTATTTAGGACATCACTCACCTGCCATTTCTGGGCTAACAAAATCCTAGCTGCTGTAGTAGCACACATAAATCGCTTTTTCTGAGACCTAGGTACTTCCGTCTGTACTATTTTCAAAAGAAATGCCTAATTACCATAATTTTGGCTGTATGCCACAATCGCAGCAAAAAGGCTTACATGCCATCTCTGGCTTTCATATTTGTTAGCCCATTTACTCCTTGGGGACCTGTCTTCTTTACTAAGCTCTTTTCACTTACCTGCTTCTCCTGCACGCAGAGGAGACCTTTTCCCTCTGTGTTTGTCTCCACTCCACATTATCTCTTCGCTACTTTGATGTGGTCCAGAAGAAATTTGCTGCCAACAACATATGCAGAAAGTCAATATTAGGGCTGTGACTCCTGTCCTTCCCCAAAGCGAATGGAAATTGCAGAAGACACAAAGAAGTATACATTTCCTTCCAAATGGGCCTGCAGCTCACCTGACTTGAAGCACCTTCTAATACATTCAAGTAGGGAATGAAGGAATTGGCCTCTTTGCTCTTTTCCAAAGACCTCAAGAGCTGTGGAAATGATGCCCTTGTCTGGACCCTGCAGTTCAGCTTGCTGCTCAGCATGGCTAGTTCTGACTTTAATGCTGTAACATAGTAGAAAGAGATGGCTGCAAGGCAAGATGACATGAACACTGCAAGCCCCAGAAATATTAGTAAGAACCCTTTAGGATCCAAGCCATTAAAAGGATGGGAGGTGGTGATATGGCTCTTTCCTCGTGTGTAGGTCATAAATGCCATGCCTCCTTCCTTAAACACCAGATGAAAACTTCAGCTGATTCTTTCTGATGAATAACCACATCTTGCCAGTTGCATCCAAGATATGTGGCCAAAATGCAGACAGCACTTACTTCCTGTCATGTGGGTCTGTTGATGCTATATGCATGACATTTAATGTTTGCTTCTGCTTTATGGCTCTGTTTCTGTAGTTCCCCAACTCACCTTCCTCATTTCAGTTTCAGCTTCACGTATAGCAGTTCAGCTACACAGCTGTGTATGACCTTCACCACATCCAAATGTCTGGTCATTTTGAATTCCATTGCACTCTTAGATAGCAACCTGTGTTGGAAACTCTTGGCAAGGTGTAGAGAATACAATGTATTGGCTCCGAGTACCAAACATGACAGAATTAGATATTTTCATTTTCCTTTTATACAGTCATACCTCGAGTTGAATGTGCTTCGGGTTGAGCGCGTTCGAGTTGCGCTATGCAGCAACCAGGAAGTAACGGAGCGCGTTTGTTGTGACGTGGGGTTTGTGATTTCAGCTCTCTTGACATAATATGCTGGAGACAGTTCTGTAGTAACGCTTCTTTATTACAGCAAACAAGACTGAGAACTGAAGAGGGGAGAGCTACATTTATAGGGACAGGGAACTAGCTAGAAAGGATACATTTTGGAGGGAACAATATCAGGCAATCACAGTCCTGCCTTTTGGAGGAAACCAATAAGACAGAGGATCCAAATACAGCAGCTTAAATGAACCAATAGTCGCTGTACCCTCTGGAACCAAAATTCAGTCACTTTACCCTAATGCAAATACAGACAACAATAATACAGATATAAAATCCTTTGACTCAATACACAACACCCCTCCCCCCCTAGTGAGCACTGCAGACGTAATCTCTCAGGTACTGTGGGGTCCTACAAGTTCTACTTGATCTCCTGACAACAGGTGTTGCCGGTTCTGGATTGGATGTTACCTGTGGTAAGGGGGGTGCTATAGGGGTTTCGTCAGGAACAGATGGAGTCCCAGACATCGCAGGGTCCCCTACCTGTACCTCGTCCTCCTGAGGACTAGCAGACCCTGGTTCATTTGCTGAAGCCCCTGGTGACTGCACCTCTGGGCCATTTTCACTCTGGTCTTGCAGCTCTGCGTCGTTAGCCAGGGATGAATTATCTGACCCCTCCCTGCTGAGCGCCCGGCGCCTCAGCTGATCTATATGTCTCTTCCAAACTTGCCCATTTTCCAAGGTCACATAGTAGGACACTGGTCCACTAGTCCGGGTGACCACACCAGCCACCCACCGCGGACCTCGTGAATAGTTCCTCACCCAGACCAGATCTTCAGGGGCGAGATACCTTGTTGTGTCAGCCTCAGCCTGGGGGGTTGCTCTTGAATTACGGTTTGGCATTTTATCAGGGTGGACATAATCCAGCACCGTTACCAGTCTTCTACCCAAGAGCAGCTCAGCTGGCGACTTGCCCGTCGCAGTACACGGCGTCGCATGCTGCAAAAATAACATTCGCGCGATGCGAGCTGACCAGTTACCCTCCATTAAGCGCGCAATGGATTCTTTGGCTGTTCTTACCATGCGCTCAGCCTGCCCATTGGAGGATGGGTGAAAGGGCGCGGATGTGACCCCTCTTATGAAGTTATCAGCCAAGAATGCCCTGAATTCTTGGGATACAAAAGCTGCCCCATTATCTGATACAATGGTCTCAGGTAACCCGTGGGTTGCAAACAGCTGCCTCAACACCTTGATTACGGCAGCTGATGCCATGCTAGGGACCATCGCCACTTCTAACCATTTGGAATATGCATCGACGATAACCAAAAAGACCTTCCCCTGGAATGGCCCAGCAAAATCTAAGTGCAGCCGGCTCCAGGGAGATCTGGACTGCTCCCACCAGTGAACTGGTGCTCTGGCCACTTCTGGCCGCACCTCTTGGCATGCCTTGCATGTTCGTACCCATTGTTCTATGTTCTGGTCCATTCCAGGCCACCACACATAACATCGGGCTAGCGACTTCATCCTGACCATTCCCGGGTGTCCCATGTGAAGCGTCTCAAGAACCCTGTTTCTCAGTGGTGCTGGGATGATCACCCTATCTCCCCACAGGAGACAACCCTTATGCATGGACAACTCGTGCTGCCTTGTCGCATAAGGCCTGAATTTGTCTTCATGCGGACCACCTGGCCACCCCCTCCCCACCCAAGTGAGCACACGGGAGAGAACAGCATCTTTCCTCGTTTTCTCAGCTATATCAGTAGCCGTTACAGGAGCCCCCGGAAGTGTTTCCAGCATCATTATGTGCTCCGCTGGAGCAGGATCCACATTGCTCCCGCCAGGAAGAGGCAATCGACTCAGCGCATCAGCGTGGCACAACCGTTTCCCCGGCACATGGGTCAAGGTGTACTGGAACCCGTTCAGGAATATAGTCCAACGCAACATTCTGGGGGAGAGAATTTGTGGCGTTTGTTTGTTCGGGTTGAACAACCCTAACAGTGGTTTGTGGTCCGTTTCAATGGAGAAATGGCGACCATACACATAATCATGGAACTTTTTGACTCCTGCCACAATTGCAAGCGCCTCTTTGTCAATTTGAGCATAGTTGCGCTCCGTGGGCGACAATGTACGGGAATAGAAAGAGATGGGCTTTTCCGACCCATCCGGTTCCCTATGACTCAGCACCGCCCCCAGGCCGTATTGAGAGGCATCACATGCCAGGACCAGCGGCTTCGACTCATCGTAATGAGCAAGGACGCTCCTGCTACTCAGCATTGCTCGCAAGGAGTCAAAAGCCTTCTGCTGCCCCTGCCCCCATCGCCACACATTCTTTTTCTGCAACAGTCGATGTAATGGTTCAGCTACCGAAGCTTTGTGGGGTAAGAACGAATGATAAAAGTTAATAAGTCCCAGGAATGACTGCAACTGCGTCTTGTTCTGTGGTCGTGGTGCCTCGATGATGGCCTTAATCTTAGCATCTGTGGGGTGGATGCCTGATGCATCAATTTTAAACCCCAAGAAATCCACGGTTGGCACCCCAAAACTGCATTTTTCCTTTTTCAGTTGCAACCCCACCTCCTTGAACTTGAGCAACACTGCACGGACACGCGCAACCAGTTCCTGTGGGTCTTTTCCAGCAATCAAAACGTCATCAAAAAATGGCAAGACCCCCGGCAGACCTCTTAACAGGCGTTCCATGAGCCCTTGAAAAATCCCTGGGGCCACACAAACTCCAAATTGTAATCTGTTAACTCTGAACGCCCCTTTATGTGTGACAATAGTCTGTGCTTCCGCTGATTGTGGGGTTACTGGCAGCTGTTGGTAAGCTTGTGCCAGGTCAATTTTGGCGAACACCTTGCCCCCAGCCAGTTTAGCCAACAGATGTGATACGACTGGAATGGGGTATGAGTTTCCCCTGAGTGCCTTATTGATAGTACATTTGTAATCTGCACAGATCCTGACTTCCCCATTTGCTTTAAGGGGCGTGACAATTGGAGTCTCCCACTTAGCAGAGTCCACGGGTGAGAGAACTCCCTGCTTGACCAATTTATCCAGCTCTGCTTCGATCTTGGGTTGCAGTGCAAATGGCACTCGCCTTGGTTTGAGTCGGATTGGGGCCACCCCAGGGTCCAATTCGAAGTCAACTGGGGGCCCTTTATAACAACCCAGTTTTCCATTAAAGAGACCGGCAAATTCTTTGCATAATGCCTCGCTCATCTCAGGGCAGGTTTGGATTGAATTAAGCCCTGATATACTCAGTCCCAGGGCAGGGAACCAGTCAGTGCCCAGGAGACTGGGGCGACTGCCCTTCGCAATCACCAGTTTGAGTACCGCCTGTTTGTCCCGGAACTGTACTCTCACGGCACACATTCCCATGACATGGATGCGGCCCGCTGAGTATGACTGCAAGGTTGCCGGGAAGGGCTCCAGAGGGGGCAACTTACCCCTGGGGAAGAATGTCCTCGCGGTCTGGTCCGACACGATAGTGAATCCAGATCCGGAGTCCACCTCCATGTCGCACAGCTGACCCTCAATCTTCACCTTAACGTGTGCCTTGCCTTGCGCTGGAAACTGCACGACCCTCCCATTGATCTCCGTTACGTAGTGGCAGTCCTTTAGAACATGGTTTGCCGTGGACGGTCTGCGATGCTCCAGTCTAGTTGCTCCTGTCGCTCCCAGCGCCGCCGATCTACAGACCCTGGCGATGTGACCTGTCTTCCCGCACGTCCGGCACATAGCATCCCGGAAACGACAACTCTTCCGCTCATGGTTTCCGCCACAACCAGGGCACCTGCCTCGGTGATCTTTGTGCACTGTGCAGGCCTGACGCACTGACTCAACCCCACGGACTGGGCTTTGGCTCGGAGTAGCCTCTAGCTCGTCCATGGCATGCGCAACTTCTATCTTAGGGGCCTTGCGACTGGCATCAAGCTCCTCTCTTTCATAATTCTCCGTGGCAGCGGCCTCCTTCAAGGCTGAAGCAAGGGTAACCTCTTCTTTAGCCACGATGCGTCTTCTGGCTTTCTTGCTGCTCAGACCACCGATAAACCGATCCAGGAGAGTCTCTTCCAGACATTGGAAGTCGCAGTGCTGAGCGAGCTTCCGCAGTTCAGCTAGGAATGCAGATACAGACTCCCCAGCACGCTGCTGCCTCTTATGAAACTCCAACCGCCGGGCCATCTTGGTCTCAGTAGGCGCCAAATGGCTTGTTAGGCAGGCAAGAATATCTTTGAGAGGTGTCTCACTTAGCTTCGCTGGAGCAAGCAATGCCTTGGCCAGCTTGAAGGTCTCAGGCCCACAGTAGCTCAGGAATGTGGCCCTTCTTTTGCTGGCATCAGTGATCCCTTGAGCCACTGCGAAGAACTCAAAGCGTTCGACGTAGTCTTCCCACGTGTGGGGCTCTGATGGCTGGAAGGGCTCCAATACCCTTGGACTCTCCATTGTCCTGTGGGCAGGGTCGTCTTCTCAGCCGGCCAGTGAGTCTTGTTCTTAGCTACAATCCGGACTCTGAGGCAGGGCTGCGTTTAACCGCTCCTCAGCATTCCGGATCCCACCTTCGTCGCCAGTTGTTGTGACGTGGGGTTTGTGATTTCAGCTCTCTTGACATAATATGCTGGAGACAGTTCTGTAGTAACGCTTCTTTATTACAGCAAACAAGACTGAGAACTGAAGAGGGGAGAGCTACATTTATAGGGACAGGGAACTAGCTAGAAAGGATACATTTTGGAGGGAACAATATCAGGCAATCACAGTCCTGCCTTTTGGAGGAAACCAATAAGACAGAGGATCCAAATACAGCAGCTTAAATGAACCAATAGTAGCTGTACCCTCTGGAACCAAAAGGCAGTCACTTTACCCTAATGCAAATACAGACAACAATAATACAGATATAAAATCCTTTGACTCAATACACAACAGCGTTACTGCGGGTTTTGCCGCTCGCGCATGCGCAGACGCTCAAAATGACGCCATGCGCATGTGTGGAAGCGGCGAAACATAACCCGCGCATGCGCAGACGTGCCATCGTGTCTTGCGTTCCGTTTGGGATGCGAACGGGGCTCTGGAACGGATCCCGTTCGCATCCCGAGGTACCACTGTACAATCCAGTGACAGAAAGATTAAAACTCTGACATCATCAAATAAATCCTATCAAACTACAGGAATTAACAATGCTACACTTGTTTTTCAAAAGTCACTAAGAAATAATTATGTTAAAGCTCCTAGACCATGTATGTCTTATTGATACACTAAGGCTGCAACCCTATACCAATTTATGGAAATGGCTCATTGATCACAGTGGGGTTTAGAATCATAGAATCTTAGAGTTGAAAGGGACCCAAGAGTCATCTAGTCCAATCCTGTGCTATGCAAGAAACACAGTTAAGAATCTCTGACAGATGGTCACCCAACCTCTGTTTAAACACCTCCAGTGAATGATGGTCCACCACTGTCCACTGTTGAACAGTTATTTCTGTCAAAAAGTTCTTCCCATTGTTTTAGTTGGAATCTCCTTTCTTGTAATTTGAATCCATTGGCTTGTGTACTATCGTGCAGTGCAGGAGAAAACAAGCTTGCTCCATCGTCCATGCGACAGCCTTTTAGATATTTCAAGATGACTATTATATCTCCTCTGTCTTCTATTTTCCAGGCTAAACATACCCAAATTTCTCAACCATTCCTCATAAGACATGGTTTCCAGGCACTTTATCATCTTGGTTGCCCACCTCCAAGGTTGTCAATACCCTTTGTAAACTGTGGCGCCCAGAACTGGACACAGGACTCCAGGGGTGGCCAGACCAAGGTAGAATAGTGTGGGACTATTACATCCCTTGATTAGGTCACTATCCCCAGCCAGCTATCCCCTATCCTATATTTGTGTACCTGGCTATTCCTAGCTAAGTGCAGAACTTTACATTTGTCCCTATTGAAATTCATTTTGTTAGTTTGGGCAGTGATCTCTGATCCATAAAGATTATATTGAATCCTGACACTATCTTCTGTGGTATTAGCTACCCCTCTCAGATTGGTGTCATCAGCAAATTTGATGAGCACCTCCCACTATTCCTCCATCCAAGTCCATTATAAATATGTTGCTCAACAATGGGGCCAGGACAGAACCCTGCAGCACCCACACTTGTCACTTTTTACCAGGATAACAAGGATCCATTGGTGAGCAATTTCTTGGTTTGGTCAGTCAACCAGCCAGAAATCTACCTCATAGTAACAAGCAGCTGATCACATAACACCAATTCTGTAGCAACTACATAGCTGGCTGGTTTTGACCTATAAAACTCTTTGCAGTTCAGGGTCCCAACATCTTCTGGAATGCTTCTCCCAATATGAACCTGCCTGGACCCTTATATTTTCTTCTGAGGCCCTTCTTCAGGTCCCCCCCCCCAGAGAGGCTCAGAGGGTAGTGACAACAGAGAGGGCCTTTTCCATTGTGGCTCCCCATCTGTGGAATGCTCTGCCCAGTAAGATCCATCCAGTGCTTTTCTTGACATGTTTTTCGCACCAGGTAAAGACTTATCTTTTCCCCAGAGAGAGATGATATTGTTATGTTATCAAGTGTGATTGTGAAGCTTCCTGTTACGGGGGTGTTGGTGTTGTATTTTTGTGGTATAATGTTTTACGTTGCTAAGGCCTTTGGGTAACAAGTGACAAACAAGTCATATAATAATACCAATACTACTAATAATTCAAGGAGCTGGTTTTAACATGTAAATCCTTATATAGCTTGTGTCTTATACAGGCCTCTCCCAACAAAAATATACCTGGACCTTATGAGCATCTTCTGAGGCCCTTCTCCATGTGCCCCTGCTGAGAGAGGCACAAGTATGGCAACCAGGCAGATGGCCTTCTCAGTTCCATGCTCTCTGGAGTGAGGCCTGCATGGAGCCACAAAACACCTTTTTGGAGTCAGATGAAGACTTTTCTTCACCAAGGGAATCAAGGCTTGATGTTAGTACTGCTCTGGGTTTCAGAGCAGTAAGCGGTGGCTTATGAACTTAATTGCTCATCGAAATTTTTATGGTTGCTGTTTGATACTCTTTCTCAGATCATTACCGGTTTGCTTACCTGCCTCTCCACCCCAGGTTGTGCAAGTTTCTGGTTTCTTGAAATGGCCAACATTTCAATAGTTCCCTGAAGCAGTTTCCATACAATGGAAAGAGTCAGTTGCAGTTCCTAAAAATTGAGTTACATCCTTCACTCCTCCAGAGTAAATACCAAGTCTAAGTAGAAAGATCCACAGAAACACTACAGTACCATGTCCATGCCACTTACTTGGGCGAAGTCATATCAAAAGTATAAATGAAACACTGCCATCTACAGGATGATAATCCTCGTAATGTTCGCTTCTTATGCAAAGCAAGTATATTAGAACTGTATCAGTTAGTAGTCTTTCAGAGTAAAAGAACTAGATCCATATTTCTTGACTAGAAAAATAAGGGTTGCCATAAGACCCAATTTTCTAGGGCTTGCTTGGATCTCTTTGGGCTAATAACTGGCCTGAATTTCCAGCTTTCATTCTAAAAGGGGAGAGGAGGAAGCCTCTGCTGTCATAGAATACAGGTGGTGAACCAGGAGCCCATCAACCTGATGCACCTTTGTAGCATTTTTCTATGCCTGCCCCTCACAATAATTTGCAATGGCACGGAGGGGGGGAGGGGAGTCAGCAAACTACACGGGGGCTCTGCAGTTGACAAGATCAGCATTTATTTATTTTCAGTCTTTGCCACTGTGACTGCATGGAGTTGTTCTCTAAGTGATTGCAGCAGCAGCACCATAGTGCTGTTACTACATGCTGTTACTACCAGCATCCTGAATGTCCGGCCCTTTTTCTCCTTTCCAGGTCAACTTCAACTTCTTCAATTCACTCCCCACCTCCAAATTAAGGAGTGGGTGGTGGGAAGAAAGCCTGGGAGCTTGAAGCCCAAAGAGTTGATTCCCGGAGTTTGGAGCCTGTGTTTGCCTTTTGAAATCATCATCATTCAAAAGTGAAATATTCATGTGCCATGTGCCAGGATTAGGCAGCAGCATAACAGGAGAAACTGAAGGATGTGAAATAGTAATCATATTAATATGCCATGCTACAACATATCTATCTGAAAACAATTCTGATGCACTGACCAAAAAAGGATAAGCTTACTACACCAAACATCAATCAATCCTTACTCAAGTCATATGTGCCTTTAAAATTATCTGAACTGAATGTATAACAGATTAGGTTGGCAGTGTTGTAAGTGTTAAGAGATTATTTTCCACTGCTGCCCAACTGATGGCTTATTCTACATTTTGAAACTACAGGAAATTGACAGATAATTATACTGAAAACAAAACAAACACACAGAAAAGGCTATTAGCAATTGTAGGTGTTATCAATTTATTGCATATGTTAGTACATAAAAATAGAGGTTATGTAAAAGGAAAATCAATCTACTATTGTAAAAAAAAAAGAAAATGAAAGTGCTTAATTAAATGCATGTCTAAAAATATGAAATGACAAGTATTGTTTTTAATCTGTAGAAAACACACATATACCAACAGTCTGGCCCCAAACATGTTTACTTATAAGCAAATCTCACAGAACTCAACAATATTTACTTTAAGTGAAAATACATATGGCTGCAGTTTTAATTTTTATTTTGATCTAAGTGAAACATTCAAAATTGAACCCACAAGTATCTTTAATTCTATTGCATGCAGCAAATTTATTTTTTGGCAAGAGTTCTACCATAAAGTTTTGTGTCATTTGCAAAAAGTTACACAAACAACAAAAATCTATAGATGTTTCCCCATACTTATTTTCTAATTGAATTTTACTGAAATTTCAGTAGCCTTAATTTTGTGGATCTGCCAAAGCAGAAGGTAGGGTATATAACCTTAGCAAATAAATAAGAGCACCAAAAGGACATTTAAATATCCTTACTCTGATTTCAGTATCACCTTGTGCCACAATGCACAAACCCTTGAGAACAGACCCTCAATTGGTCCCATAAATTAATCCAGATTTTTTTGCTGAATTATCAAAGATAAAAATGTATTCAAAACAATACACCTGTCATTACACTTGGACCCAATAAGCTTGTGCTATAATATTTAAAAGCCTGGCCTTCCTGAGGGGGTAGTTCCTATGCAAATACTCATTGTGAAAACAAGCACAAATTTCATATAAGCATCATACTCTAGCTCTGCACAAGTACTTACTTGAAAGCTTAAGCTTCTCTTATCTCTTCAGGCATAACTGGGGAGTCAATGAATCAATCTCCATTCAAAACTAGACCATTGCTAATCTTTCTGGAAAGTACCACAAATTTCAGAGGCAAAATTCGAAGCTCAAGTCTCAGCTGATTTACTGTCCCACAAAAGGCTGTTCAGTTGCTCTTATATAAAAGAAAATGTAACCTATATTTTTTCTACAAGATGATGAGCTCCAAGCAAAGTCAAAGTGCACATAGCAAATACATATATCATTATAAAAAGATAAGGGGAAAGGGATATATCTACAACAAATGCTGTAAGATTAATAATTACTATAAGATTCTCTTCCAAAGCAATACTCAGGCCAATAATATACTGATCCTTGTCGTCTAGGGTGTCATTGCAGCATCTCTGCACTGTTTTAACTTCACGCTTTCTACAACTGTGGATGGTATGATCTACATCCTACAGTATGCTATTGCATGCTAATGCTGAAGGTTTCGTATAAGGCTTAATTTACTTTCTGTGAACACTAATAGAGGCATGTTTCCAAAACTGATGAAGCTAAAATAGCATACCACAAAAAAGAATGGCAAAGTACAAATGCTGTAGTTCATGAAATATATCAAATTATTTAAGAGATTATTTGCAGTTTCTGTGTCATGTAATAAATGTTAATAGAATGATGAATGAGATGTTGGAAGAAGATTAAACAGGAAACAATTATGTCAGAGAAGATAGAGGAAAAACAGAAAGAAAATGTCCTCAAATAGATACCCAATATTGGTTCTAAGGGGCAATATCCAATGTTAGTCATACTCAGAACTCACTGAAATCAATGGATTTAAGTAATTTCATTCCACTGATATCAGTGTGTCTACTCTACTAACAATTAAGTATTACCCATTAGCTTTCCACTTCCTGCACAAGCATATGCATAATACATTGATTTATGCGCTCTTCAAACAAGCACAACCAGTTTTCAAAACTGACTGTTTTATTTTAAAGGTAAAAGTAAAGGGAACCCTGACCATTAGGTCCAATCATGACCGACTCTGGGGTCGCGGCGCTCATCTCGCTTTATTGGCCGAGGGAGCTGGTGTACAGCTTCCGGGTCATGTGGCCAGCATGACTAAGCCACTTCTGGTGAACCAGAGCAGTGCATGAAAACGCCATTTACCTTCCCGCCGGAGCGGTACCTATTTATCTAGTTGCACTTTGGCGTGCTTTCGAACTGCTAGGTTGGCTTACTACATCTTAAAAAATGAGTGGTTAAAATTGCATTCTGTAAGATTCTGGAGCACTCTAAATGGGTAAACTGTTTTTTCTCTTTCTCAAAAAATAAAAAACCCAGTTTTTTGCAATAAATGAATTGTTTATAAAGCAAAAATAAAACAAAACACACACACACATATACTAGATATCCTAATAGAATAAGTAAGCTGATTTTGTAAAGTATACTCAATATCAAACTCATTATTTAATACTCGTCTTCATCACTTAGTCTGGCCCTCTTAATAGCTCAATCCCAAGTATATTTTCTTGAGGAAGTCCTGTTGTTTGGTGGGACTTATTTCCTGAGAAGTACACCTACGATTCTGGCCTTTAATAACCAAAATATTTTCAGTTTTATTCATGTTACATGACATCTGTCAACAGTGTTTAGAAAATGACAACCATGCTGCAATGAAAGAAAACCAATTCCCCTAAAAGAAAACTTTTTAATTAAACATTTTAAAATAGTTAAAGAGGAGTTTGATATGAAAAGCAGAAGTAAATGTTAGACAGTAGATTTTTTAAAAAACCCTTTCCCTGTAGTCCAACTTCTCCCAATTGCCATATTGTTGTTTAAGTAGAAAGCAATATTCCAACCAGACTTTAGGTTTGATGCATTTAGCACTCATGGCTTCTAGGGCAACAAGCACAAGAGGCAAAATGCACAAGCGCTAAGGGCAGTAAACCTTCCAGTATAAGGATAGCAAACATAGCAACATGAGCACTAGTCAGCCCGTCTTCATGACTGGATGAGAATATCAACACTAATATATCATTAACTTTAAATGCATCTTTTCTCCATTCATCCTGCATGTGGATGTAAAAAGCAATGAATGCAGCCATGTCATACTGAATAGAGTGTACTTCCATAATTTTTTTAATTCCTACCCTGCCTTTCCTCCCAAAGGAGCCCAGGGGGCCATTAGTGCTACTTATAATATTAAGCACACTACACAATCTGAGATGCATAACGAAAGAATTCAGGGGTTTATCATGCATCCCAAAGCTCTAGCTATAGTGTGTGTCGCTAATCATGGTTACCTATGCAGCCAAAACATACACTGCATGCAACTGCTGTTCTTCTCTTAAAACCAGTGGGCAACATCCAATGATGTCTGTCTGCCTGCACAACAGAAATCTTCTTGTACAATAGAACTTCCGGTTTCTCTTCTCCCTGCCCCATCCCACCCTGCTCTATGAAGCATCCTATAATCCTCTGGAGCAAAATTTTTTTTTTGGGGGGGGGGCGCTACAAAGGAAAGAAGTCCCATTACACAAGTGGATTCCTCTTGCACCACATCAGATCTCCCCAAGGGTTAACTTAAATTTTACCAATAAGTTTATTAATGTGTCTTAATCTAAGAAATGGAAATTAAGATTAATTTTATCAAAAACATCACTTATTTATAACACTAAGTGTAAAAACTATCTGGCTCATAATTTATTAGATGTCTCCATGTTTAATTTTGCTCTTTAGATAAGTACAAGACAGAGTACACACTTTAAAAATTGTCATTCTTTATCACTTTCTACAAATCCAGGTACAATGCAGTTGTATCAGACAGAAAGACTGGAGTTAGTTATATTATTGTTACATTCGATGACATTTTTGCCATTTCTTCAGGGGAATAACTCTTTGCAACTTCTTTGATGAATTGTTCAAGTGCTGTGAAGTAGCCCTGGCACTGCCAAGTGTCATTATGAGTTCCATCTGGAAATATTGCCAATCTCTTAGTCCGAGCAGGGGAAAGCTCATAAAGCTGCTTCATCATAACTGGAGGAATCAGCTGGTCAGCAAGCCCAGAGATGAAGAGTGAAGGCATTCTGCACTGAGATATTTTTCGATAGGAGAGGAACTTGTTTTTATAGCACCACAAGGGGAGGTACCTCATTGGAAAGAAAGAAAACAGAGTGCTGGCCATGTGCGGGATACTAAGGAATGTGTTCTCCACGATGATGGCAGAAATCCTATGGGAATTCTCAGATGCTAGGCGAATAGCAACTGCTCCCCCCAAGGATCGTCCAAAGAGGAAAATTTTTGTCTTGTCAAGATCAGATCTAGTCATCACATAGTCTAGCACAGCCTCAGAATCTAAATAGATGCCATCCTCGCTTGCTTCTCCTTCACTTTTTCCATAGCCTCTATAGTCAACCAGCAATAAGTTGACTTTCAGGTTTACCAGCATCAGCAAAGCATTGGGTAGTCTGTGACCAATGTTTCCTGCATTTCCATGAAAGTAAATGATAGTAGGTGAATATGAGGAATTGTCTCCTGTGTTTCTGAGAAGAATCAGATTGAGCAACACACCATCTTTGGTTTTGATGAAGATATTTTCATGTGGGATGCCAGTAGGCATGGGGACATAGAGTCGTGATGAAGCAGGTTGCTCTGGGAAATAAAGCAACACATCCTGGAATTTATATAATATACCTGCAATAGATACAAATATTAACAGAGGTAATATCATGCCTCCATACAAATGAAAAGTTACTATCAAAGGTAAGAGAGAGATACGGCAGAGGCCCCAGGACCATGAGACCAATGCAAGGAGCCACTTTTCAATGAAAGTCCAAAGCATCCATGATTTTTCCATTATAGTAGTCAATGAATCTTTAGTCCATATGAAGCCTGAAAAAAGAAAATAAATAAGCTTCTTTAAAAACAACTTTTAAAAGGGACAACAAATGTATAAGGTAATTCATACCTATACTTTATGTAGTGCAAAAGACGCGTGGGCTCCAAAAGAAATTTAAATAAGTAATTTAAATAAATAAAAAGATGCGTGGGCTTTCAAAATAAATTGAAATACAGTTGGGGGAAGGAAATCTAGATATAGAATATTGTGTGTAATCAACGCCATTAGTATTTCTTCAGAGAGCATAATGTGTAATAAAGTGGGGAGATGACCTTCTACAAGAAGTAACTCCAAAGCTCAATAGCAAAAGCATAAAAAATTCTGGAGCTGCTTAAATGACACTTTTCTAAATACAATCACTAAGTACTATTTGATTAGCAACTTTCAAACACCCCTACCAGTCGTTATGCCCCCCAAAGCAGCTGCTACCCTCACAAACAGTACAGTATGTCTGGGAGCGCAGAGCAGGATTAGGGAATCAAGAGAAACTGTTAGAAACAGGTGTGCCTTCAGATAATGAGGCTCTGGATCCCAGTTAGCATCATATAGACCAGTGGTGGCCAAACTCAGCCCTCCAGCTGTTTTGGGACTACAGTTCCCATCATCCCTGACTACTGGTCCTGTTAGCTAGGGTTTATGGGAGTTGTAATCCAAAAACAGCTGGAGGGCCAAGTTTGGCCACCACTGATATAGACAATACACAAAATGCCTAAATGCTTCAAACTAAAGCCATTCAGAATAATAGGATAAAGTAACACAGGTGCCTGGTAACTGAGGACCAATAAAATAAAAATATAGGACTACCTAAAACGATGTTGTTAGATTTTATGGATCTTTGTAAAGCAATTAAAGACAAGATAGGGAATTCAGCTGAAGATGAAATAAATTTTGTGTGCAAAATACGTCATTTAAAGGGGGTAGTTTCCCAAACCTGTATCTTTATAAATTTGTGAACAACTGTCAAGGAGCTATCAACAATCCAGGCCAACCACAGGGCAGGCACACACATGAAAGGCACGGAATGCAATTAGCTCCTTATTAACAGAAAATAACACAGCAGATTCCTCTGGTTCATCTTAATCCAGCTAAGACATTGCTGAAACTGACCACTAGCTCCGAGCTTCCCACCTCTAGCCTTTCACTCTGGATCTCTCCCAAGAGGACGAAGTCTGCATCGAGGGGGCAAGCTCCTCCTCTGGACCTACCTGGCCCGTTGCTCAGCAGTGTGCAGGAATCTTTTTGAGTGGGGTGGCAGAGGGGGAGGCAAGCCAGCAGGACTGGGACTGTTCTGCTCCTGTGTAGCAGGGCCAACCCCCGACTCCTCTTTGTCTAAGTTGGCACTCACACTGTGACTCTCAGTCTCTAAGCCTGTCCTGGAAGGCCCTCCTTCTCCTGACCTCTCTTGATCGCTCAAACTCCCTGCTTCTAGGGGGGCCCTGCTTGCATCTCCCTCATGCTCTTCTAGTCACCCCCTTCCATCCCACCCACAACCACAGTTGGTCACCCCATTTTGAACAGTGTAGCATCAAAGACACTTCAATGCTCAAAAGGCCAGGAACTACAATGATTTGAGTTAATAGTAGAGTTGGCAGCAGAATTAATAATACCTGAAAATTTAAACCCATAATAATAAAACAACTCATCAAACCAGCAAAACACCAATTAAAACCTGCTAAGCTACCTGGTTAAAGCAAATAGGATTACAGCATATGTTAGGTAAAAGCCATCTGAAATAGACTAATGATTACTTAAAAGCTTGCAGAGACAGTCACCTGCACCACCACTCGTGGGAAGCTCCATAGTCCTTTAGGTCCATAGCCACACACGCACAAAATGTACGATTCAGCCACATTTGGAATACTGCATATGCTGTAGTTGTACTTGCTCCATTTCAAGTGAATACTGTATTGTTAGGCCTTCATATCCAGAAACAGGACATACAGCACTTAAACAATGGTGTGCCAAGTTACAAAAGGAAGTGTATTAGCCAGTATTGCCTCACTATCATAATTGTTAATTTTGAAAAATTGGAATGAGACTACATTAATAACTGTTAAATTTATCAAATAAGTAATTGCAGCTTTGGAAAACATCTTGTATCAGACATCATTCTTATTAATTTCCACTTAAGAGTTGCTTTTTTAATAGGGCATTACAGGCTGCAGTGTTCACAAAAGAAAGAATGATGTTCCCAGAATGATGTGATTTTTCACAAGCAAGCTTTTAGGCTATTAAATAATATTTTTAACAATATATTACCCAGACAGCTTTCCTGGATTTCTACTGTGGCTACCACCAAAGCTTCTGGAATCACACCATACAGCCACACTTTTGCCTTATAACAGAGTGGAGGCTACATGCATTATTACTTGGAAAAATCAGGACTTCCAGGTAAACATGCACAAAGCCATTGTACCACCGTGAACAGACTCACATCAAAGCAAATCCCACTGAAATAAACTGGAACTGCGAAGCGCACTTATTTCAGATACTATACAAACTCAGCAGGGCTAAATTCCAAAGAATGTCGTTTAGAGCTAAGTAATGAGGCTGCCGGCAGATCTTCCCATAGCGAAGCCAGAGAGAGCGGCAACCGGTCAGAACCGACGGCGCCGGGCTGCGCTGCCGCCGAAGGGCGCGGGCGTTTCGTGGGAGGCGCGGCAGCCGCCTCGGCGAGACAAGGACGCGGGATGCGGGCTCTGGGCAGGAGGGGGCCGAGGCAGGTGTCAGCCGGGATAAAGGGCCTTCCTGCGGCACCGAGAGCCGCCGCCGCCGCCGCCCTGCCCAGGAAGCGCAAGGCAAGCCGCGCTTCGCTACCTGCTGCGAGGCGGAAGGCGAGGAGTCCCGGGCGCTGGCGCAGGGAAGGCGGGGGACGAGGCCGTCCTCGGCGAGAAGAGAGTCCCGCGGCTCCCGGCCGCCCCTACCTGAGCCTCCGCTGCTCCGCTCGGGCGGATGGAGCCCCGAGGCGCCCACCTCATCGCGGTCCCGGGCGGGACATGCCCGCGCCCCGCTCCCGCCTCCTCCGTCGTCCTCCCCGCCCCCCGGCCGGGAATCTCCTCGCCCACTCACCACTTCCGGGAAACCGGCACGGACGGCAACGCTTCCGGGTCAGAGTTCGAAGGGCAGAGGTTTCCAACGAGCGCCGCGACGGAGCCTATTAGGGAAGCGCCTGGTGGTGGAGCGGCAGAAGGAAACTCCGCGAGAGCAGGCGAGGTTTCGCGCATGCGCAGAGCAGGAAGGCCGCCGGCCGCTCTTCCTGTCAGGCTGCGCTTTGGTCTCTTTGCGAGCGGAGGAGGTGGGCGAGGAGAGGCGAGAAGGAAGGGACGGGGAAGCCGCCTCGTTCCGAGCCAGAGCCCTGGGCCCGGCAGGCCGGCCGCGGCTCCGCGGGGTCTCTCCCTTCTGCGTGCCAGGCAGACCCTCCGCCGCCTCTGGCCCAAGGCTGGACGCGGGAGGAGAAGCCCCCGGGCTGCCTTCGCCGCAGGGGACCCCGAAGCGGTCTGGACGCAGCATTTGATTTCTGTATCGGTGTCTGCGGCGTCGTGCTCCTCCCACATGTCAAAACTGTAAAGATAGTTCAACATTGTTCTCTAGTGTGAACCTGGAAACACGACGTATCCAGACGGTGAGATACTTCTTTCTCTCGTTTTTCATGTGTGTCTCTTGCTCTCTCCTCTTTCAGCCACTCCATTGCAGTGATCTAGCTAGACCAGACCACGGACCCCTCAAGGCCAGTATCTGTTCTCTCAGTGGCTAACGCTGTGGAAGAAATGCCCACACAGGAGATGAGAGCAACAACCCTCTCTCTCCTCACTTGCGATTCGCAGCAGCTAGCATGAAGAGGCAAATTGCATCTTACTGTGAGGGTAGAACATTCCCATTATGGCTCCATGAATTTATCTAATGCCCTTTTAAAGCCATCAAATTTGGTGGTCAGCGTTATGTCTTGCAGGAACGAATTCCATAGTTTAGTGGTGCGCTGTGTGAAAAAGTAATTTGAAAACAAGCTTGCCATTTTCTTTCTTTTTGTAGTGAAATACTCGAGATGTCTTCCATTTCTACTTCCTGTTCTCCTTCCCAACTAACTGTGGCATCACAAGTTCCTTTTGAAGATCTTTGTTCAACATTAGAACGAATACAAAAATGCAAATCCCGACCTGAGAAAACCAAGAATTTCAAGGAGTTTTTAGATTCCTGGAGGAAATATCATGATGCTCTTCATAAAAATGAAAAAGATGTAACAGATTCTTTTTATCCAGCAATGAGGCTTATTCTTCCACAGTTGGAAAGAGAAAGGATGGCTTATGGAATTAAAGAAACCATGCTTGCTAAGCTGTATATTGAGCTGTTAAATTTACCCAAAGATGGAAAAGATGCTTTAAAACTCTTAAATTATCGAACACCTACTGGCTCACGGGGAGATGCTGGAGACTTTGCTATGATTGCTTATTTTGTTTTGAAACAAAGGTGTCCCAGGAAAGGTCAACTGACCATAAAACAAGTGAACGATATTTTAGATTCCGTTTCTAATAATAATGCTGCCAAAAGGAGGGATCTGGTCAAGAAGAGCCTTCTTCAGTTAATAACTCAGAGTTCAGCACTTGAACAGAAATGGTTGATCAGGATGATCATAAAAGATTTGAAACTTGGTGTCAGCCAGCAAACCTTACTTTCCATCTTTCATCCTGATGCTTCAGAGTTGCACAACGTTACAACTGATTTGGAGAAAGTCTGTAGACAGTTACACAATCCTTCTGTATTTCTTAGTGATGTTTCTATTACATTATTTTCTCCCTTTAAACCGATGCTTGCTGCTATTGCTGATATACAACAAATTGAAAAACAAATGAATAACCAGAGTTTTTACATAGAAACCAAATTAGATGGTGAGCGAATGCAGATGCACAAAGATGGAGATGTTTACAAGTATTTTTCCCGAAATGGGTATGATTATACTCAGCAGTTTGGAGCTTCTCCCTTGGAAGGTTCATTGACTCCATTTATTCATAATATCTTCAACAATAATATTCAGAACTGCATTCTGGATGGTGAAATGATGGCCTACAATCCCACCACACAGAACTTTGTACAGAAGGGTAGCAAATTTGACATAAAAAAGATGTCAGATGATTCAGAATTACAGACATGCTTCTGTGTGTTTGATGTTCTAATGGCTAATAACCAAAAATTGGGTCATGAGATGTTGAGCAAAAGATATGAGAAACTGAATGAGATGTTTACATCAATAGAAGGTCGTTTGCAGATTGTTCCTAAAAATCAAGCTAACACTCAGAAAGAAGTAATAGATTCTCTAAATGAAGCAATAGATAACAGAGAAGAAGGAATTGTGATAAAAGATCCCATGTCAATTTACAAGCCGGACAAACGTGGGGAAGGATGGTTCAAGATCAAACCAGAGTATGTTAGTGGACTAATGGATGAACTAGACCTTTTAATTGTTGGGGGCTACTGGGGAAAAGGTCTTCGTGGTGGCATGATGTCACATTTTTTATGTGCAGTTGCTGAGACTCCTCCGCCTGGTGAAAAACCATCAGTGTTCCACTCCATTTGTCGTGTTGGTTCTGGTTACACTATGAAAGAACTTTATGATCTTGGCTTGAAATTAGCCAAATATTGGAAACCTTATCGTAAAAGAGATCCTCCTTTAAATATCTTGTGTGGAACTGAGAAGCCTGAAGTCTATATTGAGCCTTGTAATTCGGTCATCGTCCAGATTAAAGCAGCGGAGATTGTGAGCAGTGATATGTACAAAACTGATTATACATTACGTTTCCCTCGTATTGAGAGGATAAGAGAAGATAAAGAATGGCATGATTGTATGACTCTTGACATTCTAGAGCAACTCAGAGGTAAAGCTTGTGGAAAGCTAGCGACTAAGCACTTTGATATAGATAATGATGAGCCACAAGGAAAGAAACGTAAAACTGTGCCCAAGATTAAAAAAAAAATTGGTTTAATAGATCATTTTAAAGCTCCTGATCTTTCAAATGTAAACCAGATTTCCAGTTTATTTGAAGATGTTGAGTTTTGTGTTATGACAGGGACACAAAAATATTCAAAATATCAGCTGGAAAGTAAAATAGCGGAATATGGCGGCAGCATAGTCCAGAATCCTGGTTTGGACACCTATTGTGTGATTGCAGGAATTGAGAATGTCAGAGTGAAAAATATTATTTCTTCTGACAAGTATGATGTTGTGAGAGCGGAGTGGCTTTTACAGTGCTTTCAATCCAAAACATTTGTACCCTGGCAGCTTGATTTCATGATTCACATGTCTCCAGAAACAAAACAACATTTTGCCTGTGAATATGACTGCTATGGTGATAGTTACACAGGTGATACTGATATTGCCAAACTAAAGAAGGTGTTCTCAAGAATGAATAACTTTAAGGCAGAGATCTCTCAGGATGCAATTGCTGACATAGAAGCACGTTATTCATGGGAAAGCTCTCCACTAAGTATGTTCAGGCAGCACACGATTTACGTGGATCCTTCTGATGAATTGAGTAATTCAGGTGCTAGGATTAAACAAACAAAACTATTAACTGCGCTGATACTTCGATTTCATGGAGCAAAAGTGGTTCAGCAGCTTGAAGAGGGTGTGTCCCATGTAATCAGTGGAGATCATGCTCATTTGAAGGAGATAAAGACACTGAGAAGAACGTTCAAAAGGAAGTTTAAAATTTTGTCTGAGCAGTGGGTAAAGGATTCTATAAAGACTGGCAAGTTACAAAATGAAAATGTTTACTTAATTTAAATCATTTCATTTAATAGGAAAATAATTACTTTGATTAACTTCATTTATCTATTTAATGAATTCTGCCAGGCTCCTTTTAATACTTCACTTCATTTTGAAGTTTGTAGATAAAGTTTCACAAGTATGAACATGGAAGAAAAGCTTTCAGGTATGGTGCTGAAAATTAGGTTATTTTTTAAAAAAACAATCCTCCATTTTATTGAGCTGCGGCTAGCACATTTATATAGCTGCTTTGGTCAAATATTTGTTAAACATAAACCCAACTTGCAAATGAGTTAAACTGGAGAAAGTGGACCTGAAGTAATTTAGTCAAAATCAATAGGACTATAAACCAAGCAAGTGTAACCACCTCCAGTACTGTGGATCTAGTCCAGGCTTCCTCAACCTTGGCCCTCCAGATGTTTTTGGCCTACAACTCCCATGATCCCGAGCTAGCAGGACCAGTGGTCAGGGATGATGGGAATTGTAGTCTCAAAACATCTGGAGGGCCGAGGTTGAGGAAGCCTCATCTAGTCACTGTAGAGCTCTGCCGGCACAGCTGCCAGTGAGGATCCAGGCGTCTCCACCGTGGCAGCCTGTGGCTTGTCCCTCATAGGTATTTTTAGACTTCAGTCCTACAGGGTGGTACAGAAGGTGGTTGAACTGCCTTCTCCAACTCTGCTCTTCCTGGCAGGAAAGAAATGAGGGTGGATAAGTGATCTTGCAATCGTGTCCTTTTAACGGATGTTTTTATAAATAACCATTTTCCTCCCACTGGGAAAGTCTTTAGGCGAAACGGTGGGGCCCTTACCAGTGTTGGAGCTTCAAAAGCTGTTAGATGTTTCCATAACTGTTGTGTGGGGGATCTGACATTTTATTTCTCCATCATTGATGGACAGGGAGCTCTGATGTTTCCTCGGACTCTTGGGATATATTTCTGGGGTCACAGGATTGCAGTTTGCGGATTATAATCTGAATTTAAAAGTCAAAAAAAATTAAATCTGGGCATTCATTCTTTGAAAGAAAGCTCTGTAAATAACTATACAAATAAAATACTTTTTTAAAAAAACCTGCTTCTGATTTTGAAATCAGAAAGACTTGCTGAGAGTACTTTCTGATGTATTTCAAGTATATTACGAACACTTTTTGATATATTTTGGACGCTGACAATACTAATGTTGAAGAGTCTTTGTTATCCAAACATTTTTAAATTTTCTACTAGGTAACATAATCATAGGTTTTGAAGCCAAAGGGGAAGGGGAAGACAGTAGTACAGTATTGCTGTCTTCTTTCATTCCAGATCAAGTGTGGAAAAAGGTTTGATATTTTAGGCCACATACCAACTAAAATACACCAACACATACCCTTTCTTGCATTGTATTTATATTTCCCATTTATATTCCCCCCCCCTTTTTCAAATAAAATGTCATACATGCATTGTTTGTTCATTTGCCACATTTCACGGCTTGGCTTGGCCATATCAGGTCTCAGTGCGAGGGATAGTGTCAGTGAGCAAGCTGAGGAGGGGGCAGCGGAAGGCAGGGGTCCAGGACCAGGAATCTTATTCACCTGCTGAGCAGCAGCAGCAGAAAGCTCCAGCTTTTGTAAGCAGAGTTTCCAGCCTCAGTTGCTGGAAACAACATTCGTTGTTCCTGGCCAGACCTTGCTGCTTCTTGCTTCTCGTGACCTCGGCTTGGACGCTTGGCTTTCTTGACCCTTGGATCATCTGACTACATGAACTGAGATACTCTTGACCTTGGACTGGACTGGACCTTGTATATGGACTCTGCGTCCAGGCAAGTGGCCCCTTGAGACTCGGCTGATTCTCCCTCCACTAATCTCTGCCGTGGCTGACAGCACAGGACTAGGACACTAGCCAGTCCAACAGTCCAGAGTTGCCCCTTGTACTTGAGACCCTATGTTTCTCAAAAACACTCTATCCTTTTTTTTTAAAAAAAAAGAAAGCTGGCGCCAGCTGGCTCTCATCAGGAGCAAGAAGGCCGATCAGTAGCAGGTAGAGTCACTATAGGAAATTATAGGATTAGGGTTATAGAATCATAGAATTGGAAGAGACCACAAGGGCCATCGAGTCCAACCCCCTGCCAAGCAGGAAACACCATCAGAGCACTCCTGACATATGGTTGTCAAGCCTCTGCTTAAAGACCTCCAAAGAAGGAGACTCCACCACACTCCTTGGCAGCAAATTCCACTGTCGAACAGCTCTTACTGTCAGGAAGTTCTTCCTAATGTTTAGGTGGAATCTTCTTTCTTGTAGTTTGGATCCATTGCTCCGTGTCCGCTTCTCTGGAACAGCAGAAAACAACCTTTCTCCCTCCTCTATGTGACATCCTTTTATATATTTGAACATGGCTATCATATCACCCCTTAACCACCTCTTCTCCAGGCTAAACATGCCCAGCTCCCTTAGCCGTTCCTCATAAGGCATTGTTTCCTGGCCTTTGACCATTTTGGTTGCCCTCCTCTGGACACGTTCCAGTTTGTCAGTCAGGTTAGACATTATACATAGTCCATATACAATTATAGACCTAAAATAAAGTTAAAATAAAGCACAGGTATGTGAAGGTAGCAACTGGAACTATTGTTATAGATGTGCGGGGGGGGGGGAACCTCCTAAACCCTAGACATTAATAAATGGTAGAATTTTTGTTATTTGGAATATTGAAGGGGAAATTGCAGGCCAGTAGAAAAATGCATGCTAAGCTTCCTTTCCAAGCCAGGGCCACACCAGCTTCTGTACTTTATGGAGGAACAAAGGCAAGGTTACAAAACATGAAGCCTATTATTTTAAGGGAAATAATCCATGTATTCAAACGTCCTTAGTTACTATATCAGCCATATTCTTTCATAGGCCAAGGAGGTTTCTTGGCCATGTTCCTGCTTACAAATAAGGCCAGAGCAAACAGGTACGAAATTGTCATTTCTTTCTTTGGTCTCTTTGGTCTCCAAGGACTCTCTGCTTGTTTTGCCAGTTAACACTGCAGGTTGTTTAAAGGATCTTTCGTAGACAATATGAGGGAAAAGAGGTTTTATTTGAACAAAATAGGAAAAACTCAAACAGCAACAAACCCCACCCCCCTCAAATAGTAAACCTTCTTAAACAGCAATAAAAACCTTACACTAAGGAATAAACAATCCCCCCACCAGACCTTCACCCACATGCAGCACCCGCCATAGGGAGCCCCCGTATTTGGTCCATCATCGCCTTGCACCATTTGGACCTGCCCCAGCCAGGCGGGGCTGGATGTCTCCATGGCTGTTACCTGTGGCAATTAGGGCTCCTAATCTGGGGAATCCAGCCCTAGCTGGACCACCTTCAAGGGCAGGAGTGCTCCTACGGGGACTCACACGAAGGGTTGGTAGCGCAAGGATTGGAGCAGGGTGACGTAGTTGGAGAGGATGACAGGCCAAGTGAGGCTGGGGCTCCCTATGGCTGGATCTGGTGCTGTGTGGGGGTGAAGGTCTGGTGGGGGAATTGGTTCTTTGGAAGTGTTCCTCTGGAGTTATTTCTCAGTACATTCATACCTTGGAAGTTGAAGGGAATCCGGTCCAGAAGCCTGTTCGACTTCCAAAATGTTCGAAAACCAAAGTGCGGCTTCAGATTGGTTGCAGGAAGCTCCTGCAGCCAATCGGAAGCTGCAGAAGCCCTGTCAGATGTTCAGCTTCCAAAAATGGTTCGCACACCATAACACTCGGGAGCGGTGTTTGGGAGCCAAAACGTTTGAGAACTGAGCTGTTTGAAAACCAAGGTACAACTGTATAAGAGAGTTTAAGAAGGTGGTGTCGCTCTGTATGTCAAAGGGCATTAAACCCACAAGCTAGAAATCCCAAAAGGATCAGAAACACAGTGGTGTGATACATAGCACCAAGAGTAATTTAGTACTATGGACTAATACTCTCATCCCTCCAACCAAATTGCCCAGGAAAGAGGAAGTGTTGTACTAGGTAGATGCCTGGTCCAGTCATGCCAAAGAGGTAAAATGCCTTAAAAATGACACTGCCCTAGAACAATTTGTCATGAAACCAACTAGTGGGGCAGAGTCCATAGATTTAAGATTAAACTCTTGTCAATGACCTGGTGTGAGAAGCAAGTATTGTTGAACTAAATGGGAACACTGAGCATGTAGCTATTAAAACCCAATGTGGAAAATTGTCAAGTAATAACAAGTATGTATGTTGTGTTTAAAGATGTGTTTGTCAGCACATATGTGTGTCATCTGTACTTTACATGTTTGCTGCACAAATACTCATGAAAACACATTTGCCACAAACATGTGAAGAGTTTCCCATTCTTTATTTATCCTAGTTACAAATCTGGCCCTGCTTCCCAGTTGTACGCAGCTTGTTAAACGTATATTCCAAAAGAAGTTTTCTATAAAAAGGAAGTGTATCTATTAACATAACATTCATTCCCATTTTGCTGTAGATAAGTTTTTGTGGCACAACTATTAGAGATAACACATGCTGAACGTTTTGAACACTCTAAGGCACTATGTAAGTGCTAAGATTGTAACATTCAGATCCCCACTGATTTTAGTAACGCATTTCACGGTAATATTTAACAATGATTTCATTTAAATATAAATATGTGAAGGAGAACAATGCTCAGCTCTTTGAATAAATTTTATTTGCTACTCTAAAGAATACTATGTCTGCCCAGTACTAAAAGAAACAAGCATTTATTAGTTCGTATACAAATCTACATGATATTTTAAATTAAGTACCAGAAAATCATGAAGACAGTACTTTCATAGTGATTAAATTACAACGTTCAAAGAGTTTTTGCTTTAGAAAGCACAGGCTGTAAAAATGCACTGTTCATAAATAGTGAGCAGTATGCTCTAGTTCATTCACTGTACTGCAGAATATAAATGTATTTGATATACTGCATATACAGAATACCTCAACACGTTCATCTGTATTACCATAGTATTCTGTGCTACATGAATTGTTTCTCTTAAAGTTGCCCAGTAGATACTTCTGGGCAATGAAGTGCTAATGCAGCAGTTTGACTTCACCCCTGGAGGTGCACTCCATTGTCTCCTGAGACAAATGCCAACAATATGTTACTAAGCCTAACTGTTAAGTTTATCATTGAGATCATCGCAAGCTATGGACTTTTTGGTTTTCTATTGGGAACACACATTTTCAGCCTCAAGCATGTATTTCCCCATATGAAGAACATCTGTTTCTGTAGCTGTAACTGAAGGAGAGACTGCAACTAAGTATTTAACTTTTATTTATTACAGCAAACACTTTGAATATTAACAGGAAGGTGATACAAGCTTGCCTATCAAGCAAGTAAAATCTTCACACACATACAAGGAGTAAGAAATAATAGAACAGTATTTTAGAAAGCTGAACACAACAAGGGTTTGGGGAACATGAACCATTACATGTCTGATCAAATTGGTAACTGAAACTTAACATCCACTTGAGCTTGCTTTGCTAAGGTGACTATTTCAGAGAGTTTCACAACCTAAAAGACAAAACAAAAATCACCTTGAGATATTTTGTTTCCAGAAGATACTAAAATCAATTCAACAAGTACAGGTGAAATGACAACAATAAAAAGTAATTTGGGTGATTAACAGTATGAATAACTAAGCTAAGTCAGATGGAAGAAATAGCTTACAGAGTGTAACAAAACCTCAGAAAGGAAGTCCTATCAGTCTAATGCACTGAAAGATGAAGTCATCTGACTGCTTAATACAAGGATGAAGAACCTTAGTTAGGCCCAGGGGCCAAATGTGGTCCCTTTGGAACTGCTCTGCCAGGCCTGAACCTGGGAAAGTAATGCCAGCCACATCGTCGCCAGAAGCATGCGTGTGGATTCTGGGCACCTTGGGAGCTGCTGTAAGTGCGTGCTTTTGTCAATAAAAAATTAAACTATTGTCCGTTTGTCCTCCTTGGCTGGGTGTGCACAGGACATGGGAACATGAAGAGCAAGTGAAGGTGATCTGAGAGCGAGGGGAAGGTGGTCTGAAAGCAAGCAGAGGTTCAGTCTGAGTGCATGGCCCCCAAACACAAGACAGCTTCTTCCTCAAGGTGGGAAAGCTAAAAAGCAGAATGTGTTCCCACAATGCAAGAGAAAGTGGCTGTGCTGGACTGCTTGAGAGGCAGCATGACTGTCTGCACTGGCACAGGGATAGGGCCTGAACGAGTCCAGCATCCGCGCCATCAAGGTGTGCAAAGAAGGAGATCCATGGGGCTGTGGCATCAATCCCTGACCTGCCAAGGTGACCAGCCAGGGGTGTGCCAAGGCTTTACCACTGTAGCAGGTAGGATGGAAGGCTGTAATTCTCTCATCCACTTCTCTCTCTAAGCTGTCTATTCACTCTACCTGTGATCTCCAACTTTCCCTCAGAGCCACCTAACAAACTCCTCCTCAGACACTGTTCAGGGCAAAAAGAGTTGTGCCTCCAGCACTTGCTTCACAGAGTTCCATTAAGTTACTATCATCAGTTTACATAATTATATGTGTATTATTTCAATACATGTACAGCTATATGCATGGTCTCTTATCCTGAATAAGGCAGGAGTCTAGTTATAAGTATATTGATTATGAACAGATGTAGACAGAAGCTGCCCTCCATGGGTTGAAAAGTCAAACACCACTAATCACAGGGTTGTGGGTTTGAGCCTCACGTTGGGCAAAAAAGATGCCTGCATTGCAGGGGTTGGACTACATGACCCTTGTGGTCCCTTTCAACTCTACAGTTATATGATTCTATGACCTACAGCGGGGAGTCTTCTGTGCCTGTGGGGGCTCCCTGCACAATTTAGACCCCTGGTTTACTCAGCGGTTCAACTTGCACAGGGAGCCTCTGCAAGCACAGAAGGCTCCCTGCTGCAGATGTTTGCCCTCGAACATGGTGAGCAGCAGGCATAGAGCAGGGATGTGGTGAAGCCAGACGGCCCGACTTAGAATTGTGTGATCATACTGAGAGCCTTAACAAGACTAGATTCTTACAGCCACCTGACTGTGCCTTCGTACATTTTGCGGTATATTGCAGTATGTGAAGAATCCTATAACACTGAAAGCTTAAGAGTGCCATTTCATCATGTTTAGGTAAGTTAATGCCTATCAAAAATATGTTACAGCAAGAATTTATACAAATAAATTTTAGCTCACCATTTTAGCAGCTTCATCCAAGTCATCACAGGCAAGTATTTTCAGACCACTGGCTGTTATTAAAGCTTTAGCATCATCAACTCGTGTACCTACATAGTTAAGATTTTATATTTCAGGATTCACAGGTTATTTCTGTCAATGTTATCCAAACACAGGACATAGTAATTAGTACAACAGACAGTGTGGCCTTGACTGAAGTAGCTACAATGCTTCTCTTTCCTTACAACCAATCTTTTTCAAAATCATATGACAATATATTTTAAGGCTAGAGTGGGAGTCCAGTTGTCCAAGAGGCAAAAGCTTTGTCAGTTTTGGGTGCCCTTACTGCCACATGGTAGGCAATTGTATGTGCACCAACCTCTGCTCCGCTAACTTCAGACGGAGATTTGTGCCGCTTATGTTCCAGTTTTTGTCCAGCTTCTTCATAGCACATAGCTCTCTAGAATGCCAAGGAGTTACCGTAATCAGGTACTGCAATGCTGGAAAGAGCGCTCAGGCGTGATCAGGCACTGCCTGCCTCATCTCTCCATTACAAAGGAACTTTGGAAGGATCATCCGCTTTTTCCACTGGAAAATTCTCCAGAGTATTCAGGAATCTCTCAATTTCTGCCACACCCCTGCCAGTCCCCTTCACCCCCTGCTACCACTTCAAACCTTACTAAATATTGGTGACATCTGGAAACCAGTCATTGAGATAATTTGAATTCAGCAACTCTCCTGACCAGGAGAGTTTTAAACTAGATCTTCAAGGGGGAGGGAGACAACATTACAAATGACAGAAGAACACCTGGTATTTTGAATAATAGCTGCATTTATGCACAGAAAATAAGATGGCATTTCAGAAACCTGCTAAAGGGCAAGAAGCTACAAGAAGGAAGCAGCTGGAGGGAACAACACATGGTTTCAGTTGTATCTAAACAAATGCACAGAGTATGGGAAACAAGCAAGACAAATTGAAGCTTTTAATAAAGGAAGGCAAATATAATCTGGTAGGCAATAATAATAATAAATTTATTATTTATACCCCGCCCATCTGGCTGGGTTTCCCCAGCCACTCTGGGCGGCTTCCAGCAGAATATTAAAATACAATGATTCATCAAATATTAAAAGCTTCCCTAAACAGGGCTGCCTTCAGATGTCTTCTAAAAGTTACTGAATTACTGAAACCTGGTGGGATGAGACTGGAATGTAGGAATTGAGGGGTATAACCTGTTCAAAAGGAACAGACCAAACAGGAAGGGAGGAGGAGGAACATTATAGAGGATACCTGTGAAGAAATCTATGACCTGGAGCATGGAAAGCAGATTGATAATATATGGGTAAAAATTGTGTGAGAAACAACAGTGACCTTACTGTGGGGGTCTGGTATAGTCTGCCAAGCAAGACTTAGAAGATGCCTTCCTAGAGCAGATTACCAAACATTCAAAAAGGAGAGATACAGTAGTCAGGAGAAACTTCAGCTACCCCAATATCTGTTGGAACTCAGCCTAGAATGTAAGGTCCAACAAATTCCTCCATTTCCTTGCTGAAATTTTCATTTCCTAGAAGGTGGAAAAGCATCAAGAGGATCATCTATCTTGGACCTGGTCCTCAACAACAGCTAGGAACTGATTGACAAATTGGAAGTACTGGGAAACCTGGGAGAAAGTGATCATGTCCTCCTAGTTTTCATGATACAGAGACACGGGGAAGCTGAGTGTGGTCTGATAATCAATGGACTTTAACAAGGACAATTTCATCAAGCTTAAGGAGCTACTGGGTGAGATCTCATGGTCAGAAATACTCAAAGAGAAGGGAGTCCAAGACAGATAGGAGTTTCTTAAAGGTGAAATAATGAAGGCCCAAATGCAGACACTTCCAACAAGAAAGTGAGCGGGATCTAAGGAAACCAGTATGGTTGCATAGAGTGACAAGCTAGGTGAATCAGGGGAATGCTATGAGCATAGTATATCTTGATTTCAGTAAGGCTTTTGACAAAGTCCCTCATATTCTTGCAAGGAAGCAAGTAATTTGTATCCCCCAGAGGGCATGGTCACCCCTAGATCCAATTTCTATAGGAATAACAGGCAAGATTGTACTGGAAGTGGTGAGAGTCCCATGGACTGCAAGAAGATCAAACCTCTCCATTCTGAAGGAAATCAGCCCTGAGTGCTCACTGGAAGGACAGATCCTGAAGCTGAGGCTCCAATACTTTGGCCACCTCATGAGAAGAGAAGACTCCCTGGAAAAGACCCTGATGTTGGGAAAGAGAAGGGAAAGACCCTGATGTTGGCACAAGGAGAAGGGGATGACAGAGGATGAGATTGTTGGACAGTGTTCTTGAAGCTACCAGCATGAGTCTGACCAAACTGTGGGAGGCAGTGGAAGACAGAAGTGCCTGGCGTGCTCTGGTCCAGGGGGTCACGAAGAGGCGGACACGACTAAACGACTAAACAACAACATACAATTAAAAAAGGTACAGATTTAAGAGAAGCTGTAAAAGATTATTCATTATGTTACAGACTCTGCTTTTCTATATTCTGTACTGCAAAGCATGCAGAAGCAGCATTTGAAATTAACCCATCACCAGTGGCTTTTTGTGACTCAAGAGTGCCACCTAGCAACCAAGTTGAGATTTGCAGTCATATGGTTTGCGACTGGCTGAGCGGCAGAGCCGAGATTGAGATTCCTGCATTGCTGGAGGTTGGACTGGATGACCTTTGGGATCCCTTCCAACTCTACAATCCTATGATTCTTATATTGTAAAATGCTCACCTTGTAACCGTACAACAATAGGTATTTTAATCTCCAAATCTTTTACTGCCATAATTATTCCCTGTGAGATCACATCACATCGCATAATGCCTCCAAAAATATTCACCAGAATAGCTTGCACCTGTGTAAAAAAGTACATAGAACTGTAAACATAATGGAGCACAGATTCATTCCGTCTTCTGATAAAAAATAATGCCTGATCTGCAAAAGGAAGATCGTTGAATAGTTTGCTAATTTGTAGACGTTATGCAATTATGAGGCTGCAAAAGAGCATATAATTGGTAATATGTTTTTCTTAATACCTTTGAATTTATAGTTTTAGGCAACCATGCTTGGCAAGCATCACCACATGTCCAAACATACAAGAGACTAAGTTGTTTGAAACTAATGCAGTTCATAACACTGGGTTTTGGAAATATAGCTTGCATTAGAAAAATACACAGAGGCAGCAGTTTTTAGGAGGGAGCCATCATGAGAGACCCAGCCCAACGGGACAGTCAGGGTTTTTACTTACTTTTACCCACCTTAAACCAAGGCAGCTATGCAGTGATTCAGACTGGTGGGACAGGGAGGAGCCATTGACAAAGGGAACCAGCCGGGAAGCATTGGAGTCAGAGATTGGGGGTGAAGGGGACTCTGATGTGGGCACAGACTCTGATAGGGAAAGAGCAGGGGCTGCATCTCCTGCTCTGCAAGAGAGCTCTGTTCCGGGCCCTCCCCCTCCCCCTTTCACAGCTCAAGAACGGGGGTGGGTGGGGTGGAAACCTAGCTCCCCTGAAGTGTGTGTGTGTGTGTGTGTGTGTGTGTGTGTGTGTGTGTGCTGACTCTCTGGGTGTTAAGCAATAAAAGTTAATTGCCATCAAGTTTCGTGCCCGGTTCTGATTTACGGCATCAGGCAACAGTTGGCAGTCCTCTTGATCCAGTCCTCCCAACTTTTCATCAATTTGATCTGGGGCCTCTGTGTATTCTCCCTTTCCATTTTCTACCTCATATTCCTCTGGCTCCTTTTTTTTTTTGCATCACTATCTGGCTCATTTTCTTTATCGTCATCAAACATTGATCTAATCGTTTTTTGTCCAGCTATCAACTGCTGAACAATACCAACAGTCACTAGTTGATCCAAAAGTACTTTTACAATGTTGGAAGCTTTTAATGTTTTGGTAATTATTAGCCACTTAATTCACCTCAACATAATTTCATTAAAAACCAAAGTATTGACATTCTGCAGCTGCAACTGTTATCTCAAAACAAATTCTTTTTCTCATGGCTAGTGATAATTACTCCACTTTCAATTTCTCGAATTCTTTAGGTGGCAGGAAGCAAAAAAAAAAGATAACGGAATTTCTATAATCTCTCTTGTCCACCATAAATCAAGCTTTCGCTTTGCTTTAGATAGTTTAACAATTCATTTACTTTCTGTTTTTCCAGCAACAGAAAGTGTTTTTTTTAAAAAAAAATTATGAATTTATAAAAGTACAAAATACAGCACTGAAGAATAAAAAGGAAGGAAAAGGGGGGGGGGATAGATACATTACATCAATCCATAATTCTATTCCATCAACTTCCAATCCATGGCTCCCTAAATTTCCAATTCCTGCTGCATATTCTATTTTTACTAACTATTTAAACATTCAAATTATTCTCATTATAAACTTTAACTGCTGAGCTTACTCCAAAATGATTAAAGTTCTAAAGTTTTTACAATGGTTTTTAAGGTAGTCTAGAAATGGCTTCAATTCCTCTTTTAAAATTTTCTCTTCTTGCTCTCTAATTTCGCTGGTTGAGCTTGCTAATTCTGCATATTCCACTAATTTCATCTGCCACTCCTCCTTTGTGGGTATTATCTCCTCAACAAAGTGGTATTCATAGATTTTCAGATGGTAGATCTTCGCCAGCAGATGGAGAGGGAGGGAGGACTCTCATTACAGTTTTCGTATCCCAAAGATGTTTTAAAGGGTTTTAAAGAGAGAGGGTGCAATTCAATTGCCTGTTTTCAGGCAACTGCATGGCGTCTGGACATGATGGCATTCTCCTCTGTTTGTCAGCCTACTGCCATTGACAGCCATAAATTTGTCTAATCCTCATTTTAAAGCCGCTGAAATTTCTGCCCACCACTATCTCTTGTGGGAGCAAATTTCATAGTTTAACCATGCACTGTGTAAAGCACTTACTTATATCTGTTCTGAATCTTCCAGCATTCAGTTTCACTGAATGTCCCTCAGTCAAGTATTATGAGAGAGGGAGAAAAAGTTTTTTTCTCTATCAACTTTCTCCAGACTATGGCAAATTCCAAGCACCTCTACCATGCCTCCTCTTACTGCTTTTTCCTCTAACTCATTCCCTAAGGGGCAGGAGCTCGTTGCATCAAGCACACATCCATCACTTCTGTCCATCACTTCTGTCCAACAGGCAGCAGCTGCACATGCGACAATCATTGGCACACACCCTTGCTGCCTTTTTAGCTGCGTATCTATTTGGTAGTTTGAGTTAATTTACCCTCTAGCTCAAGGAGAGGTTCCTATATCCCTGGCTAGCTTCTACCACCTGCTACTACAGCCAGTGAGATAAGGCAGTGTGGCTCAAATCCCTAAGAGTAGGAATTTGAATGAGATATGAATTTAGATGGGAATGGGGAACAGACAAGAGGGGAGGCATGAGTTAGATGGTGATTTAATCCCTGTAGAAGATAGCTTCCTTCCCGTGGAAGGCACACACACACACACACACACACACATATATATATATATATATATATATATATATAGTTTCAGCTAAGTCTTATTTCCACCTAAAGTCCAAACTTTTAAAATTAATGAAACCTGAAAAAAATACTAAAGGTTTTTAAAGCTCAAGTTAAAGGTAAAGGGACCCCTGACCATTAGGTCCAGTCGTGGCCGACTCTGGGGTTGCGGTGCTCATCTCGCTTTACAGGCCGAGGGAGCCGGCGTACAGGTTCCGGGTCATGTGGCCAGCATGACTAAGCCGCTTCTGGCGAACCAGAGCAGTGCATGGAAACACAATTTACCTTACCGCCGGAGCAGTACCTATTTATCTACTTGCACTTTGACGTGCTTTCGAACTGCTAGGTTGGCAGGAGCAGGGACTGAGCAACGGGAGCTCACCCCATTGCGGGGATTCGAACCAGCGACCTTCTGATCAGCAAGTCCTAGGCTCTGTGGTTTAACCCACAGTGCCACCCGAAAGCTCAAGTTACCGTGCAGTTTTAACTTACACTATAGATTACATCAATGGAACTAGCACAGGACTGTGCTTAGAGGTCAGGATGTTCCTTGACAGAAGATGCCTGCTCCTAGGAGAAACAGTAACCTGTATTTCTGACCAGCAGCAATACTTGATTAATTAAACATCAGGTTAAACAGAGAACTCTAAATAGCAACTGTGTTCTTACCTTTTTATCTGATGTAATCAGTTTAAAGGCCTCTGTTACTTGTTGCACTGTAGCACCACCTCCAACATCAAGAAAATTTGCTGGGGTACCTCCGTGAAGTTTAATTATATCCATAGTGGCCATTGCAAGACCAGCTCCATTCACTGAAAGAGGGGCAGAAAAAGAAAACAGTAACTATTGCAGGCATTGCTGCATCTTTAGTTCCCATATTCAGCATTCACCATGCCCAACATACCAAGACATCCGATGCTTCCATCTAATCCTATATAATTGAGATCTGCTTTGGCTGCATCTCTGTCTCGCTGGTCTTCCTGGGTCCAGTCCTGCAGGCCGAATATTTTCTGCTGACGATAAGCCGAATTGCTATCAAAATTTATCTTTGCGTCCATACACATCACTTGGAAAAACAAACAAGTTGTGTTTAGACCCCTTACTGCTAAGAACAGTAACTTCCCAAGTTATCTATGTGGGCTAGTCTAAACACAGTGCAGATTAAGGTAGCAGAGTCCTGAGCCAGTTTAACATGAAGAAGATACTGTATTTCTAAATGTCCCATAACATGCAAATTCCCTGAAAGCAGAAAACAAGCCTTGCATGCTCTCTGATGTGCAATAATATGTTTCCTGCCTGCTGTGCTAGTTTTGTACATGCAGGGAACTTTTTACAGCAGTCAAATGCAGGAGTGGAATTCCCCCATCTGGAACCTGAAGTGATGCACTACACTCTTTCACCTCATCCTGCTACATGTATAGACCATCAAAGTTACGATATTTCTTCCCAAAGCCAAGAACATACACAAGAAAGTCAGAGAAAATGGTGTGCATAGAAGAGGCTCCTGCACAAAGGGTACAAATGGGAAAGGCAAACTGATTTAACTCGGAAGAGCCACCCGCCCCCCCCCCCAAAAAAGAGAGAGAAAGGAATCAGATTGAGCACGTTTAAGGGATACACTGATCAAATTTCTGAATCTTGTCACAGTACATGTAACTGAGAGTCCAGAAATGTCTTCTCGCTGCAGTTTGTAGAGCCATTTAAGGCATAAGATCGCGTTTGGACAATGCCAAAACACATCTTAAACAGGTAAATCTAGTTTGGCGGTTTTTTTGTTTTTAAATCCTCTTAATAAAACATGAGCAAAAACTCAGATATCTTATTCTGTAATTAAGTTAATAAATTCCACAATTAAGTTTTCAAAGTGAAACAATTCCAAAAGAAAGTACTTTACCAATCCCTGTAGAATCTTCAACCATGGGGTTAATTTCTACCATAGTGGCATCAAATTTAATGAAGAGGTTGTAAATCTTAATCATATTATCAGCTGCTTCGTTTACCAAATTAGCAGGAAACCCCATTTTCTTGGCCAGCTGGAATTGGAAAACAAAAACACAGAAGGAACCTTTATGGTTAATCAAAAACAAGAAAACTCAGAAAGAATGAGCACATTTCAAGCTGCTTTACATATAAGCCAGAGATGGGAAACCATCCCCCTCCCCAAGTGAGCCACTCTGCTACACACCCACACACAACCATCCTCTGTTCTAACTCTTACTAACTCTTTTGGGGAGGTGGAAGATTCAGATCTAGATTATGGCATCAAGGAATGGGGGGGGGGCTTTAACTTTTCCCCCAGCTACAAAGATCCAGACACAAGCATTCCTCAGACTCTAGTCTGCTATTGCTATTGGAATAAAATGTTCCTACTGAAGCAAACAGGAAGACAGACTGCAGGGATTGTGGGGGGGTGGGGTGATTTGAACCATTGTAGGGAGCAAAGAGTTATAAAGAACCCTCCTGCCCCTCCACCAAGACTGGGTCTCCATTCCTACAATTAGCTGTATTTCCCTGCTAGCCACAAGGGGAAAAAAGCTCCTCCCTGAAGTCAACACGGTGGACGGAGCAAAGCCAAGGCCGAGAGGTTCTGTGGGCAAGATGGAATCATCCACGGGTGGAAATAGACCCACTCCTGGTGCAGGTTAATCTGTTGTTGTTGTTGTTGATTATAATATATCTATTTATGCCCAACCTTTCTCCCTGACAGGGACTCAAGCTGGCTTACAGAGAAAAATAAGAACCACAAAAACATAGGAAACGCAATCATTTTAAAAAATAAAACATAAAATAAACATTGATAGAATTAACACTAACACCACCCTGAGTCTCTGTCAGGAGAAAAGGCAGGGAATATAATTAACATAATACAATTACTGTACTGTACTGTACTATATGGCTGCTGTTGTGTTGCTTTTTCAAGGGAAGTAAGAGTCCTGCTCTATTTGGCCTTAGACTCCACCTGGAGTCCTGTGTCCAGTTCTGGGTGCCACAGTTTAAGGATACTGACAAGTTGGACCATGTGCAGAAGAGGGCAACCAAGATGACCAAGGGCCTGGAAATCAAGCCTTATAAGGAATGGTTCAGGGAGTTGGGGATGTTTATCCTGGGAAACAGGAGACTGAGAGGAGATATGACAGCCATCCTCATTTATCTAAAGGGCTGCCAGATAGAAGATGGAGCAAGCTTGTTTCCTCCCGCTCCAGAGTTGGACCTGAACAAACGGATTTGTGTTACAAAAGGAGATTCCAACTAAACATCAGGAAGAACTTTTTGACAGTAAAAGATGTTTGAGAGTTGAATGGACTCCCTTGGAAACTGGTGGATTCTCTTTCACAGGAAGCTTTTAAGCAGAGGTTGGATGGCCAACTGTCATGGATGCTGTAGCTGTGCTTGCTCCAGCAGCATATATGCTAAAACTGGAACAACACAGAGAAGATTAGCATATCACCAATGCTTCAGTTGAGATTCCTGCATTGCAAGGAGTTGGACTAGATTGTTTTTTATTATTTTATTTGTTTTATTAGTTGCTTTTTCCACAGGCAACCCAAAGCAACTTAAATTAAAATCAGGTAAGAAGAACAAAAACACATAAAAAAATCTCACCCCCTCTAAAAGGTCCTGGATCATAAAAACCAGGGGCTCGTTGAAGAGGAATGTTTTTGCCTGGTGAAAACTCTATGGAGCAAATGTTTGGGGGCACAGGAGGCTGCTGGAGCAAGGTGGGAGTAGAGGAGGAATGAGCAAAAATCTCCTCCTCACCTATTTCTACTCGCAGCAGCATTCACCCCACGGGGTTTTTCTCTGCACAACTCTAAATCCAAACCATTAAAGAATCTGAAGATCCAGTGTTATATCTTTTAGTTAAACAGACCATATGTGTACAGGTTATAGAGAAGCTGTCGCTGAACAAACAATGCATATTTCAGTACCCTGACGGCCTGCTCCTTTTGAATGCCTTCTACAATGTCAACTGGTTCCTTAGCTATGGCATCAGGATTCTCTGCAGCAACATCTTCAATATTGACACCACCCTGAGAACTGCCAATGAGTACAGGACCCTAAAAAGAGAAACACTTTTCAACAAGGTCTTTTTACAATCCCCAAAATATTAAAGTAATTATGTAACACACCTGTGGGTTGAATATGAAAAATCTACAATTAGATACTACATAGAAACTGAGTGTTCAATTATATGCCTAGAAAAACCTAGAAACACAGAATAACTCATTTACGATAGCCTGGTTGCCAACCAGCTATTTGAGTGCCGGTTGACTGAAAGGTAAAGGTTATCAATTAGTCAATAAAAAAACTATAGGTGTGACAGCTGGAAATTTACAGGGCCCTAATTCAGTCCTGGAGACTCGAGTCTTTCTTGCTATCATATCTTAACTACCTTCTAAAAACCAGCTGTCTGAAAATATTCCAATGAATGCGGTTGGGAAAGGTAGGTTATATCATTCGTACGAGAAATTCTTATTTATGTGCTTGTGAACTTTCAGAGAAAGGCAGAGTAGAATGCAAATCTAATATTTGCCCCCCAAACGACTGGCCAGCGAAACAAGCTACTAAAAAAAGTGGCACTACTACCCCCAGTAGGAATAAGTATATCTTTAGAAGAAATTAGTCGTGATCAGCACTTTGGGAAACTCCTAAAGCGTTTTATGTTTTTATCAATTCATTCTTGGAAGACAACCAAAGACATTGGAGGTTTAGTACCAACATGCAGTGCGTAAGATAAGAATTTGAAACAGATTCTGTAGTTTTCATTTTATGCAAAAATGATTTTAATCCAAGCCAAAGAAGAAGCCCTCTCCTGCTCTCCACTACCAGAGCCAGTTAGCCCCCCCACAAATTTGCTACCACTCATAATCCAGCCTGGCTCCATTTCTGCCAGGGTAGGCTATAAAATGAAAAATTGTATTCAAGTCTAAGTATTTTAAAATCTTATTCATGTCCCTAAAGCTGTGCTCTTATTTACACTCTTGTTAAGCACAAAAGAAAAGATGATGGTTTAAAATGCACCCAGTATTTTCTAGGAAAGGCCCTTTTTAGCTGCTGTCCTCAAGAGGACTCCAAAAGGCTGCTGTAGAACTTGTCACAGGCGCATGCATGGTATTTCTCTTGAAAGGACTCTCGCCTGTTTACTAAACTTATACAGGTAAGAAGCTATTTGGGGATTTACTAAAGGCTACTGCAGAAAAGGAAAACCTCTAAAAAACTCACATGCTCAGATATCTAATCAAAACCTTACATTAACAAACACTTCTGTCACCGAGCACCTTACAATTCATATGTCCTATGAGGCACCTAATTGTTTCATACTATAGTAAATAACACTGACAATGTTTGATAGCAGAATGTTGTTTTTTTAATACATACTAGAAAAACAAAAACAAAAGATTTTGCCCAGATTGAGAACTAGGGTACTACAGTTAAACCTCGGTTGTCGAACGTAAACCGTACCAGAAGCCCCTTCGGCTTCCTAAATGTTCAACAACTGAGGCACGACTTCAGATTGATCACAAGAGCTTCCTGCACTCAATTGGAAGCCGCGTCAGACATTCAGCTTCTGAAAAACATTCGAAAACCAGAGCACTGACTTCTGGGTTTTTGGCATTCGGGAGCCTAAACGTTCCAAAACAGAGCTGTTCAGGAACAGAGGTTTGACTGTATAATCCATGTTTTGCTCTACTAACTATCCTTCTGAAGACAGCTTAAAAGTCTTTATCCCAACCAAAAACACTAAACTCTATAATAATAATAATAATTATTATTATTATTATTATTATTATTATTATTATTATTATTATTAATTTATTTATACCCCGCCCACTCTGGGCGGCTTCCAACAAAATATTAAAATACTGTAATGCATCAAACATTAAAAGTTTCCCTAAATAGGGCTGCCTTCAGATGTCTTCTAAAAGTCTGGTGGTTGTTCTCTTTGACATCTGGTGGGAGGGCGTTCCACAAGGCGGGTGCCGCTACCGAGAAGGCCCTCTGCCTGGTTCCCTGTAACTTGACTTCTCGCAGTGAGGGAACCGCCAGAAGGCCCTTGGCGCTGCATCTCAGTGTCCGGGGTGAACGATGCGGGTGGAGACGTTCCTTCAGATACACTGGACCAAGGCCGTTTAGGGCTTTAAAGGTCAGTACCAACACTTTGAATTGTGCTCGGAAACGTACTGGCGTAAAAAGCATTTCTCCTCAAAATAAACTACTCACCTGAAATGATCGTTCCATGGTTATTGCAAAATAGTACTCTCTCCTGGGATATCTGCGCTCACAGATAAAGACTTGATTGCATATTCTGCCCTTTTCTCCTGTCTGCTTTGTATACAGTTTTTTCCCAATCATTTTGGAGGAAATCTCTCTTGCTTCTTCTGGACTAATAAATAAATATTATTTATTAATATTATTTATTTGTGTAGCCAAAGCCATCACAAAACAAAACAAAACACATTAAACAGAATAAAATATATTAAACAGAATAAAATATATTACACAATTAAAATAATTATTAAAGTATTATTCTGTCAGATAAGAGTTTGCTTCCCCAAAGAATTTAATTTATTATCCCCACAAACATTTCTTCTTAAAATTGCCACTCTAAAGACAAACAGGCCTCTTTTTCAGAGTTGTAGGGTGACCTGTCCCCTAATAAAATAAAAATAGTATTCACAAAATACTAGATCACCCTAAGATCCATGTTATCTAATCTACTATACCAAAAAGAGATCAAAGTCCCAAAATGAAGATGCTGAAGTTTAAGTAATATTTCAAGCATTCAAAAAATACAAATACTGAAATAATTATAGTAAATAGTTATGCATAGTAAATGCCCCTGGGCTATTAATGTTTTTGCTTTCTGTGTTAATTAATTAGAAGCTCAACTTACGAAAATACTATTTTCACTCCTCCTTTAAGGCCACCTTCAAAGGTTCCTTTCCCTCTACCACCAGCTAAAACTTGTGCCTTTACAACAAGGTCCTTTGTACCTGGAATAGAAGGAGGGTAGACAAGAATTGTTTCAAATTAAATAATGTACAAATACTATTTGAGGGTTTTTTTTTTAACCTAGGCAGATCTAGGTTTTAGAAAAGAGAATGAAAAGCTTCTTTGCAGTAGCCAAGACAGGGGCCTTTGACAGCATGTTGGGCCTAAACAAAACTCTTGTACTGAAGTACAAGAATAATCTCACCCTGGGTTATGGTATCAGAAGCAGAGGATATTACAGTGTTTGAAGGATGTGGCATCCCCAAGTAGGCCTCTGGAAGCCCTGACCTGAGGGAACCGGAACAAGGGATAGCCCCAAAGCAAGGAGGACAGAATGCTATTTTTTTTTAATTCAGGGAGCCTTGCAATGCAGCAGAGGAACAGGCTATAAATTAGCATGACTAGTAGTATATACAATTGGAAAGTGTCAGTAACATAACTAATGTCAAAAAGTACATCTAAGTACTTCACAGTTGACAAATCTCTAAAGGGTATTCTCTCTCCTACAGTGATTTTGTAGGATCTCAGGAATTGAGAAAGAAGCAAGAATTTGAAAAATGTAAGCAGTTTTACCACTACCTATTAAGTCTCTAAAACTTTGTGCATGAAGCATTACCTGGGGGAAAACAACAAAAAGAAAACATTTACTACATCTCTAGACTTCAGTTCTATACCTATTTCTTTTGCAATGTTGTAAGCTTCCTCTGGTGTCTTTGCAACCAATCCATATGGAACAGAAATGCCAGCTTCTTTTAATAGTTCCATACTTAAGTATTCATGCAGCGACAAGCTCCTTCGTTGCTGCACTTGGAACACATGGCTAGGAAACAAACCTTGTCTTCCACTGAATACCTAGGAAAATAGGAACACGACTTTCAGTTTAACAAGTCTTCATTTGTTTACAGTTTACATACTTTACTATATAAACAACCAAAACGCAATCTTTTTACAGTGACACAGCCAAGGGATAAACAGCAACTTCACCCTGTGGTTGAGATGAAGTGGATGGGGGGGTATGTGAATAATGAAGAAATATATCAAACAGAGAGAAAAATGGCAAAGCAATACAGTGGTACCTCGGGTTACAGACGCTTCAGGTTACAGACGCTGCTAACCCAGAAACAGTACCTCAGGTTAAGAACTTTGCTTCAGGATGAGAACAGAAATTGCACGGTGGTGGTACGGTGGCAGCTAAAGTGGTGCTTCAAGTTAAGAACAGTTTCAGGTTAAGAATGGACCTCCAGAACGAATTAAGTTCTGAACCCGAGGTACCACAGTACTGCTTATTATGTTGAGGAGACATTAACAATCTTAAAGTAATTGCAAATCATATTTTAGAATATACAAGACAGAAATAAGCTTAACATGAGTCAACAGTATAATGCAGCAGCAAAAAAAAAATCTAATACTATTCTAGGCTGCATTCAATAGAAGTCTAGTGACAAGATCAAGGGAAGTAATAGTACTACTCTATTCCGCCTTGGTCAGACCACCAATTCAGGACACTACAATTTAAGAAGGATATTGACAAGATGGGATGTGTGCAGAGGAGGGCAACCAAGATGATCAAGAGTCTGAAAACCAAGCCTTATAAGGAATGGTTGAAGGAGCTGGGTATGCTTAGCCTGGAAGAGAGGAGACTGAGAGAAGATATGATATCCCAGGGGCTGTCACATGGAGCCAGCTTGTTTTCTCCTGCTCTGGAGGGTCTGACCTGAACCAATGGCTTCAAGTTACAAGAAAAGATTCCAACTAAACAGCTGGAAAAACTTTCTGTCGGTAAGAGCTGTTTGACAGTGGAACAGACTCCCATGGGAGGTTGTGGACTCTCTTTCATTGGAGGTTTTTAAGTAGAAGGTGCATGGCCATCAGTCATGGATGCCTTAGCTGAGATTCCTGCCTTGTAGGGGGCTGGACTAGATGACACTTGGGGTCCCATCCAATTCTATGATTCTATGAATATGTTTTAGAATGCCATTCTTTTCTGTCACTGTGTGCCTGGGGGCAGATTATCTGCTTTAGAGTCTAAATAAGTCACAATCAGTGTTAGAAAGTCAGATATATAAGCTAGGTGCCAAATAATAATAATAAAAATAATAATTTTTATTTATACCCCGCCCTCCCCAGCCAAGGCCGGGCTCAGGGCGGCTAACAAGCAATAACAAAAACAAGTTGAATGAATACAACTTAAAAACAAGATTAAAATACAACATTAAAATATTGAAACATTAAAATATTAAAATGCAGCCTCATCACAGGAGGAGAAAGGTAAAAGAAAAAAGAAAGAGGGGGAGGGAATCAAATTGGCTCCAAGCCAAAGGCCAGGCAGAACAACTCTGTCTTACAGGCCCTGCGGAAAGAAATCAGATCCTGCAGGGCCCTGATCTCATGAGGCAGAGCGTTCCACCAGGCTGGAGCCAGTGTTGAAAAGGCCCTGGCTCTGGTTGAAGCCAATCTAACTTCCTTAGGGCCCGGGACCTCTAGGGTGTTGCTATTTATGGAACTTAAGGTCCTCCGTGGTGCATACCGGGAGAGGCGGTCCCGCAGGTACGAGGGTCCTAGGCCGCGAAGGGCTTTAAAGGTCAAAAGCAGCACCTTAAACCTGACCCTGTACTCCACCAGGAGCCAGTGCAGCTGGAAAAGCACTGGGTGAATATGCTCCCATAGCAGAGACCCCATGAGGAGCCTCGCTGCAGCATTCTGCACCTGCTGGAGTTTCTGGGACAGCTTCAAGGGCAGCCCCGCGTAGAGCGAATTACAGTAGTCAAGCCTGGAGGTGACCGTCGCATGGATCACTGTGGCCAGGTCGGGGCGGGAAAGGTAAGGGACTCCTTAAATGGCTCCTTAAACCAAAACGTAATGTCTAGTTGCCATTTGGGGGCAAGACAACTCCATTAAACATATGGCTAGTTCAGATGACAATCTTGAGTTAGGATAAGAACTTTGAAAACTTAAAAAAGAAAAGTCACTTGATGCAGGGACAGTCCACATATATATCAGCCTATTCCAGCCTCTGTTTCATAATGCAAGTCTATTCTTCACAACTGTGAGCAGGGCAGTGGGGTAAGTGAAGACAAGCTACATCAATTAACTACTGTATAACATTGTTCACTGCGCCTGCTCAAGCATTTTGGTTCCTGAAATTCATGCAGATAAAATATAATGGATAGAATTCTACAGGATGTGGTATTAGTGTATGAAAACTGTCAAGATCCAATGATCCCCAGGCATGCAGCTCCAGATGGTGGAGATGTCAGGCACCATCCTGGTGCCCCGGCAGCTTCTCTTGGTCACAAGTGGCTAATCATCAGGTGCAAAATATGCCTGGCACCTGGCTAATCTTGAACACTGTCCTGTCCCCTTTATAAAGATCTGAGGAATGAGATCATCACCCCACTCTTACTTACCATCCCAGGCCACTAATCTGCAGCTACATTGTTCTTTCTTTTATCAGATCTAAATGATCAGACAACAGCAAAGGTTGCTAGGTTTATTGAGGGTGCAATGAGATTAAGGGCCACTATCTGAATGATAATCTTGGTCATTTGATTGCCCTTTTTACCCATTGTTGTCTTTTAAATTGTATATATTGCTTGTTTTATGTTGCTATGGCCGTTGGCTATTGTGAATAAAGTTTTTTTTAAAAAAACCACTGGTCACAACATTTTCAACTAAAGCCCAATAGCATTGTTGAGTTCATGGTTGAGCCTGCACTGCTAAAGTGGACCAAGAATTGGCACAAAGAGAATCAGTGTGAAAAGAGCCATGAGCGCTAAACAGGAACAGACATAATTAGCCCCATTCCTATTAATGAAATGGCATATATTCAGTGGGAAAACAAATCACCTGAAGAGCTTCCACTCCATATTACTGGGGACAGCTAACATGGTGCCATCCAGAGCCTGTTGGACTCCAACTCCCATCAGCCCTGGGAACCACAGTCCAGCCAGCATGGCCCACAGACAGGGCTGTTGGGAACTGGAGTCCAGCAACGTCTATATAGCACCATGCTGGCTACCCATGAGCTGAATGGTATCAGAATCCAACAGAAAGAAACCACACAGGCAAAGAAAACATTTTGGTTGCCACTTTCATTTACAGCTTTTAGGAGCAGCTATGTACTCTGTATTTATGATATGCTTACTACATAGGTCCCATTGAATTGGGTCTGTTTATATTGAAAAAAATTCATTAAGGGGAAAAAGAACCACCAAAACCCACAAGGGTATAGTAGTTAATAAAAAGATACAGCCACATAGAAATCAGTAACTGATGTTAAGAACATAAATTATACTTCCAAGTTTGTGACCAAGGCTAACACATTTTACTTCAATCTGTAATACCAATTTCCCAGAACTGTACTAAGGGACTGACTGCTTGAGATCTGCATAACACTTACTCAACAGCCTGCACAACAGGTATAAAGGTAAAGGTAACGGGACCCCTGACCATTAGGTCCAGTCATGGCCGACTCTGGGGTTGTGGCGCTCATCTAGCTTTATTGGCCGAGGGAGCCGGCGCACAGCTTCCGGGTCATGTGGCCAGCATGACTAAGCCACTTCTGGCGAACCAGAGCAGCGCTCAGAAACGCTGTTTACCTTCCCGCCAGAGCGGTACCCATTTATCTACTTGCACTTTGACGTGCTTTCGAACTGCTAGGTTGGCAGGAGCAGGGACTGAGCAACGGGAGCTCACTCCGTCGCAGGGATTCGGACCACCGACCTTCTGATCGGCAAGTCCTAGGCTCTGTGGTTTAACCCACAGCACCACCCGTGTTCCTGCACAACAGGTATAGTCAGGGAGAAAAGAAAGTACAACCTCTTTGAATTGTGTGGTTTTATATATCAGGACATAACAACAATCATCTGTTCCTTAACAGATCTTAAAAATAGGTAAATACAAACCTCAGATGAACAACAGACAACATATTACACCATGTCTATATTTATTAAACCGAAATAAAGCCAAAATGGAGAAAGAAAAAAGCCTCCACAAAGTTGCTACAAACAGGAGGAACAGCATCTCAAGGTACTAGCTCATGACACACCACAGCAGTGGGAGAGCTGAGAGTCAGAGTTCATGCCATCGCTCTGCGGTGACAGCCCAGCCCCAGCAGGTCTCCTCTCAGCTGTCACCCAGGGGCAGCTATGGCACCCAGCTGCCTTAGCAGAAGAGACAGGAAGCAGGGCTTGTGTCACCCGCTTTGCTAGAGGCCCAGCTCCCTCGGGCACCTCCTGCCCCTTGAACTGGGCCAGCTGGTCATGATGGGAGCAGCTCTTTAGAAACTGGTGCCTGAGTTCTCTTCCTCTTCCCTCGCCGATCCTTTTCTCTTGTGTCTTTTTGCTTTTTCAGATTGTTAAGTCTACAGGTAGGATCTGTCTTGTTCTTTGACTGTATGTAAACCATGCTAAGGAGCCTTTTTGGGGAGCAAACGCTCTAAATAAATAAATATTACACAGGCAGGATGGTGGGAGGCTGAGATGCGTGAAATAAATGCTTCCAACAGAAACAGTATCATCATCTGACTATTTTATGTGAGGCCCTCAGAAATACAAGCTCTAAAAGTGAAGCATGATCACTAAGAAAGCAAAGGAAATCCAAAGTACGCAATGACCGGTTAACTGCTTTCTTCTTCTGCAAATATGTCAGCCCTGGCTGGCAGCCTCTCTGAGTTGGGGGGGGGGGGGACACGAAGCCGGAGCCTCCCTTCCCTGTCCCCGGCCCCGAGGGGAGGCGAGGCGCGCTTCCTGCGCGGGGCCGGGCGCCTCTCCAGTCGATCCTCCCCATCCTCGCCATTTCCGAGGGCTCTCCCCCCGGGGGCCCTGGAAGGACCCGCACCCGGCGCCCCCTGCCCCGCACCCGGCGCGCTCCCGCTGGCTCCGCCCCGGAGGCCTGTCGCCGAGGCGCCCGGTGACCTTCCCTCGCGGCCCCCGCCTCTGCCTGCCCGTCCCCTCGCTCCGTCCTCCCTCCGCGGGCGCGGCGAGCAGGGGGAGCCCGGCCCCGCTCACCTTGGCAGCCGCGCTCCGCTCCGCGCAGCCCCAGCCCAGCAGCTGCTTCGCCGCCGCCGCCGCCGCCGCCGCCCGGGCGCCCATCATGGAGGCGGCCATGATCCACCTCCTCCCTCAGGACTGGCCTCGGAGGCAGTGCGCGTGCGCGGCGGCAGGCGGAGGGGGGCGCAGACGCGCTGGGTCCGACGGGCCGCTCCGCCTGGCGAGTCCTAGTCAGCCTGCGGAACTCCCTGCCACGGGGCGCCTTTCCAAGAGGAGGCGGCGAATGCAGGGCGGGGGCGGCGCTGTTGCTGGGCCACCAGGCTCCGCCCTCCGCCGACGCTCCCGATCCCGGTCTGCTCGCTGGTTCCCCGCAGGTATCTGGCGGGAGGCTCCTGCTCCGTCCTTGCGCAGCGTCCGCACAGCAACACCGGCGCCAGCAGAAAGCCAGGCCGCACTTTCCTGACATCTCCAGCTGCTTTTTCCCCTCGCCGCAGGACTGCCTCAAAGCTGAGACCGCTTCCAGAGGGTCGCTATTTTCAGGAGGGATTCAATCTCATGCTGGCAAATTGAGGCTGCATAATTAAAGCTGCTTTGGAGCGCTTAAAAAACAAAAAAACCCATTTCCCCAAAAGTTTATGAGACCTTTTGCAATAAGGAAAGTGACAGGGAAATGCATTGGCAAGTGTGGGATCACACTTGTTGGATGTATCTGTGCCTGACTTTGCACAAACAAATCAGGATGATCTCTCCACAAACAGTAGGCAGGACATCTAGAAGCATCCTGGCATCTGGTTTTGTTAATTATTGTTATTTATTAAATGTGTATACTACCCTTCAGCCAAAGATGACAGGGTGGTTCACAACATAAAAATACAAAATGAGAACCCAAAATACATAAAAAACCCAAACCCCCCTCAAACACATTTTGAAGGCCATAGGTTTATTACTATTTATTAAATTTTATTTAATGTGTGCTCCTCCTTTGGTCTGAATCATGGCAAAATGGCTATGCAAAATGTGTTGTCTTGTTAGATTATTACTCTGTATAAAGGGATATATATCAGAAGAGATTATTTGCAGTACAGGTAAGCTATGAGACATCTTAGTGTACCTGTAATTGTGCACCAAACTGTATTTTTTATGATTGTTACCCGCCTCCCCTACTTTTATATGTAAGCTGGAAAAACGGGTTATAAATAAATATACGGTACATGAAATGCTGCTACTATCCCAGTTGGTTAGAGGGTGGTGCTATGGTTGCAGGTTTGATCCCCGTTTGCCCCCAACATGAAACTTGCCCTCCCCAACATAAATCCTGGCTACGTCCGTGACTGCTGCCCATTCATTTTTGTTACTCCAGCTCCATACACGTAATATAAAAATATACGCATGGTGCACGTAGCACCTACGGGATCGGCTCTCCTGGTATGCCCCATAGAGGACCTTAGGGTCCATATATAGCAACACCCTTGTGGTCCCAGGCCCTAAGGAAGTCAGATTAGCCTCAACCAGAGCCAGGGCCTTTTCAACACTGGCTCCAGCCTGGTGGAACGCTCTCTCATATGAGACCAGGATCTGATCTTTTTCTGCGGAGCCTGTAAGACAGAGTTGTTCCACCTGGCCTTTGGCTCATAATCAGTTTGATTCCGTCCCCCTTTTTCTTTTTCCTTTCTCCTCCTGCGATGAGATCGCTCCCTAATTGTTTTAATATTGTATCTTAATCTTTTAAATTGTCTTTTAATCAACTTGTTTTTATTATTGGTTGTTAGCCGCCCTGAGCCTGGTCTTGGCTGGGGAGGGCGCGGCATAAATAAAAAATTATTATTATTATTAAGCAGTTACCAATTTTACAAAACAGCAACAACAGCTGCATATAAAAATGTTGCAGTAATACGAAACTCAGGGCGACGCAGAAAAACAGCGACCCCCTTTCTCTCCCCCCGCCCTCGATTCCGTGGGGCTGCAGCCCCGGTTTGCTCCGCCGGCAGAGGAGAGAAGGGGGCTTGGCGCGGGAACTTGCCGGCGGAGCGCTTGCCTGGCCGGGAAGCCGCGCTGCGCCGAGGGGCCGCCAGGTGGCGCTGGCTCCCAGCCGCCCCGGCCAGCTGCCTTCCTCCTTCGCTCCCTTCCTTCCGGTCGCTCGCTCCTCCTCCTCACGCTCGGCGGAGGCCATGGCGGCGGCGGCGGCTGGCGGAGGGCGGAGCAGCACCCGCGAGCGGCTCTTGGCTGCGCTGGACGACCTGGAGCTCCTCGCCAGGTGGGTCGCCAAGGGAAGGTCAGCCGCGGGCAGCGTCTCTCAGGCGGCGGCGGCGGGAGAGGGGCTTGTGCGGTGGCGGCGGCTTCCCCCGCCCGCCTTACTGTCGGTCAGCCAAGGCGACGCTCCTGTTCTCCCTCAGGATTTACATCGCAGGCTTAAAGGAGCGGTTATTTATTGTTTATTATCATTATTAGGATTTTATTGCAGGTTTAAAGGAACTCATTTATTTGTTATTTCCCCCGGCAGGGACTCAAGGTGGTTTACAGGTTTAAACAAAAACATGGGAAGGAGGGAAATTTTTTTTTTTTTTAAATCCAGTTAAACATATAAAACTATTATATGTTAAGTTGAAGGCAGCTGCGAAACAGCCATGCACCCTGGTTCGCTCTGAGGTTGCCACGAAGGCAAATTTATAAATAGACAAATGTAAACAACTGCTGCATAGTTTAGATTTTTATCAAAAGCACCTTGTTACCGATCTGCGGAATCTTAAATGATAATACATAGTTAGTTTTTATTTCGTGATTTATTTGCATACAAAAATAAATAGGTTGTTTTTATATTAAATTGACTAGGATAATGCAGGAATGGTCTCAAGGTCCCCAAATACACAAATAGTTTAACCCCCACTCCTTTTTAGTATCCACTTTTTTAGGGGTCCACTTGCACATGTGGAAAGGCTCCAAAGCAGCCAACCCAAGTCTGATCGTGCATGCTCAGAAGTAATCTTCACTGAGGTTCATCACTCACTGGGTTCAGTGGGACCTTCCTTCTAAGTACATATGAGTATGTGCATGAAGGACAGGTTGGTTTTTGTTTGTCACCTGGAAGGAGCCTTTGGAGAGAGGAGTATAGTGTTTGCCCTGGGGATAACTTTTTTGTGATACTGGGGCAGTTCTCCATTCTCAGTCCCCCTTCTCCACATCAGAACTATTGAGAAATGGAGTAGAAATATGTACCCCAAACAGAAAATTTTAAGAGACATATTTTTGACTAAATGACATGGTATAAATGCTGTAAGTAAATAAATAAGTGATTCAAACCAGGCACTACAGAGGATGAGGATGGTGAATCCTCAGCATCTGAAGCCCTATTGACTTGCACCAGAAGGGGAGAGGACAATTTACTATTAGGTTTTTGCCACACCTACACCTTGTGTGTACTGTATTTAATTTGTGCAGTTTCAATGATTAGGCTTTCAACTGTGCAAAGTTGAAATTGCACAGGTTAATTGTGCACTATATGCAGTCATAATGTATTTCAGATGCTTTTTCCACACAAAACCTTCAGGAAGGCTATTTTCTTTTTTCAAGCTTTTAGAGATACAGATTAACAGAGTGAATATGTAACAAGCCAGGAAATTGAAAGCTGGAAATTCAGGCCAGTTATTAGCTCAAAAAGATCCAAGCAAACCCTAGAAAATTGGGTCTTATGGTAACCCATATTTTTCTAGTCAAGAAATATGGATCTAGTTCTTTTACTCTGAAAGACTACTAACTGATACAGTTCTAATATACTTGCTTTGCATAAGAAGCAAACATTACAAGGATTATCATACTGTAGATGGCAGTGTTTCATTTATACTTTTCATATGACTTCGCCAAAATAAGTGGCATGGACATGGTACTGTAGTGTTTCTGTGGATCTTTCTACTTAGACTTGTTATTTACTGTGGAGGAGTGAAGGCTGTAACTCAATTTTCAGAAACTGCAACTGACTTTTTCCATTGTGTGAAAACTTTGCTTCAGGGAACTGATTGAGATGTTGGCCATTTCAAGAAACCAGAAACTTGCACAACCTGGGGAGGAGAGGCAGGTAAGCAAACTGATAAAGAGCTCATAAGGTCCAGGTATATTTTTGTTGGGAGAGGCCTGTATAAGATGCAAGCTGTATTAGGCTTTACATGTTAAAACCAGCTCCTTGAAATACTAGTATTATTGGTATTATTATGATTTATTAGACTTGTTTGTCACTTGTTACCTGAAGGCCTCAGCAACTTAAATTATACCACAAAAACAGAACAGAAACACCCCCATAACAATTATGACAATCACACTGTGAGCAGGGCAGTGGGTGGGGTAAGTGAAGACCAGCTACAATCAACTATAACGTCGTTCACTGGTCCTGCTCAGGCTGCACAGAAAAAGCATTTTGGTTCCTGAAATTCATTCTGCTTGTGCAGATACAATATAACGGATAGAATTCTACAGGATGTGGTATTAGTGTGTGAAAACATTCCAGATCCAATGATCCCCAGGCATGCACCCCCAGTTGGTGGAGATGTCAGGCGCTATACTGGCCCCCAGGCATCTTCACTTGGTCGCAAGTGGCAGATAGTCAGGTGCAAAATGCGCCTGGCTAATTTCAAACACTGGGTACTAGTGCACAAAATCTTAAAACAAGTTGGGATCAACCTCCTTTGTTATATTCAGAATTATTTTTTGTTTGTGTTTTATACAGTTACACAAGCAGTGTTAGCTATAACCAGCTGAATATTTTAAATAGTATTCATAAGAAAGTCTATTTTGGAAAGTGAGATACCATGAGATATCTGAGCCTGCATTTTGCCAATGAAGTGACCTGTTTGATGGTTTTCAGACTTAGTTGATTCGTAGGATACGGATGTTATTTCTTATTTCGAATAAGCAAACTTCAGATCAGCCTTGGCTTAACTTTGCCACAAGGTTCTTGTACAGGGAGTCGTTCTGAGTGACTTTTACACCTTGCCTCCAGTGTGTAGCTGCTGCCTTTGGAGCCTGCACATCAGAGACTAGTTGTAATAGCCACTCAAATCTACGTCCTGTATGAGGACTATGCAGCGAACTGTCGCTAGATCTGCCACCAGAGGATGGTTCCGAAGTGTTAAAATGTAAGACTCAAGCCGTTCTGACATTTGGTTATAATATGCCAACAAAACAAAAAGCCTTATGTGGTATTCATCATACCAGTTAAAGATTTAAAGCAATAATTGTTTTGGGTTTATCCATAAAGCCTGCAATTCAGATACACAGGATTCATAACCTACTTGCAGGTGATGACCCACAGTTTAGGAAATGCTGATTCAGAGCAGAATTGTTTCAGTAAACTGCTCAGAAATTGACAGTATATATACTTTCCAATTCAGCTTTGAATTTCTACTTAGCAATCAAAAATTGCAATACACATTGGTTGTTGGACAGATCCTGGAGTTGTTGATTCAGAGGGATAAAGAGTTCCAAGAATTAATGAAACTGGCCCTTGATCAAGGGAAAATACATCATGAGATGCAGCTATTGGAAAAAGTGGTGGAGAAGAGGGACAATGATATCCAGCAGCTTCAGAAACAACTGAAGGAAGCAGAGCATATATTGGTGAGTCTGTGAATAAAATGGCATGTCGGAAGATTGGCATGACACCCATGTCTAATAAATCTGCCATGCAGTGAAGGGTGTTTAGTCTTCTAAACACAGTTAGGGGTTTACATGTCTCAGTCATAATAAGATGCACTGCACATTACTTTACTAATAGTCCAGCCTTTGAGTGCCTTACTCCAATTACTATGGCATCCTCAACCCAAGGTCCAGGTTTCCTTCAACTCTCTTGGGAAGTCTAGGTTCTCTGACACTTCCACTTCAATCATCCCATTCATTTGAATTGTTCTGTTCCCTTTTTAACCCCAGGACCTCTATTGCCATTTCTTCTCCCACTCTTGCATTTCTCCACTTTACTGGGATTGGCGTTCCTAAATTTGTCTCCTCCCTCTAGTTCCATGTAGTAATGTTTCCTGAAGTCTAGCACCTGGCAATAATTACAGGTGCCACAGAAATTCTACCTGGTGATCATTTACAACCATAGTGGATATGTGGACAAGCCTTGCTGTTGATATATCCCTGGGAGGGTATGCTGTTTTAATATTTGCTCTGCAACAACAAAAGCTAGAAGTATGTGTTGTCAATCAGTGTAAGGTATTCTTAAGACACTGTCAAATGTTTGGTCAACTTGCAAAACATTTAGTTCAACTAGTATGGGAATTCTCTTGTACTAAACTCTGGTTGCATATTTGTTCACCAACAAACGTATTTTTTTAATATAGGCCACAGCTGTTTATCAAGCAAAAGAAAAACTGAAAACAATAGAAAAGGCAAGAAAAGGTGAGTATTATATTATATTGTACTTTAGGAAGTTTTACGGTCAGTTTCCACAACTACATTTGACATGTGATGATTAGATCTCTTGCGTAATAGCTTTCCAGTGAAAAACTGCTATTAAAGATCATCTAAAAAATAAGAAAATAAGCATTTAAATGCCAACTAATGACAGGTCTTATTACATGGAAAATATATGTATAGTATTGTATCTTTACAAATGTTAAACAATTTTTTGGATTAATTTCTAAAGAAATCTAATTCAACTCACTGTTGGATTTTATTCAATTTGTTCTTCTAGCATTTATATCTTTACATATCTAAAACCTTTTAATTGTCTCAAGTAGGCAAGGGTGGTCAGTAATGTCCCAAGAAAAAGCTCAACGACCTTGTTTTCTTTAAAAAATAAAACTAAAAAACACAACTTTGGCCACCACCCCCCAAAAAATTTTTATATAAATTATATAATATATGTGTGTGAGAGAGTGAAATGTATATAATGCTTTTTCAGTTTTATAAAGTTACATCTCCCAAGCCACATATGGCAGTAAGATAAACAATTACAGATACGTGCAAACACACAAACATACCTGTAGACATAGTTTCCTAAAATATATTTTCAGTTTAGCATCCTGGACATGATGACACTCTTCTATAGATATTTGAAGATGGCGAAGAGTTGTACTCAGCTGCCCTGAGATCTAATGGGCTTAAGTTACAGAGGAGTAGGTTTCATTTGAACATTAGGAGAAAACTGCTTGATGGATAAGAACAGTTTGACAATACTGCCAATTATTTAAAAGGTTCTTCTTGAACAAGATGGTCTACAAGGCCCCCTTCCTGACTCTATGACCTTGATAGTATCCAAAATAGGGGAAAAGGATGTAGTTGGCATCTAGATGCAACACACACACTTTACTTCAGCTAGGTTTCTGATTACAAACCATGCAACAATTAGAAACTTGCTTGGTTGTTAATCACTGCCACCAGCACACATAAATTTAGTTACACCCATGTGTTCATGACTCTGCATAGGACTGCAGAACAGAATGGTTTAATAAACAGGAAGGAATTGTTTTAATTTGGAAACTTCCAGGCAGCCTCCTACATAGTAGCCATAACATACAGACATATAGTGATCTGCCCTTCAAAAAATCCACAGTAGTGGTCTACAATGTGTACAAGTCTAAAAATCAGTGTGCAAGGATGAGAAAATGAGGGGGAATTGGTGGCTCAGGAAACGAGCAGTGACAGCTTTTACATGTTTCCTCCTGAAACACTGGCTTTTGAATCTCGTAATGCAGAGATGAGGCTTTTTACCTACTGCATCTTTTTTTCACCACTTCTCACAGGGGCAGTTTCATCTGAAGAAATAATTAAATATGCTCATAGAATTAGTGCCAGCAATGCTGTTTGCGCTCCTCTGACATGGGTGCCAGGTAACATGTTTCACAATTAAATGTTTGACATACTGTATTTTCACTGAAAAATGGATCTAAAAATGTTTTATCTCTGCATATACTTTGTGTACAAGTTTTGGCTGAATTTCACAGGCAGATGGAGCGAAACACACTTTTCTATGTAGCAAATATGCTACGTGCTGCTAGGTGAACAGTGGTTAAAAGGAAAGATGATTGATGGAGATTGGATAGTTGTCTTGCTATATATATATGTATGTTGTTGTTATTGTTTAGTCATTTAGTCGTGTCCGACTCTTCGTGACCCCATGGACCAGAGAACGCCAGGCACTTCTGTCTTCCACTGCCTCCCGCAGTTTGGTCAAACTCATGCTGGTAGCTTCGAGAACACTGTCCAACCATCTCGTCCTCTGTCGTCCCCTTCTCCGTGTGTGTGTGTTTATTCAGAATTGCAAACCAACCTCCCTCCACCTCTTTCCCCCTTTTCTTCCTAATGTAACACTAATGTCTCACAGCTAATGAAACTGATCTGTACAAAATTCAACTTGAAAAAAGAGACATTGCACATACTTTTCTAAACCAAGAAATCTTTAATAAAAATCTATTTTAAAAAAGAAAGCATTGCAAACCAATTGTTTATTTTTAAGGTGACCCTAGGAGGCCATACCCAACTGATCTGGAGATGAGGAGTGGTTTGCTGGGTCAGATGAACAACCCATCAGCAAATGGTGTCAACGGACACTTACCAGGCGATGCACTTGCAGCAGGCAGATTGCCAGGTAATGGGAAATGAGAGAAATTAAACTTCTCCATTGGCCAGTGACTGAATCAAATCATTTGAGCTGTTTCAAATAGTGTATATTATTTCAGAGATGGAGAAAATGCATGTGCTTTACTTAGCCAACAGCTAAATTGAACAGGGAGAACAAAAATACATTTATGATTTCAATTTTATTAAATGTTTTATCAACAAAAACAAGATGGTCAAAGAAGTGGTATTTGTTGTGGATAACATTCTGGTACTGCTGTTTAGCATGCAATCACTAAGCTAAGGGTGGCTTAATATGTTTGAAACAGTATAGTGGTACCTTGGTTCTCAAACGCCTTGGTATTCAAACAACTTGGAACCCAAACACTGCAAAGCCGGAAGTGCTCCGGTTTGCGAACTTTTTTCAGAAGTTGAACGTGTTCCATTTTGAGTCTTACACTTCTAATTTGAGTGCCACACTTCTGTTTTGAGTGTTACTCTGAGGTCTGTCTGTTTTTGCTATTTATTTAGCGTTCTGTTTTTGCAGCTCTTTTTTTGTATGACTGTGTGGAACCCAGTTTAGCTACTGATTGATTGATTGTGTGACTGCAGTACATTGTTTATTGCTTTCATTTTATGGATCAATGGTCTCGTTAGATAGTAAAATTCATGCTAAATTGCTGTTTGAGATGTTGTTTTTAAAAGTCTGGAACAGATTAATCCATTTTGCATTACTTTCTATGGGAAAGCGTGCCTAGGTTTTGGAACGCTTTGGTTTTGGAACTGTCTTCCGGAACGGATTAAGTTTGAGAACCAAGGTACCACTGTATTTAATTGTTAAACCATATGGCAATCAGGACAACCACATTGTAGCTCCTGCTCATCCCTTGAACAACTCCCTCTTTGGAAATAACTATGCTTTGCAGCAATATAGCATTAACATTGAAGCCATGGTCAGAAGCATGATTAAAGGGTTATAGGCTAGCTGTGATTAGCAAAAGAAAAAAGTGAAGATGGAGGGAGAATAGCTTGTGTGAGAGAGACAGAAGGGCATTCTCAATTCCAAAATGGGCATTTGAATGGGAAGGAGAGCAAACCACAGTTCAACCATTAGGCTGTGCAATGTCTATACCAATCTCCCTCTGAAATCAATTGGGCCTAAACATTTAACTTTGGTTGGCTTGTATTTTCATGGTTTGTCTTAGGTTGAAATGATATGTAGTTTTATTGCATGATTTGCAAATATTTACAGTGGTACTTTGGACTTCCAGAACGGATAAAGTTCGTAAACCAATCTTAAACCAAGGCGCGCTTTTCCCATAGAAAGTAATGCAAAATGGATTAATCTGTTCCAGACTTTTAAAAACAACCTCTAAAACAGCAATTTAACGTGAGTTTTACTATCTAACGAGACAATTGAAATGAAAGCAATAATCAATGTAAAAAGGTAAAGGGACCCCTGACCATTAGGTCCAGTTGTGGCCGACTCTGGGGTCGTGGTGCTCATCTCACTTTACTGGCCGAGGGAGCCGGCGTACAGCTTCCGGGTCATGTGGTCAGCAAGACCAAGCTGCTTCTAGCGAACCAGAGCAGCGCATGGAAACGCCCTTTACCTTCCTACCGGAGCGGTACCTATTTATCTACTTGCACTTTTGACATGCTTTTGAACTGCTAGGTTGGCAGGAGCAGGGATCGAGCAACGGGAGCTCACCCCGTTGCGGGGATTCGAACCCCCAACCTTCTGATTGGCAAGTCCTAAGCTCTGTGGTTTAACCCACAGCGCCACCTGCGTCCCTAATAATCAATGTACTGTACTATAAAATAAATAAAACGGTATTGTGGATGATAAAAATTAAAATTTATTACCTGCACTGATGAGTCATTGTTTGGATGGGGGGGGGGCTTTTATCCATTTCCACAGTCACACAATTAGTCAGTCAGTAGCTAAACTGGGATCCACACAGATCCCACCACCACCACACTGCTGCAGGAAATGCTCCCTAGAGCACGGGCCTCCCGCAGCAGCATGGGGGGGGGGGAGTTGTGCGCCTGCCAACCTGCTGGCGGGTGAGCGGACATGCAGCTTCCCTCCCTCGCTGCTGCAGGAAACGCCGTGACAACCCCCTTCTCCGCTGCCAGACAATGGAAGTGTGGCACTCAAAACAGAAGTGCACCCCCAAACGGAGTATGTTCAGATTCCAGAAAAAGTTTTCTAACTGGAACACCTTTCGGTTTGAAGTGTTCGTGTTCCAAATAGTTTGTGAACTAGGCTGTTTGTAGACCGAGGTACCACTGTAGTTAGAAGTAAAGAACTGCATAGTTCCGTGAAACTTCTAAACGGTGCATAACAATAGACTGCAAGTTGTTAAAATATATTGCTATGAAAATAACTGGATGTGTGATTTTTGTATCATTTCATTTTTCCTTTAGATGTACTCGCACCTCAGTATCCCTGGCAATCAAGCGACATGTCAATGAACATGCTACCGCCTAATCACAGCAATGACTTTATGCTGGAACCTCCTGGACATAATAAGGAGAATGAAGATGATGTGGAAGTCATGTCAACAGATTCATCAACCAGCAGTAGTGACTCAGATTAGGGACTGCATCTCAGTCTGTTTGGTGCACATTATATACATCATTAAGCACCTGCTCTGCAATCCAGATGGCCACAGTGCAAGGAAAAAAACCTGTCTACAACTTTGACATTTATTACATTATATTTTATGAATTGCTGTTCAGAATAACCCAGCTATGGCTGGAAACAGTCCTGGAGAAAGTGAAGCATGTTTCCAGCAGCTGTAACACAATTTATTTCAATGTGTAGATAAAACAAATTCTTGAAGAAGAAATAGAAAGAACAACTGCAGGAAGTGGTAGCTGATAATCCTTTAATTTGTGGAAGGGGCTTTTTTCTAGTGGTGGTGACAGCAAACAGACTGAGGAAATTTTCGCTAATTCCCCTTGTCAGACTAGATAGTTGGAGGGCATGAAGGAATTTGGGGAAAGTATTTGCATTTCCATTAACAGAAATATTATTTGGGGAGAATTTCACTCACAGAATCTCTGGATCCATCTCTCTAACTTTTCAGAGAGAATATGCAATGTGAAAACAGTTAAATTTTTACAGATATTAGAAGTTAGTTGCTGGATTCAGCTTATGAGCAGTATATAGAATATAAGCTTGACTAACTTTGGTGTATTATGAACAGCTTTCCCTCAAACAGAAGCATACCACTAGTCATCTTTTTTTCTGAAAACGATGGAATAGGAGGGCATAAAGTTGTATCCACTTGTTGCACAAAATAAAGCTGATCCAACCAGTCTTCCTCAGCTCAACCCACTCCACCCCACAACAATCTTTCTGAAAAGCCTCTCCATAGGGCTTGAAGACCCTTCTGAACATCAGGGGTTGTGCTGGCAGCTGCTGCCAGCGTGGGGGAGAATCGCCTAAAATCAGGTGAATGCACACACAAAGTGCGTCCGCTACTTTGGGTTATTCTACCCTCCCACCAGAGCCCCCCACCCCACCAGAGCCCACAAACACAGTGCACATTATTCAGTAGGGCCTTACAGCCCTCTGGAGGTTTTATAGGGCGGTGTAGGGGAACTCTAGGTTATGCAAGCTGCTTTCTGTTCAAGCAAACCTTGGATACAGTGCTAAGAGTTCTATTGTACATGCGATATTGAAGATTGCTGTACTATTCACAGAACAATCCTAACTCCCAACCGGCTGTGCTGGAAGGGGGTTGGATGTGGCAAAGGAACCCTTCCGGTGAGTGCCTGAATGTCACCATGTAAACAGTGGGTGGTAGTACAGTGGTACCTCAGGTTAAGAACTTAATTCGTTCCGGAGGTCCGTTCTTAACCTGAAACTGTTCTTAACCTGAAGCACCACTTTAGCTAATGGGGCCTCCTGCTGCTGCCACCAAGCGATTACTGCTCTCATCCTGAAGCAAAGTTCTTAATCCAAGGTACTATTTCTGGGTTAGTAGAGTCTGTAACCTGAAGCGTCTGTAACCCAAGGTACTACTGTATCCCTGCCATGGCATTTTGGGAGTTGGCATTGGCCAGTACTGGATCCTCAGCTGTGTCACGCTGTGGTAGTAATGGATTTGATTTCAGCCTCTCTACTGTGCTAGCCTGGGGACCACATAGCAAGAGACATTTTTCCTGTGCCAGAGACAGCTATGGATGTGGCAGTGGCTACACAGTTCCAACCTCTACTGCTGCCAACCATGGATTTGGATTGCACCCTCAGGTTGCTTGCAGTATATATATGCTTAGTTTTTTATTTAGCCTTTGAAGGTTAGGTGTGTTGCTTGCGGGGAGGGGGTAGTATTGGGTCATTTAGAAAGAAAAAGCATGGATAGGGAGGACTAACATCACCACTTAATTCACTCAGTATGTTACTCACAACTGTCCATGTTCCAGGACCTGCAGTATTGAGGCTCACCTTCCCTTGTAGCCAGTCTTCCAGGAACCCCAGGGGTGGGCAGGGCCACGCAGCAGTTCCCCATACACCACAGAGCTGCACCTCAGCATGGTCCAGCACTTGGCCCCTGCCACCAGCATCCCAGGAGCCAAATCCCTGCCCAGTGCTTTGTCCTCTTATGGAAACAGCACTATCCCCATCCCAACTCTTAAAAAAAAAATTTTGCTAGACTCTGAGAAAAGTGTAGTTTGAACTGGGTGAAATGTCTAGGAAAATGAACTTCACCTCACTTAAAAAGATCCCCCATGGACTGGTATATAGCTTCAGAGCAACTGAAAGAACCAACGAAGAGAGAGCCACCAGTCAGGAGCCCAGTTTGGCTCCCAACTGGTGCTTGCACAGCTCCACTCAGTGGTGAGCAGGTAGGAAGTAAAGCTGGTAAAGGCAGCTTTTGTGATGATGATGATGATGATGATGATTTATTCCCCAGCCACTCTGGGTGGCTTCCAACAGAATATTGAAATACAATAATAAACATTAAAAGCTTCCCTAAACAGGGCTGCCTTCAGATGTCTTCTAAAAGTCTGGTAGTAGTTGTTCTCTTTGACATCTGGTGGGAGGGTGTTCCACAGGGCGGGTGCCACTACCAAGAAGGCCCTCTGCCTGGTTCCCTGTAACTTGGCTTCTCGCAGCAAGGGAACTGCCAGAAGGCCCTCGGCACTGGACCTCAGTGTCTGGGCAGAACAATGGGGGTAATCTAGGACCCTTGGCTTGTGCTAAACCTGGTGGTTGTTGGGCCTGCAGAGAAGGTATGTAAGCAGATATCTTAACTTCTTCCACCTCACTTAATCTTCCAAAATCACTCTATGTTCACCACAGGCATGCAGACCCTCAGCAGAGGTGGATAGGGAATTGCCCATCCCAGCCTGGAAGGTGTAGGACAGTGGGATGCCTATCTAATGGTGGCAATGTATATGGAATTTCAGGCGTCGTTTCTTTTCCTTTGCAGCAACATTGCATGTTAACTGCTTTATCTCCTTATTTTAGACTTCCTCTGGTCTTTTCCCTCAAGTTAGGCAGCCCTATATATATATTTAATTGCTTGCTTCATCTTAAAAAATACTGTGTGTGTTTTGCTAAGGCAGTGGTGACTGATGCATTTGATCGTCAGATGTTGCTGCTGCCCCACCTTTAAAAATTGCATGTCCTGTTGTCATGGGGACTGCTCTGCCAGCTACTCTCATTCTAAAATAGGTGGCATCCTGTGGCCCTCAGTCTAGAAATTTCTTGTGGGAGTGGGCAATCTAGAGGAAGGGGCCAAGATGAATAGTGATGGGAGAAGCAGTGGGATAAACCCTCTGTAAGCAATCATTCCTGGCACCAGCAATCTATTATTCCTGTAAAAACCCTTTGGGGAGAGGAAAAGGGTGCCAATGGTCACTATGGATTTGGCAGCATCCACTAGTAATGTGTCACTCCTAAATATTGTCAACAGAAAAGTTTTTCTCACTGCTTTCCTAAAGGCATTCAAGCCTACATTGTCCAATAATGTGTGTGTTAGCTTTCTTCATGGCTGGAAAGGGGAAATTTTGGAGTTTCTCCTACCTGAAAAGCCACAGGTCCCCTAAACTCTGTGTATTAACTACTTTTCTGTGCTTTGTCTTTGATGGTAACTCTCCAAATTGAGCCTGAGAAACTTATTTTGTTGAGGAAGACACAACATGAAACATACAACACAATACTTGTTTATCAAAAACAACATTCAAAAAGCAATCTGTGTTATCACACAGGGTATGGAAGGAACAACCATGTATTTAATAAGGTAAAGGTAAAGGACCCCTGGACGGTTAAGTCCAGGCAAAGGCAACTATGGGGTTGCAGCGCTCATCTCGCTTTCAGGAAAGCTGTTCTACTGCATCCTCTTGCACACTTGCTTTGTAATAGTGCATATCTATTACATCAAAATCTTACTTGCCATTATAGAGTAGAGGCAAAAAAAGACCAACACTGATTGCAAAAATGCTGCATTTTTGTGGCATGTTTAGTGTCAAGGATTACTGCTACATTTGGTGGAAGTAGCTGACTTCATGCTTAGATAAAACTACCCCTCCCAGGTGATACAGAATTCATTTTACAAATAAATGTCTCTGTAAAAACACATATTTCCTATGTAGTAAATTTAGCACTCTTTTTTCACATAATGATTTCCAGTGTATCCCACAAGGTGATTAAATTCTTCTGTGAAAGGATTGTAACCTTGTTCTTTTAAGCAGCATAAAGCCCAGAACAGTTGATCTGCTGAAGGAAACTCTTCCCATTTTACCCATTCCCAACCTGTAAACGAAGAAAAAGAGAGAGAAATAATGATAGATACTGCAAGTTCAGAAGTCAGAACTATGACCTGGCTCAGGTAACCCCCAAATATTTTCATCCCTAGGGTCAGGATGCATTTGACTTTGAGTGCTTCCACCCAGTTGGTGCCACTCATGCATGCAAGTATTTTGCAGCATCCACACAATGTGGTCCCCGTCAAAATGCCATCCCATCTTGGAAACAATAGAGCCTAATCTAGGGTTGCCATATGGCTGGGTAATCTCAGACATGTCCTCTTTTGGGGGAAAACATGCCCATCTGGGGAGATTTTTACATTTTAAAGGAAATGTCTGGGTTTAGGAGTTATTTATTTTTCTCTTGTGCAACCGCTGCTCTGAATGCCACGGCCACTGCCAGCCTGAACCAGGGAAAGAGGTGCATGTGGTCTGCATGCCCGGCCACTGCCAACCCAAGCTGGCGAAAGAGGCATGCGGGTGCAGCAGCGGCCCTGCGCATCTGTGCCCCTCTTTCTCCATCTTGGGCTGTCCTCTTTTTTGCTCTTCAAGATATGGCAACCCTAGTCTACTCCCAAGGTAATACTTTATAAGGTCGCAGCCTAAATCTCACCAAAAACAGTAAAAAAATCAGTGTATGTGACAGCATTTTCATACATGATACAAGAAAAATATAATCTTACATTAATACTATGTAGAGAATGTGGTTACAGAAACTACCTAATGCTCACTGAAGAGTAAAAAATGTAATATCATACTTTCATTTTTATCAGGTTCCAGATTCCTTGGTTCAGATTCATAATTCATATCCACCTCTCCTTTCATTAAGATCGTTACATAGTGGTAATTATCCTTCAGACTAACAGAATTTACAGTTGATGCAAAGCGAACGTTTGTTAGGTGCAAGGCTGTCTCTTCCAAAACCTCTCTTTCTGCACATTCTGCCAAGCTTTCACTAAACAGCAAGAAGAAAAAAGAAATACTATTTCTACTGAGAAGGCAATAATCAGTTCTATTTGCTTGAAGTAAAGGCCCAGCTTCTTAGCCATGAAGCCGCATGAAAGATGGTAATTGAATGGCTTTGCCCTCCCCCCCCACCCCCGCCCATTTAAGGGACAATATAGGCGTGAAGAGGGGGCTCAAAAGAATCAAAGATATGAAAAACACTGCTCCATTAGGTCATTTAAAATGGGGGGGGGGGGTTGTTCCCCCTGCACTCAAGCAACTGGCCGTGACCAATTCTATTGGGTTTGCAGGGGGAGAAGTCATCCAGTCCAGTCAGGTGATTAAATATAAATATACCATAAGAAGAGTCTGTGGCTCATTCTGTTCTCAGTGACCAACTAGATGCCTACTGAAAGTCTGCAAGCAGGACCTGAGCGCAATAGGTCTCCTCCTCCCTGTAATTTTCAGCAACTAATATTCAGCAGCAAACTGCCTGCAACCATGGAGGCAGAGCATAGCCATCATGGCTAGCAGCTCTTGGTAGCCTTATCCTCCATGAAATTGTCTAATCCTCTTTTAAAACCAACCAAAATAAAAGTAAAATAGTAGAGAGAACTCCTCTTTGGAAGCAATCCCCCGCACACACCTAGGAGTTAGCTCAACTGAACACAAGTGGGGCAAATTAGAGCTGTACTAATTTGAAAGTAAGGGACGCGGGTGGTGCTGTGGGTTAAACCACAGAGCCTAGGACTTGCTGATCAGAAGGCCGGCGGTTCGAATCCCCGCGACGGGGTGAGCTCCCGTTGTTTGGTCCCTGCTCCTGCCAACCTAGCAGTTCGAAAGGATGTCAAAGTGCAAGTAGATAAATAGGTACCGCTCCAGCGGGAAGGTAAACGGCGTTTCCGTGCGCTGCTCTGGTTCGCCAGAAGTGGCTTAGTCCTGCTGGCCACATGACCCGGAAGCTGTATGCTGGCTCCCTCGGCCAATAAAGCGAGATGAGCGCCGCAACCCCAGAGTCGGCCACAACTGGGCCTAATGGTCAGGGGTCCCTTTACCTTTAATTTGAAAGTGGGGAAGCAGAAGGCATGACCCTTCATAGTGCAGTACTAAGATGCATCAGTCTGGCGAAAGGAACCAAACTGTGATGCCTATGAGACAAGCACCACGTCCCCCTTTGCGGACATTTTAAACTTCCTCATATAACTTCACGGCAGCCTTTTGCGGTAGATGAGGTGATGGGTCCAAGTCAGGAACATATAAATATAACATATTGTTCCCAAATAAATCACTACCAGCAATAAGGTCTGGATTGCACCAAAAGGCGAAGTTTGCACGAACACAGGGGCCTGACTTAGCTTTCTTTTTAGGACATGAGATTTTTCTGAGTGACGGAAATCAGGGAGCGGATTCCCAGAGAGCTCTTTTCCGCCAGGCCTGCTGCCTCGCAGCCCCTCAGGGGAGGTCGCCTGATGACGACGCAGAATGACGTCATCGCCCCGCGCAGGCCTACCCGAACTCTAGGTGTCCTCCGGGGAGCTGGAACAGGCCGGCGCCGACAGCGCTCTTCCTCTGGCCGAGGAGAACGCATCCTGGGTGGGCAGAGCTGACGACCACCACTCCGACGCCCACTCCGGGGCGCCCCCGGCCGCAGGCCATACCGGAAAGGGCGGGGCTCTCCTCCGTCGCCCGGCCCAATTGGGGCGGGACCATTGCCTCAGCTGCTCCAATCGGCAGTGAGCCTCCGGGCCACGCCCCTCCACTTTTCCCGATCCAAAAATGGCGGCTCCAAGTTTCGTAGCGCAGGCGCAGACGGGGCAGGCGGGCAGGGAAAAGAGCAGAGTGAGGGCAGGCATTCAAGGGAGTGGCAGGAAAATGCAGCCCTTTAAGCCCTGTCTGCTGGGGAAATGAAAAGCAGTGGAACAAAATGAAATAAATGGGAATGCGGGGAGGCAAGCATGCCAAATGCACACACGCAAAACAATAATCTGAACTGCTTGTTTGTGACACAAGCCACCCACCTGGAAGTCTTTGGCGAATATACGCTGTGTTCATATTATTTTGCTTTGGATTAAAATAGTCACGTATTGTTTGCTTCTAATTCTTATTAGATTCCATCAATTTCTTTTCTCTATATCATATGCATTTACATTAGTTTGCATTAGTTTTTTTTAATATGAACGTTGAAAACAAAAACAATACATGGCATTTATTTGCTGCACGTTTTATATATTACTTTAGAAGAACTGCGTATTAACACAGTACAGAGGTACCTTGGGTTAAGTATTTAATTCGTTCCGGAGGTCCGTTCTTAACCTGAAACTGTTCTTAACCTGAGGTACCACTTTAGCTAATGGGGCCTCCCGCTGCCGCCGCGCCGCTGGAGCACGATTTCTGTTCTCATCCTGAAGCAAAGTTCTTAACCCGAGGTACTATTTCTGGGTTAGCGGAGTCTGTAACCTGAAGCGTATGTAACCCGAGGTATCACTGTATTTATATAATCTTTTCCCAGACTGCTTAAGTCTTTCATAGACATGATCTCAGCAAACCTTTAAAGGCAATATGAGGATTCTCCAGACTGAGGCTAGTGACTGTGGGGGGCTGGGGCTCAGAGAGAGCTGCTTGCCTGGAGCTATGCAGAATGTGCATAATTAAAGTTAATTTAATTCAATACAATTTCCTTTTAAAAAACTGGTTTCCCTCCCCGTTACAGGATATGTCCAAGATGTACGGTATCTCCATTGCTGTGTCCATTGTCACTTCCATGTCTGTTGTTGTTGTTTAGTCGTTTAGACGTGTCCGACTCTTTGTGACCCCCTGGACCAGAGCACGCCAGGCACTCCCATCTTCCACTGCCTCCCGCAGTTTGGTCAAACTCATGCTGGTAGCTTCGAGTCTAGATGACATCATTTCACTTGCCATTGTCGTTCATTCAGCTGCCCTTTTAATCACCTGACAAACAGCAACTTCTATTTAATCCTTAATATATATAATCCGTGACACATGCGGTATGTTGTTACAAGTTCAGTTCTTTGTCTGTTTAAGCACTCATAAATTGGGGTTGCTGAATTAGTAGAGATTGCTACAAAGGCAGTAGAGAATTAGTAGTAGATTGCTACAGAGAGATGATGTGGAAGTAAAGGAAACAGAGAAAAGGCAGACCTGCTTGAGGACAGCAGCATTTCAAGACAAAGGACATCCAGAGGCGGGGCTCAGCCCAAGGTTCACAATAGGCGCCCCTCTCCGTGAAAACCCCTAGGGCCCAAACGGTGTGCCTGTAGTAAGGAGCAAGGGCACTGCAAAAAGAATTGTCCGCTCAGGAAAGGAATCCAAAGGTCTTGAGAGCACTCAGGTTAGAAGAAGAGTTGGATGAGTGATGGGGACCTGGGTCTGGCACCTCCCTATGGCAAAAAGCGGCGCAGCCTTGCCAGGCCACAAAAAAGGAAAAAGACATTCTCCCTCTAAGCGGGCCAGGAAGCTTGCTGAGGGGAGTCCGGCAGAGGACAAGAGGTGTGGGACCCGCCTTTTGCTTCCTGGCAAGCAGTGGCGTAGCAAGGTCAGGTGGTACCTGGCGTGGAAAACTTCTTGTCATCCCCCCCTAAACACACGCATATTGAAATTATTAAAAGAAGGAAGCATAAGATACTTACTCAGTGGCGTAGCTAAGCTTTTGCTGCCCGGGGCAGTCACTGAGTTTGCTGCCCCTCTTGCTGTTCCTCATGCAGGATTTGTCACAGTCCTCCCTCCCCTCCAACTGTACTTCCCTTCTCTCTCCCCCCTCCCCACTTCCCAAAGGTTGGGAAGGAACTCAGCTCCTGTCACCTCAGACTCCACCTCTTCTTTGCTTTACTTAATGCAGGCATGTCCCCAAAGTCTGTTTAATCTGGCCCCTGTTGCAGTTAATTTCCTGGTGTAAAATCCTAAAAAAACCTCAACACCTTTAATCCTAAAAAAGGCTCAACAACTTTGGAGTTAAGTCATAAAAAAAGGTCAAGATCTTTGGTCAGCCCTCACGGCCCTTCACTTCATCAAATCTGGCCCTCTTTGAAAAACTTTGGACACCACTGATAATGCCTCATCATGTTCTTTGTTTCTCTTGCTTCAACCACAGACAGAGCTCAAGCACCCATTCCTGCCTAGCAAAAGCACCCAAGAATAGTGCAAAGTAGGAACAATAAAGGAGGATGTAATCTCTTATACCTGCATGCTGCTTCTGGGAACAGCCATAAGTACAGTGCTCAAGTACAGGGGATTGAGGTGGTGTCATAGGTGCCCCCCCATGCCTGCAACAAGCCCCGCTGGGCCTTTTCATAGCCCACAGCAGGCGTGGGAAAGCCCAATGGGGCTCGTCGCTTCTGGGCACCACAATATAAGAAGAACATTGACAAGCTGGAATGTGTGCAGATGAGGGCAACCCAGATGATCAAGGGTCTGGAAAGCAAGCCTTATGAGGAGTGCTTGAAGGAGCTAGGTATGGGAATTAAGAAACTGAGAGGAAATATGACAGCCATCTTCACATTTCTGAAGGGCTGTCACATGGAAGATGGAACGAGCTTGTTTTCTCCCACTCTGGAGGGTAGGAGACAAAACAATGACTTCAAGTTATGTGAAAGGAGATTCTGACAAAACATCAGGAATAACTTTCTGACAGCAAGAGCCCTTCAACAGTGCAACAGACTCCCTTGGGAGGTTTTGTAATTGGAGGTTGGATGGCCATCTGTCATGGATGCTTTAGCTGAGGTTCCTGCCTTGCAGAGGGTTGGACTAGATGACCCTTGGGGTCCCTTCCAACTTTACAATTCTAAGATTTTATGAAAGGTCCTTACAACATAATGCAATTTAGTCCCATATGATTAAGCAATTATAAATAAATGAGTCCCCCCACCCTGAGAATAATGCACTCAGATAAACTGATATGTGCAGATCTTTTGGGGTAAAATACTTTGGTCATAATAAAAGGCTACATTCAACTAAATCCTACTTAGGGCAGACCCTTTGGTAATAATGTTTGGATTTTTAATTCATTTCAGTGAGTCTACTCTGAGTAGGACTAGCATCCGAGGCAACCGAGAGAGAGGGAGGGAGATATGTAAATTTACATACAAGAGGAGGGCAAACGAGGGCTGAGAGCAAATTTAAAAGGACGGGGCAGCTGCATATTCCTGCATTGCAGAGGGTTGGACTAGATCAGGGATATCCAACCAGTGTACCACAATAGACAGGTTGGTCCCTGGTTGATCGTGATTGACCGTGGTCTCACTCTCAATCAGCAATATTGAAAATTAATGTAGCAAAAGTCTCTCTCCCCCCCCCCCCCGTCACTGTGTTCCTCCGTTGTGTCAAATGGTGGTCTTTAATCATATTTTGCCTATGAGTTAGAAAACAGAAGTAGTCGTTACCGCTGCATTGTCGTTTTATGTGAGCGTTTCCCCCCCACACTAAAAAAGCTCAAAAACTTGTGCTCTGCCCCCCCCAATCTCAACAACTTTGGCTCCCCCCCCACACTTAATGGGTAAATCACTTCCAGAATTTTTATATTGGGAGTAGATCGTAGTCTCTTGTGAGTTGGACGTGCCTGGACTAGATGATCCTCAACAAGGGTCCCTTCCAACTCTACAATACAGTGGTACCTCGGGATGCGAACGGGATCCATTCTGGAGCCCTGCTCACATCCTGAACATAACCTAAGACGCGACAGCTTCCATGCATGCGCGTGACATCATTTTGACCGTCCTGAGTATGCGCGAGCAGCGAAACCTGGAAGTAACGTGCTCCATTACTTCCGGGTTGCCACAGAGTGCAACCCGAACGTGTTTAAACCTGAAGCGTATTTATCCCGAGGTATGACTGTACTATAATTCTAGGGGAGGGATCCGAAAGGGCAAAATCGCTTCCCAAAGGTGTCTTTCCATGTGAGAAAGGATTTAAAGTTAATCAGGAAGATGTGGAAAGGTGGGAGGGGGCACAGAGAGAGAGAGAGAGAGAGAGAGGAGAGAGAGAGAGAGAGAGAGAGAGAGAGAGAGGGAGAGGAGGAAAGTCGCTCTGTTGATTTGTTTGCAGCTTCAAAAACACAGCCCTCAGGAAAAGAAACCCATGAATACTTGAGTGTAGGCAGGCGCACACAGGCACAGCGTGAAGACTTTACACAGAGAGGAACCCCACACAGTTTCCCCAAACGTAATGTAACAGGCAGGGAGCCAGCTCAGATAGAGAAAGGCAGCAACCATTTTATTCCCTTTTTAAGCGCCACTTCCCTCACACCCCACCTCTCCTCCTGTGCGTTCCAGGATTTGGGTCCTGAGTTGAGGGAGCTTTTGCTTCTCTCCTTCCAGGTCCCCAACGCAATGGGACTTCCTTTTGAGCAGACTAGACTTGCCCGATAAACCGTGTTCTCGGGAGTGGTGTCTTGTGTGTGTGTGTATGTGAGAGAGAGAGAGAGAAGATCGCATGTTACAATGGTGCAGCCAGCTGTGGTTTATGTAGTGCCACAATTTTCTTACAAGGGAGTATGAAATTCCCAATTTTCAGTACGTGTCCTTTGTGCTTAGGGAATTAATCTGCCTTGAATATAGAAAATATTAATCTTTAGGTGGCTTCAATCAGATATAGGTACGCCTTCACTGAGGAGTGCTATTAAATCCAGTAGGTCTGTGTCAACATACTGTGTTTGCAGCGCCGCCCCCGAAGTGACCCTTTAAATCCACTTGATAGTCCAGCTGTAGGCACTCATTTTACAGGCAGGATGAAAGGCGCACCCACCGATCCCGCTTCCTTCCTCTCCCCTTCCCACCCGCCTCCATTGTTCGCTCACCTGCCTCCTCCAGTCAGGAGCAATGGTGCACCGAATGTCACCCCCCCTCAGGGATAACACCCGGGGCGGCCCACCCCCACCGCACGCCCCTTCCTCCGCCACTGCTGGCAAGGAGGCTGGCAAGGCAACCTGAAAGGCATTGGGAGAAGTGGCGCAGCCTGGCCCAGACTAGCGGAAGGCCGACCCGAAAGGAAGAAGAGGAGGAAGGTGCGGAGAGGGTCCTGTTTCCACCCTTTCCTTGCTTGCCTTCTGCAATAGGTAGACTCTCCCCAGGGAAGTTTAGAACATCAACTGGAAACATAAATTATTTGTGCTTAGTAACATTAATTAATCATGCTAAATGTCTGCTTCTGTATATCATTGCTTTCTGCCTGCTTTTCTTAAGGTACATTTGTTGACAGGACACACAGAGAGAAGAATGTAAAGGAACTGAAGGAGACTGAGGTCAGATAAGATTGGTAATAGAAATGTAACAATATGATGGACCAGTAAAAGCAGCATCGGCATTTCATTATATTTAGTTTATTTGTCAAAAGGATTACAGTGTTTTAAATGGAAAGATTGTTCAAAAAATGTTTAACTTTCTTATGCCCTGAATTAAAGTACATCTTGGTGAATCTTCGGTTAAAAAAGGTAAATCACTTAAAATACACAACAAGCCATGTGCACTTCAAAATATTATAGTTTTTCAAGCAAACAAGACTTAACAGAATGTATGGCTTTACAGTAACATCAATTTGTCAACTAAGTTGTAGCAATAAATACTTAAAATCTCTACCTACACACTTACATTTTGATCTGGTTTAAACAGTACAGAAAACAAACAAAGCTTTGCTTTCAGATACATTGGGGTGACTACAAGAAAAGGGTTAAATCCTATCTGATTAAAAAACAAAACTTTGAATCACCATGTTCAATCAGAAAACCAAAATCTTTTACCCCTGTCACCATATTGTATCCTAATCTTGGCTTTCCTCTGATAGCTTTCCTCTTGGCTCATTTGTCTCCAACAACTACATTCTCTGCTTTTTTAAATTTATGGTAGCAGAAGAACAATCCAGCATTCAAGGTTGGGTGATGCCGAGAGTGGGGGGAACTTCTGAGCATCAAGTTTGCAGTTATTTTGCAGGTAGTTGTGTAAGCCATAGCCAGGGGCAATAAAATGAAAACCCATGAATGCAACATTCAGTTCCTTCTGTAAATTTTACCGTGTTTCTGCAGACTTGACAGTTTATTCTTCCCTCTTCTTTGGTTGTGCAAGTCTTTCCCAAAACGAGGGGTCCAATTTGCTTTTCGCCTTCTCTGGCAGAGGGGCTGGTGGAAACAAAATGGTGGGGGGAGAAGGAAGCATTATTTTGTCTTGCTTCAACACCAGATTGTGGCCCCTTCAGCTGGAGTGTTATGTACTAAGCTTGGATCCTAGAACAATAGGCAAGTAGGATCCTAGAATGCAACAACTGATTGGCCTGCAGGAAAAGACCAGTCAGAATCCAAGAGGGAAGCAGAATCAGCCAATCAGACGGGACTCATTGTGTAAATAATGTATATAAAAGCCTGAGGTTTGGGGGGCAATTCAATCACTGTTTTACAAGCTGCAATAAAGAGCATGAAATCATGACAGGACTCCGAGTATATTTCATGGAGGCTTTTCTTCCAGTGCCAGAAAATATGTTTCTTAAAACACCAGTGGGGTACGAGGTATTTGTAGCAAATCAGTATTCCCAGACTGACTCAGCTCAATGCACCTTCTAGACCCCTGGAGCCTCTGGGTTGAGTTGGAATGAAAGAAGGCAGCTGGCCAGCCTGGTTGAGCTGGGAGATCACTATAGGGAAAGGCAGGAAAGGGTGCCTAGTTTAGCGCGGCAGAAGAGCCCTCGGGATCTCCTCCTGCTAATCCCCTCTCATCCTTTCCAAATGCAATCACACTGTGTTCAGCTAGCAAATGCTATGCAAGCTCTTCTGCCAATTAAACAGCCTGTTGATGGCGAAAGAGGAAAATGAATGAGACGTCCTACTTTAATGTGACCAGAGAGCTGCGTCCTGCTCTCTCTTCATTTGTGCAAGGAGATACAAAGAAGCATACTGCTGAAGTTCAAAGGTGAGTCACCATTGCCTCTAAAAGCTGACCTGCAGGTGTTGTCGCCCACTAGCCATGTTCGGTGAGCCATTGTTTTGCAGCCTGTTGGGGAAAGAAGGAGCTCCCCGTGGGCCACGAGGCAGAACTGATGGATTCCAGTCCATGTGGTGCATTGTAACTGGCACAGGCTTGCCTGAAAGGGAACCTTTGCATTTCCCAGGCACACCCACTCCTCTGCAATAAATGTGACCAACAGGCTGTTAGAGTGTAAAACTGCCCCCTGAGAGATTGTCAAGGATGGTCCTTTGGCAGCAGAGACGCCACTGCTGATTCAGACAAAACCATGTACAGTGGAACCTCGGTTGTCAAACTTTGTGGCGTTTGCCCGTTCGTTTACAGCCTGTATGTACAGGGGGGAAAGAAAGGGTTAAAAATGTAGACCAATAGGAAAGCTGGAGGCGGAGCCTACATGTGTATAAAAGGGCTTAGCCCCAGGTTTTATGGGTGGGCAGTTGGTTGATTTTAGTGGGTTGGCTGGTTGGGAAAGGCAGTTGGAGAAGCAGTTGGCAGGCAGCTGGGAATAGAGAGACAGGGCAGTGGGTTATTGAGTGAGGGGAGGGAGAAGAGATAGAGAGAATAAAAAATAAAAAAATTATTCTGGGCTTCTTGCCCTGCCAGACAAATCTAGAAATATCTCTCTGCCACTTCTTGAAACTGAAGCTGTTATAGTTCCTTTTAAAAACAGCCATAAAGCTAGTTTCGCTCAGAAGCAAAAAGGGGATGTTGGGTTAAGCAGTTGTTTTGAGGCGGCTAAGTCTGCCGCCCCTTTAACCCCTGAATGCCCAGAGAGAGTCTGTGAAGAAAACGGGCTGTTGTATAGGGAACTCCTTGCCACACCGTATAGAGGGGGAGGAGGAATCCGTAAACAACTGGTAATCCCTCATATCTATAGAGAAAAGATTTTGCAACAAGCCCATAATAGCATTTTTGGTGCACACATGGGAATAACGCGCATTAAATGAAGGGGTGCGCAGAACTTCTACTGGCCAGGCATGGGGAAACAAATCAAGCTATATTGCCAGGCATGTGATATTTGCCAAAGACGAGGTACAGGGCAGGACAAGACAAAGGCCAAACTGTGTCCTTTACCTGTGATCTCTACCCCATTTCAAAGGTTGGGGCTTTACCTAGTAGGGCCATTGCCAAGAGCCACGAAATGGGGCAATAAATATATCCTGACCATCATAGATTTTGCAACCCGATATCCAGAAGCGATCCCATTAAAAAATATTGAAACTGAGACAGTAGCAGATGTGTTGATTAATTACATGAGTCGCCTGGGGTTTGCAAGTGAGTTGGTCACGGACCTAGGCACTTCATTTACATCCAGGCTCATGAAAAGATTGTGGGAAGTGTGTGGCATCACACATATAACTTCCACACCGTACCATCCAGAGAATAATGGATTGGTTGAGAAGTTTAATGGAATTTTGTTCCATATGATCAAAGCCTATGTAGCAGAAAACCCTAATGACTGGGACTGCCAATTACAACCCCTCTTGTTACACATACAGAGACATTCCACAAGTGAGTATAGTCCCTTTGAACTTTTACTAGGGCAGAAGGTCAAAGGACCTTTAGATCTACTCCAAATGAATTGGGAGGATCACCCAGATAGTGATCCAGATTCAGTGATGGAATATCTGTACAAACTGCAAAACACTTTACGCCGTTCCTTAGAAATAGAAGGAGAAAATTAAAAAGCCACGAAGTCAAAGCAAAAAAATCTGGTATGATAAAAAGGCCAGAGAGAGAACCTTTGGGCCAGAAGATGAAGTGTTGATGCTAAGGCCAATAAAGGGAAAGAAATTGCAATTAGCCTGGGAAGGGACCGTACAAGATTGTGTCCAAAATGAATTATGTGAACTACATTATCCAGCAGGGGGATGAAGGGCACAAAGTGGCTCACGTGAACATGCTAAAACCCTACCATAGAACAGAAAGCTGGGCTCTATATGCTATAAGAGAGGACCCAGAAGAAACAGACCACATACTGTGCTGGGAAGGGAGAGGGGAGCAACGTTGTAATCAGAAAGATGTGAATCTAGCCCCTTCATTAACCCAATCACAGCGGGAGGAGGAAGGAAGTACCCTACAAAAATACAAAGCCATCTTTGGAATAGCAAAGGGAGTGGTCCATCGCATAGACACTGGGGATGCTAAACCCATTGTAGGTCACCCCTTATTGGATAACTGGGACATACATGGATAAAGTCGGCAACGAGGTGCAGGAGATGCTGAAGGCAGGGATCATAACTCCCTCAGAGTCCCTGGGCAGCACTGGTAGTGCTGGTAGACAAACCTGATGGCTTGATAAGATTTTGTGTTGACTACCAAAAGTTAAATCACATCACTAAGGCAGATGCCTATCCAATGCCCAGCTTAGTTGACCTAATTGAGACCATAGGCAGGTGCCATTTCATTACCTGTCTAGACTTGACAAAAGGCTGTTATCAAGTAAAAATGTATCCCGGGGACCAGGAAAAGTCTCCTAGGATTATATGAGTTTAAAGTGATGGCCTTTGGGCTGAAAAATGCGCCAGCGACCTTTCAAAGGCTAGTGGATAAGATCCTGCATGGATTAAGGGAGTTTACAGTATCTTACCTGGATGATATTGCAATTTTTAGTCAAACCAGGTCTGAACACAAAAAGCACCTAGAGTTAGTGCTACAAAGAATTAAAGAGGTGGGCTTGACCATTAAGGCTAGTAAACGTCAGATTGGGGACTCAGAAATCAAGTACCTTGGACATATGGTGGGTGGAGGAATAATAAAGCAGGGGGAGAAAAAGGGTTAATATGTAAACCAATAGGAAAGCCGGAGGCGGAGCCTACCTGCATATAAAAGGGCTTAGCCTGAGGTTTGAGTTAGTTGTTGGTGGGTAGTAGTTGGTTTTAGTGGGTTGGTTGGTTGGGAAAGGCAGTTGGAAAAGCAGTTGGCAGGCAGTTGGAACTAGAGAGAGAGTTAGTGCAGTGGGTTCTTGTGTGAGAAGAGGTAGAAGAGATAGAGACAGGATAAAACAAGACTAAGAAGGTAAAGAGTAACAACATTTGGAATGCAGTTAAAGTTTGTTTGTCTGAAATAAACTACACTCTTCTTTGTTAACTTGAGAACCTGACTGAGACTAAGTGATTTACTGGGGAAGGCCTGGTGGTGGCAGCGGATTAGTGGTGTATGGGTCAATAGTCCGTGAGACAACGGGGGCTCCGTACAAACGCCACAACCACGTACAGTGGAACCGCTGTTGTCAAACTTAATGCTTTCCGGAAGCCTGTTCAGCTTCCAAAGTGTTGGGATTCCAAAACTGGGATTCAATGGGGTGGTCAGCAAGCTCCATTCAGAAAGAGAAACATGCCTCGAGGCACGTTTGAAAACGGAAGCATTTCTGGTTTTTCAGAGTTTGGGAGCCGAAACATTCAGCTTCCGAGGTTCCACTGTAGATCACAATGTAGATCTTCCTGATACAAGAAGGTACCTTACCTGGTGCTTCTTTTGGAGGCCGCTCTTTTGTCTCCTTTCTCATTTCCTATAGAAAAAGAGCAATAGGGTAATTTGACGGTTCATTGTGTTATTAATATTTTGATGGGAGCTGCCCAGAGTGGCTGGTGCAACCCAGTTGGATTGGCGCATATGAAAAATATAATATAATAATTAAAATAGAAGAAATATGGTCTCAAGTAATTTCCATGGAACTGGAATCATAGAATCAATCCATCTGACTTATTTTTTTACCTAGACATTTCAGCTTTAATAGATCACAGCTTCAGAATTATTAAAACACCAGAAATGTAAACACATGTCATTTGCATCTAATCCTAAGGCTTTAGGAAGAAAGGGGGAAAGCCTCATTTAAGAGAATTCATTCTGCCTGTTTCTTTGTCTCAGAACGCAGTACACAGAAATATATTTTTAGCATCACCATAACTAACTGGTATTGCCATAACTTATTGAGCATATGCATTTGACTATAAATCTCCTGCTTGCGGCAGCAACCAATCCCACGTCCCCCTATTTTTTACAATAGTTTCTAAGAAAAAAACCTCATCTTATACACGTATTTGACGTATATGACTCACCATTTTGGCAATTTCAAACATGATGTCCATTTCCCCCCCCCCCTTTTATCTCTAATATTTCCTCTGACGTAACGATTGGCACATATGCCCTTCTGGGTATTATTTCCTGAAAGAAAAAAAGGAAAATGAATGTCCCCCCTGCCCAATTATCTCATTTCTGACTCTAATACTGGAGAAGACCTGCCTGGCTTCAAGCATGGTGGCAAATGCAGTGCTAGGTTCTCATGGTCTAGTTGTTTGGGGGGTTGAGCAGATTCCTAGTGGCCTTGCATTGTGCCAAATCCTTTCCTGCTTTCAGATCAACCCACCATTCCACCAAGCCTTCACACCAGCCCCTTTCCTTTCCTTGGCAAGTGTCAGGGAGCCGCTGGCATGGGAGTGTCAAGAAGGAGGTTTGTCCCCTTCCACTCCTCCCTCTTCCTTGCTCAGTTGTCCTGATTAACAGCATGCTGGGTTCCCAAGCCTGGGGACTCCCCATGTGGGAAGTAGTTTTCCTCAGGCTGAAAAGTAAGAAAAGGAAAGAGCACCGTTACCTGTCTGCTTCATTTTACCTTGTCCTCTCTTGTGCTGCGTGCCACACTCGGCCCAGACAATGGGAATGTGGGGCACACCTGGACAGGAACTAGCCAGCATGTGGGTCTGGCTTCAGCCTATAATCAGGCCTAGCTCTTGAACCGGTTTGGCAGCAGGCGGAGGCTCCATGTCCTATGCAGGTGCTAAGCGCTGATGGGCAACTTCAAGGCCCCTCATCTCACGTCTTCGCCCAAGCAGCTGCTGCAACAGAGCAACAGCGCTCTCCTCCCCTCCCAGCGCCACAGGGCAGTAGCAAGCTTGGCACACGGCAAGCCCCCAGGGGGAGCACTGGATGGACTCTGCTGGTGTGTTTGCACCCATGCCGGCTTGTTCTCCCCCCCCCCATTGCCTTCAAACAGAGGACTGCCTTCTACATAGCAGGGCACATGACCACTGTACAAGCCGGGACAAAATTAAACATACGCCTAGAGATTTACCCTTTTTGTTGTTCTTACCTTCTCTTAGGTCTCGACAATCTTTCCCATACGGAGGGATCCTCTTTTTTACTTGGTGGGGGAACTGTTGGAAACAAAATGGTGGGGTATGACTGTATTTGTCTCACCATTAGTGCCCTCTCCCACAGTAGGTCAATCTTTCTCCTTTCCACTTCTAACACTTCTGCCGAAGTCACGATTCGTGGGGATCTGTATTTTCTTTCCTGAAAGTAAAAAAGGAAAATGAATGTGATTCTTGCTCTTGCTAAATATCTTTTAACCTATTGCTACCACCAGGATGGGTCGTAACTTTAAATAAATGATTTTCAGAGCAGAGCAGAGCAGTATTTGTGTGTGGAAGCTAATTCTTAAAATACACTTCTATCCCTGGAAAGGAATTGCTGAAACATTTAATAGAAGTGGAATACAAAAAGGGAGCTGTGAGGAGGTCGTTGAAACAAGGGAACGTAAGATATGATATTGAAATGGTATAATGTGTGTTTTAAATTGTTTTTGCTTTCTTTTGTTTAGTTTATTGTGTTAATGTTGTGTTGTGTATTGTTTATATATTGTATTGTATTTTTTTTCTTTCTTTTTTTCTCTTTTCTCTTTCCTTTTTTCTTTTTTGTAAGGTTTAAAAGTAATAAATATTATTTAAAAAAAAATACACTTCTATCCCAAGGCATGCCAGACCCTGCAGTTTGGATGGCCTTACTCATTCATAAGAATAATATCATGATTTATTGCAACATGCGAATTCTCAATATATTTCAGTAATAGTGTGCCTTGATCTATTAAAGCAGGTAGTACAAGGAAAGTAATAGAAGTAACAATCTACATGCAGTTTTCTTGTTTTGTTTTTCAAAACGGGAGTATTGTTAATGTGGGAAATGTTTAAACTCCTAGTTGCAAAGGTTTCTAAAGGCAGTGAACACAGCCGGCTGTCTAGCTCTTCCCTGCACAGAGCTGGTTGTTTATCTAGGATTACGTTTATAATCCTTTGTTATTTCTTCTTTGAATATTTTCTTCTTTAAAAAAAAAATAAATTCATTTTTTAACACAAATAAAAAATAAAAAACACAAACAGAAAACAAACAATACAAATTCTTGTCATATCCTTATTTTTCTAAACATTGTTAAGTGGGCTTTCCCAAGGCCCCCCTATCTTATTTTCATTTTAGTTCATCTTTAGCAGTTTACATATATCATAATTTCTAACCATCTTTTTTTTTAATCGCACTTGAAATAACTTCACATTTTATCACTTACATATAGTAGTATTTTAAAATACCCTATCTTCTAGTTCTAACCCTACAGCCTATATCCACTTCCAAACTATAGATAACAAACATTTAAGATAACAAATACTTCCAATTCTGCCTCGCTGCCAAACTCTTCCCCACTACAATCTGCAAAAGATCAAGATAATATATCAAACTCTTGATATATTATTCCTTCTTTCCATCATTTTTCCCAGTCTTCTAGCTGTATATTATAGCCAAAATCCTTAGCCCAATGTATCATCACCGACATAATCTCTTCATCTTTCACATTCAATTCCATTAGAAATTTATAGATTTTTGATAATATTTTAACTTTATTATTTAATATTTCCATTTCAAATTTTGGTTTAGTATAACCAAATCCATTTTTCTTTGAATCTTCTTTGAATATTTCATTGATTTGGTGATAGTGCTCTTTAGGAGGACTTCTAGTCCTGTTATGAATAATAATGGTGACAGAGGGCACCCTTGTCTTGTACCTTTCGTAATTTCAATATTTTCTGTTAGCACATTCCTTACTATTAATTTCGCCTTTTGATCTGAATAAATCGCTTTTATTCCTCTTTTTTTGTTTTTGTTTCAAAAGCAGGAAAACTTACATGTGCGGCAGGTGGGGGAATCTGACCGGGGACACCTGGCGTTTGGCTTCCTTCTGCTGATTTGTTCTTTTCAACTGTTATAAAAAAATAGGAGGAATTGTCAGCTTTTTCAATCAATATCCAGCTTTTCTGGATTCTAGAATAAATGCTTCTTGGCAGGGGCGTAGCAATGGGGTGCGACAGGGGCGCTACGCCCCGGGTGCCACCACTAAGAGGGGTGACAAATCCCAGGTGGCACTCTGGGCGTGTGCCAGCTCCGCTCCCCAAAAGGTCCGCCTGCTGCCTCCCACCCCCAGCTGTGACTCGTGGTGTGCTTAACTGGACCTAGAAGGTTATTCGGATGGTAGTATGGTTGTGAAAAGCGGTGAGGATGGTTGCGAAAAGTGCCATTCTTAAGGCTCGGGCGTTTGAAGAGTGATGTGGTGGCTTAGGCGCCTGCAGGTTCTGTGCGGCCTGAAACAGCAGCGTGGGACTTGCGTCAGTCTGCTGCCTCTCCCGCAGCTGTTTGGAGACTACCATTCCCATCATCCCTGACCACTGGTCCTGCTAGCTTGGGATGATGGGAGTTGTAGGCCAAAAGCATCTGGAGGGCCAAGTTGGAGGAAGCCTGCCATAGAGGAACAAGAGGGAAGGAGAAGGGATCTTGCAGGTTCAGGTGTGGAGGTTCTAGGCGAGGGAGGTCATGGTGCAGAGCTTAGGATGGAAAGGGGATCAAGCAGAGGGCAGAGCAGACCTACCTCTTTGCGGAGGCTAGACTGCCAGAATCTCTCTTGGGCCATCTTCTTCAACAGCTGAGCACGGTGGGCTCAAGAGGCCTTCCTCTGCTGAAGACAACAGAAAAACTGCCTCTTTTGATGTCACCTGATGTCATCGCATTCCACAGGTGCCCAGTGTTCCTTGTGTTCTAGATGCGTTCCTTGTGTTCTAGATCAAGCAGAGGGCAGAGCAGACCTACCTCTTTGCGGAGGCTGGACTGCCAGAATCTCTCCTGGGCCATCTTCTTCAAGAGCTGAGCACGGTGGGCTCAAGAGGCCTTCTTCTGCTGATCACAACAGAAAAACTGCCTCTTTTGATGTCACCTGATGTCATCACATTCCACAGGTGCCCAGTGTTCCTTGTGTTCTAGATGCGTTCCTTGTGTTTTTCCCCCCAGCCCCAAAGAGCAGCTCGGGGAGCAGCAGACAGGCTGCGTGCAGCCTACCCGCTGCTCCCAGAGATAGTCGGGGCTGGCGGGGGAAGCCTGCCCCCCCCCAGCCCCAGGGATCACACATTCGCTCCATAAGACGCACAGACATTTCCCCTTAGTTATTAAGAGGGAAAAAAGTGTGTCTTATGGAGCAAAAAATACGGTAATACTCAAATTTTAATTTTTGGGAATATTTTTCTTACAAGGTCTTATTTCCTTACATGTCAGCATTTAATGTTCTACTGACTGTAAATTCTTTTTTCTTTCCCCCCGCCCCGATAGACAATTTTAATAACTTCATATTCAAAGATCCCAAAATTAAAACAAGCCTGCACTTTCCGGGAAAAAACTACAATAACCAATATTATTTTAATTTTTAAGATGTACAACTTCGTTTCATTAATTTTTTTTTTCTATTACAGCTATGGATTGTAGGAAAGTTGTACAAAAGGGCTACCCAGTAGCCACCCCTCTCCGATGACCAAAATCGTAAAATTTTCGTTACAAGGACCCCCCCCCCCAATAAATTTCATTCTTTGTCGAGGAACATGTCTTTGCAATAATTTTCAACATCAAAAACTTTTGCTTACATCATGCCCACACACGCTAAATTCAGGTTTTCTAAACCTAGTTTTTCCACCAAAAAAACTAGGCTACAAGTGCATTTATAATTTTTTTTAGACATTTATAAAATATTTTGAGTGTTGGTGTATTTTTTTTTCTGAAATCCTCATCATTTTATTGAGCTCTGTGTAAAAATTCAAAGAGATCTGATCATTGGTTATGGAGGAAAAAAATAAAGTGTACACAAGGGTATCTTGTGCCAAGGGTCTCAAGAGGGACAGACAACGCAGATTTAACAAAACTTCGAAGTGCTATAAAATTAAAACTGTTTGATTTTGTGAACAATATAAATAAGGAAACAAAAATTAATATGGTTTGGGATGCTAGTAAAGCGGTCATGAGAGGTTTCCTCATTCAGCAAAATGCAATAAAAAACAGATTGAGAGAAAGAGGGAAAAAAGAAATCTTAAGACAAATAATGGAGAATGAAAAAAAATTGATCAACAGACCTAAGGATGAAAAAGTTAAGCAAAGTATAAAATTACTCCAAACACGATTCACTATGATAATCAATAAAGAAGTAGAGTGGAATATAAAAAGAATGAAACAAAAGAATTTTGAATTTGCAAATAAATCCGGAAAATGGCTGGCGTGGCAACTTAAAAAGAGGAAAAAAACAAAATATAATTAAAAAGATTAAAGTAGAATACCAAGACATTGAGAATCCGAAAGGAATAAGGAAAGGATTTGTGGACTTTTATAGAGATCTATATAAAAGAAAAGAGAAATCTAAGATAAAGATGATAGAAGATTATTTAAAGAAGAAAGGGGTGCAAAAGATCCCAGTGACAAATAAAAATAAATTGAATGAACCAATTGGAATAGAAGAAGTTAAAACGGCTATAAAAGAATCAAAAAGTGGGAAGACTCCGGGACCGGATGGATTTGGTGCAAGATACTACAAAGAAATGAAATACATCTTACTTGTACCGTTGGTAGAAGTTATGAACAACATTTTGAAAGAAGGACAAATACCAGAGACTTGGAAAAAAGCATATATAACATTAATTCCCAAGCAGGATTCAGATTTAACTCAAGTTAAAAACTATAGGCCAATTTCGCTATTGAACAATGACTATAAAATATTTGCTAACATTTTGGCAAATAGAATGAAAAAGACATTAAAGGAATTGATACATAAGGATCAAACAGGATTCCTGCCAGGGAGGCAGATGAAAGACAATATAAGAAATATAATAGAATATCTGACTAATAAGAAAGATAAGCAAGCGATGTTGATATTTGTTGATGCGGAAAAGGCATTTGATAATATTTCTTGGGAATTTATGTTAAAGAATCTGGAATTTATGGAGATGGGTCATTCATTTGTAAATGGTTCCAGTTACAGATAGGTAGCCGTGTTGGTCTGCCATAGTCAAAACAAAAAAAAATTTCTTTCAGTAGCACCTTAAAGACCAACTAAGTTAGTTCTTGGTATGAGCTTTCGTGTGCATGCACACTTCAGTGTATCTGAAGAAGTGTGCATGCACACGAAAGCTCATACCAAGAACTAACTTAGTTGGTCTTTAAGGTGCTACTGGAAGAAAATTTTTTTTATTTGTAAATGGTGTAAAGGCAATATATTCTGAACAAAGAGCAAAATTAATTGTTAATAATGTACTGACAGATGATATTGCTATAACCAAGGGTACAAGACAAGGGTGTCCCTTATCACCATCGTTATTCATATCGGTCCTGGAAGTCTTGTTGAGAGCGTTAAGAAGTAATGATTTGATAAAAGGTGTGACAGTTGGTTGTAAGGAATATAAGGTAAAAGCCTTCACTGATGATTTGGTTATAACAATAGAAGACCCTATTAAAAGTATTAGCGAAGTGTTAGAAGAGATAGAGCAATTTGGACAAGTTGCTGGATTTAAATTAAATAAGAGCAAAACGAAAATAATGGTTAAAAATATGGATCAAGAGATAATAGAAAGAATTCAGCAACAAACAGATATGGAAGTGGTTAAGAAAGTTAAATATATTGGGATTATATTAACTCCCAAGTGTATTGATCTTTTTCAAAATAATTATGTACCAGTCTGGAAGAAAATTAGAAAGGACATGGAAGTGTGGGGAAGAATGAAGTTGTCATTTTGGGGAAGAATTGCAACGGTAAAAATGAATGTGCTACCAAAAATGTTGTTTTTATTTCAATCAATACCAATAATTAAAGGTGTTACGATATTTAAAGAATGGCAAAGAGCATTATCAATATATGTCTGGCAGGGCAAGAAGCCTAGAATAAAATTTAAGATTCTAACGGATGCAAAAGATAGAGGAGGCTTTGCCCTGCCAGACCTAAAGTTATATTTTGAGGCTGCATGTCTTTGCTGGGTGAAAGAATGGATAAAGTTGGAAAATTCAGAACTTTTGGATTTAGAGGGATATGATAATAGATTTGGTTAGCACGCATATTTATGGTATGAGAAAAAAAGAGTGCATAAAGGTTTTGAAAATCACATTTTCCGAGGTCCGCTGATTGAAGTATGGAATAGGTACAAAAATTTATTAGAGTTTAAAACTCCATTCTGGCTGTCGCCATTGGAGGTAATGAGTGTTAAGAAGATCAATATGATGGGGAGTTGGATTACATATGAGAATTTAATTATAAAAGAAGGAAATAAATGGAAATTGAAGCCATATGATGAAGTTAAAGAATATGTGTTTGATTGGTTACACTACTTCCAACTGAATGCGATGTTTAAAAAAGAGATGCTGGAAAGAGGTTTTCAAGATGAAAAATCTAGATTTCAAAAAGAAATTGTGAATAATGATGTTAAAATTTTATCAAAAATGTATAAATTACTACTTGAGTGACATACTAAGGATGAAGAGGTTAAAGTTGCAATGATTCAGTGGGCCAAAGACTTTGGTTATAATATTCAATTTGATGATTGGATAAGATTGTGGAAAGAAGGAATGAAATTTACTGCATGTACTACAATAAAAGAAAATGTTATGAAAATGTTACATAGATGGTATGTTACACCAGTAAAACTTGGAAAGATGTATAAAGTGAGTAATAAATGTTGGAAATGTCAGGAGAAAGAAGGAACATTCTATCATATGTGGTGGGAATGTAAAAAAATGAAAGGTTTCTGGGAAATGATTTATAATGAATTGAAAAAAATGTTGAAATATACCTTTTTTAAAAAACCAGAAACTTTTCTGTTAGGAATACTAAGAAATGACATAAAAAAGAAGTATGAGAAGTTGTTTTTATATGCAGTAACAGCGGCAAGAATTTTGGTGGCACAAAAATGGAAACAGGAAGAAATCCCGACGAAAGAAGAATGGAGAATGAAGTTGATGGAATACGCAGAATTAGACAAGCTAACAGGGAGAATTCGGAACCAGCGAGACCAGAGATTTACCAAGGACTGGAATAAATTTACAGAGTATATTAAGAATATTTGTGAAGGTCAATTAACGTTTGTAGGTTTTCAAGAAGCTCTGTGATAATAATGGAAAGAAATATTCTTTTATAATAATTGTTAAGATTAATTTGGTTAAAAAAAACACAATATAGATGCAAGAAATGTGAATAACTGTGAAAACATTAAAATTTCCAGATAGACTGAAGGAAGTCTGAAAGTGGAAAGATTAGAATTGGATGTATAATTCAAATTGAATGTTTATTATTATTTTTTTATTGTTAAATTTGAAAATTTTATAAATAAAAAATTTAAGAGAAAAAAAAATTAAAACTGCTTGAGATAGAGGGAAAAAAATTAAGGGGGTTTCTTTCAACCATATGGGAAGGGTGTACACCAAATTTCATCAACATCCAAGATGGAGGGTGACATGACCTAATTGAAATGACGTGGAATGCCCCAATTACAAACCATTTGTGCACTGGAAAAATCCCAGCTGGATTAATTTCTGTTGCATTAAAATATCAACAAACTGAACGAATCTCATAAGATATCACAGAGCCCCAAAATGCCAACAAACGAAACAAATTCAGCCACCAAACTATCACAAAGCCCAGGCAAAACCTTGGTCTTGCTCTGTGGTCTCAACAAAGAGTAAACCAAAAGTTGTATATATAAATCAAAAGGGAACACCACAAATTGATATTATTGATAGCCGAGTAAGATTGTCTTCCATGAACATGGTTTTAACAGTGAGTCCGTAAGTAACTGTGGAGGCCAATTCTGGATCCACATGTCCTTCCACAGTGGGGACATAGGTTCTCGGGCGGGAGTTGATCATGGTGGTTTGCCAAACATGCACATTTCTCCCTATCGTCCTGAGTTCTAGTGTCTTCAAAGTCCATGACACCTTTAGTAAAGGATGTTTTCCAACTGGAATGCTCGCAGGCCAGTTTCCCCAGTTGTTGGTGTTTATACAACATTCTTTGAAGATTTGCCTTGAGAGTCTTTAAACCTCTGTTACTGGCCACCAGTATTACGCTCAGTGGCGTAGCGTGGGTTGTCAGCACCCGGGGCAAGGCAAGTAATTTGCGCCCCCTAACCCGTGGATTTGCGCCCCCTAACCCATGGATTTGCGCCCCCTAACCCATGGATTTGCCCTAACACCAGATGTTGCGCCTGGTGCGGCCGGCCCCCCCTGCACCCCCCACGCTACGCCACTGATTACGCTTTCCATTTTTAAGTTTGGAGTAGAGTAGTTGCTTTGGAAGACGATAATCTGGCATCCACACATGACCAGTTCAGCAAAGTTGATACTGAAGAATCATTGCTTTGATACTTATGATCTTTGCTTTTTCCAGTACACTGATATTAGTTTGCCTGTCTTCCCACGTGATGTGTAAAAATTTTCAGACACCCCATTGATGGGATCTCTCAAGGAGTTGGAGATGGCGTTTATAAGTGGTCCATGTTTCACAACCCTGCAGTAAGGTTGGTAGTACAATAGCTTTGTAAACAAGCATTTTGATTTCCCTGCAAATCTCCCAGTCCTCAACTGGGAGAAAGCTGCACTCGCAGAGCTCAGGTGATGCTGGATTTCAGCATAAATGTCAGCCCTTGTGGAAAGGTAGCTGCCCAGGTGGAAGTGATTTATGCTTGGTTTTGGGCGCTGCAGAGGGGTGTTTTGTGCTTGTTGGTGCAGCACTTTGTTTTTGTGGCTGTTGAGCGATAGGCCAAGCTTTTCATAAGCTTCTGCAAATATATTTAGGATGGTTCAGAGGTCATGCTGTGAGTGTGCACACGCTAGGTTGTCATCAGCATATTGAAGCTCCATGACGGAAGTTATGGTGACCTTACTCTTTGCCTACCCAAATGAAAGAGATTTCCATCTGTTCGATATAGGATTTCTACCCGGGTGGGGAGTTTCCCTTTGACAATGTGTAGGATCATGGCTATGAAAATAATAAATACGAGTTGGGGTGACAACACAAGCCTGTTTAACACCTGATCCCAGTGTGAATGGTTCACTCGGAAAGCCCTGGGCCTGTCCTATTTGCGGGCTAGGGAGAAAGACGTTTCTTTTTTCGCTGGCCAAGTGCGGGTTTGCGGGGAGGCGGCCGGGCGAGCTGCCCTCGAGGGGGGCGGCTGCCCCAACGGGGCCCGGCCAGTTGAACAGCCACAGGCCAGGAGGAGCCGTCCGCCTGCCGCCCGCCTTTGGCGCGCCTCTCCTGCGGGTCGCTCCTGAGGCGGCTCCCCCCGTGCCCGGTGCCGCCGCCGCCGCCGCAGGGCCTGGTCGGGGCGGGCGGCGCGGCCTTGGCTCCTCCCTCGGCCCTCCCTCTTCCGCGGTCGCGCACCTAGGCCCCAGCCCCACCCTCCGCCGCCGCCGCCAGCCCAGCGGAGAGCCGGAAGCTCCCGGGATCGCCCCTCAGCCGCCGCCATCATGGTGAAGGTGTCGTTCAACTCGGCGTTGGCGCAGAAGGACGCCGCGGGCCGGAAGGAGGAGGACGAGAGCAAGGAGGGCAGCTGCAGCCAAGTGCTGATCTTGCCCCCCGGCGCCAAGGTGAGCGGGCGGGCGAGGGGGCGGCGGCTCCGTCCGCCAGGCCCCTTCGGGAGGGAGGCCTGCGGGGCGGCCCGGGCGGAGAGCGGCGCCGGGTTCCCGGCCGAGCGCCTTGCAAGCGCCGCCGAGAGGCGAAGGAAGAGCTCGGGGCGGATCTAAAATGGCTGACTCGGGAAGAGCCGCCGAGCTTCGCCCCCTGCTCTTCGGCGGCCTTGTTTTCTCCGGGCCGCGCTCGGCGCTGCCTCCTCAGTCCGGGGGGCGGCGGGGCCCTTGGGGATGCCGAGTGGGCCTCGCTCCGCTCCGCCGCAGTTGCCTCGTTAGCGGGGAAGGAAAGACGTGCGGGGGCAGATCCGCCCTGCTCAGGGCGCCGCGTCTCTTGCAGCAAGGCGGAGGAAGGTGAAGCCAGGTTTTTGTGCCAGGTTCCCAGACGGGTCGGATGTTGCCGCAAAAACAGCGCAGACAAACAGATCTATTATGTCGGAAGCTTCATGGCTGGCATTTCCTCCAAGCGCAGGGAGTGTAACCGGTTTTCTTTACACCTATATTTCTGCCCGCTGAAAAGCACACTTAATGTAGCTGATGAAGTAGTCTATAATCAAGGAAAGCCTATGTTAAAATTAATAATTGCTCTTCACATTGCCACGTGATGGTCATATGTACCAAATTGTGATGACATCAAGTAAATCATTAGTTTTATGCAGTGAAGCAATGAATTTAATCTCCAGTAAAGCAGTGGATGAGCCCTTTAATTTCCATAATCCCAGTCAAGTTTAAACTGCCTTGCACAATTCTGATAAGTTTTTGGTTACCATTTTACAATGATGGTACACGGTAGTTAAAATAGTCTGGCATTTTTGGACTTTCATATTTACACTTTATAGTTCTCTAAGCTGCAACTATACGTATATACATTACTACAGCAAAGAGGAAATAGGATTCATCAACATCAAGCTATTGAAACTTGCCGTGGTTCCAAATTTGGCATTCCTGGGTTTAAGCAGTTTGGAAAACGGATACACAATTGTTCTTCAAAATGGAGGGAAAAATTAAATATGAGATTAGTGAGTTTTATTTTTAAAAAATGTTTTCACTATCATTTGGCACAGTTAGATCTGCTCAGTATACTGTGTTAGATTCCAACTGTCTATCTTCAATTCCTCTGATATTTTAGCTGCAGTAGACCAAATATCTTTTGCAAAGTTGGTGCTGTCATTTGATGTGGAAAGGTGGGGGGTTAATTTGGTCTTTGTAACAGCTGCTCAAGAAGCTGCTGCTCCCCCCCCCCCCATCGTTCCTTACTTGGGATCCAAGATCTAAACAGTTTATTGTGGGGTTGAGATAGGGATGACCCTTTTTTATTTCCCTTGAGTTGCTGGTTTGTGTTATCCAGCAAGGGCCTAGCATTAAGGAAATTAAAGGAGGAAATGAAGCATACAAACTTTCCTGGTCTGTTGATGTTGTTTCACTCTTCCTCTCTGACTCGATTTAATCTTGCTTCATAACAAGAGCTACAGAATCATCTGGGCAATGCAATCAGCTGGACTAAGCCAAAAGCAATCCCCGTTGCCCAGCACTTTTCACTGTCTGCCTTGCCTGGAACATTACCTGCAAAATGAACAGATTTGATGCCTACACTTCTGTACAGTGGGCCTGCCACTTCCACAAGAGTTTGGTTACAGGGGTCTGCGCACAAAGGCAAAATTGGGCGCCTCCTGAACCGCCCTCCTGTGAGGTAGGGGGCTGCATACTGGGGTCTGGGGAGGTCCTGGGTGGGCCCTGAGAGATTTCCAGGGCCCCCCTGTGACTTTCCCAGACCCCAGTAAGTGAGGTGGTGCCTCCTTTACTGGGTTTTGGGACATTCCCAAATCCCTTGCTCTGCCTTCACCAAAGTCGGGTCACTGAGGGAAGGAGGCATGAGGGCTCCAGCCTTGTCCCAGAGTCCTGGCACCTCATTCGCAAAGTCTGGAGACTGTTTACTTGGCTTTGGGAAGGTGGCTGAAGGATTTCTGCTCTCCATTCCACAACAATACTTTAAAAAATGTTCATCTGTTTCAGAGATTTTTTCTGGGGGGTGGAGTCTAAGCTATGTAAAACTTTCTCCAGATAACATGCTAACTGCAGAGAGAGGCTTGATTCATTAAAACATCAATCATAATCAATACCAAAATACATTTTTATTAGCACAAGCTAAATGATGGATTACCTTGACTGGGCACAAGTGACCCTATCATTGCCATAGCATGGCTCAGATTCACTGGTCTCAATTGGGTATTTACATATGATTGCAGCCAGGAAATAGACTAGGAGTACAGTGGCATAGCAAGCAGATTTTGACCCATTTGCTGTTAATTTACTCAGTACAGTGGTACCTTGGTTCTCAGACTTAATCCGTTCCAGAAGTCCATTCCAAAACCAAGGAACGCTTTCCCATAGGAAGTAATGCAAAATGGATTAATCCGTTCCAAACTTTTAAAAACAACTCCTAAAACAGAAATTTAACATTAATTTTAGTATCTAACGAGACCATTGATCCATAAAATGAAAGCAATAAATAATGTTAATGGTTCTCTTGCCTATGCTGCTTTTATTCATTTCCGCAGTCACACAATCAATCGATCAATAGCTGAACTGGGTTCTACACAGTTAGAAAAACAAAGTCACAAGTCAGCCACAAAAATGAAAAAGCCACACAAACAAAAAGACAAAAAATAGCAAAAACAAAAGCACCAAATATAAGATCCAAATATCACCTCAGAAACAGAATACTTCTTTTGGAATGGTAGGGCGCAAATTAGCAGCACAATACTAAAACAGGAAGAGGAATTTTTCAGCTACAATGATAGGACATGAATTAGCAGCGCAACACTAAAAATGGACGCTCAGGACTCAAAGCGGAGCATGTTCGGCTTCCAAAACAAAGTTCGAAAACTGGAACACTCACTTCCGGGTTTTCAGCATTCGGGTTCCAAGTAGTTCAAGAACTAAGCTGTTCAAAAACCAAGGTACCAGTATATGGGGTTAGGTAAAGAGACATGGGTGGCACTTTGGTCTAAACCACTGAGCTTCTTGGGTCAGCAGTTCAAATCTGCACGATAGGGTGAGCTCCTGTTGCTCTGTCCCAGCTCCTGCCAACCTAGCACTTCGAAAGCACACCAGTGCAAGTAGATAAATAGGTACCATTGCAGCGGGAAGGTAAATGACATTTCCGTGTGCACTGGCTTCTGTCACAGTGTCCCGTTGTGCAAGAAGCGGTTTAATCATGCTGGCCACGTGACCCAGAAAGCTGTCTGTGGACAAACGCCAGCTTCTTTGGCCTGAAGCGATATGAGTCCCACAACCCCATAGTCACTTTTGACTGGACTTAACCGTCCAGTGGTCCTTTACCTTCTTACCTTTACCTATCTGGGGTAATCCACATATCCTGACCTCCTTTAAAACAATCCTGTGGAATGCACGAATGTATATACTCTAAATGAAAACTTGTATGAGAATAGTACCTTCATATATTTTTAAATGCTCCAATTTAGGTTTCTGTCCTTATCTACCTGGCAGTGTAGACTCAGTACCACACTAACAGTTCTGAAAATTTACTGGTCCACTTTCCATGTAACACACTAAGCCAATTTAATTAGTGAGTGTGAATGTACTCAGCAAAATTTACAGCTGCTTCACTTTTCTTGCAATCCTGCTGCTGCCATGTTATGAATGGGGCAAGACAAACAGAGAAGCAAAGCAGCTCTGACCTTTGCTGCTGTGCCTGCACTCTTGCTCATTCACACTTAGCTATGGTTTGATTTAGCAGAAAATGCAGATTAGGCCACAGACCTAAGTCATGCTTAGAACAGGCTGTTTGAAATTGCTAACTTATGAGTGTAACATGTTGGGCATGATGCACTGGATCCCAACACCTTTCCATTATCTGAATAATATATGTTGGTGATGCGGTTCCATTCAGGTGTGCCTTTTGGAACTTCCTTTTGGAAAAAAGTTATGTGTAGAACTATAATAACCATTGAGACATCACTCCCTGTGCTAGGCTACAGCCCAGTGAAGTAGGTGCTATCAAAAGGCAATCCATCTTCCTTGTGTTGAGGATTCTTTTGGGAAACAATCCCCAAAGAATACGAGAAAGCTTGGGTGCAGCTTGTGGTTAGTGAGCAGAGTTTCACCAAGAGTCCTGGCTTGAATAGCTCAGTTGGTAGAGCATGAGATCCAGCTGAACTTCCCAGTAGAGGACGGCAAACTGCAACATGGTACTTGCTTTGTGGATATGGAGATCTGCACAGTGTACCTAACCAAGGATCCTGGGGAGACAGAGACTATTGGCCTAAGTTTTGGAAACATCCCTGCTCTCTGGGTGACTATAGTGAAAAGTGGGGAAGAAGAAGAGAAAGAGACATAAACATCCTGTGCTGGATGTTGGAAGCATCTGGGTCTGGTCCGACTTGCAGGTATAGGGCGATATACTACTACCGTAGTAAATAAACCGTTTTGACCTCTTGCATTTTCCTGCAGAGATGCTTTACATTCTAATCAGGTTGAGCACCACTTTGGGAGATTTTTCTTTCTTTCTTTCAGTATTAGTGTACATCAGGGGTGGCCAACTCCCAAGAGACTGCAATCTACTCACAGAGTTAAAAACTAGCAGTGATCTACCCCGTTTTGGGGGTTCAGGTCAAAGTTGTTGAGCGTTTTTAGAGGAGCCAAAGTTGTTGAGCTTTTTTGGGGGGAGCCAGTGATGATATACCACAGACGTCCCAGTGATGTACCAGTAGATCGCAATCTAAATTAAAAAAAAACAAATCTAAATGGATCCATTAAATTGTTTTGGTTTGGCTCACTATGGGGTTATCCACATTGAAGTGTGATGTAGATTTCAAGCTGGTTTGGTCTTTTTTTGTGGTAGCAGCCTCTACAGTCATACCCCGGAAGTCCATTCGACTTCCAAAATGTTTGAAAACCAAAGCGGTTTGAAAACCAAAGCTCCTGCAGCCAATCGGAAGCTGTGGAAGAAGCCCCTTCAGACATTTGGCTTCCAAAAATAGCTCACAAACTGTAACACTCTCTTCTGGGTTTGCAGCATTCAGGAGCCAAAATGTTTGAGAACTAAGCTGTTTGAAAACCAAGGTACGACTGTACTGTTAAGAGGGATTTCTTTGCGTGGGGAGTAGTTTGAATGATGTTCTGTGCTCCTTCCAAACCTATGATCCTGTGTATGGGGCAGAATATATAAGAGGAAACAAGCCAAACCAGTTCCTTTGTTAAAGTAATGACTTTGGCTGCCTGTTTAAGTACTGCAATTTACCAGTCTAAAGAGGTTGCCATAGAAATAAATGGGTGGGTGTCAACACCCCACCTGGCTGGAAGATAAAAGTAGGTACAGTGGTACCTCTGGTTAATTTGTTCTGGAGGTCCGTTTTTTAACGTGAAACCGTACTTCCGGGTTAGCGGAGTCTGTAACCTGAAGTGTTTGTAACCTGAGGTTTTTGTGCTGGAGACACAGAAAAATGTTTGCTCTGTGCTGGATTTTGGGGGCTCCCTTGGAAACGAATGGCATGGTTAAGGTATGATACAAGTAAATTCAGTAATAGGCTATCCTGTGCTTCTAATAGCTCTAACACTTGACTGTTTGGGTGACTAAAACACAGCTTGATAAAGAAAACTTTATGCATACATATAAAAAAGAAGCCATTAACATTAAATATATTATCATTATATGATAATATATTTCAGTATGCCACTCTCTTTTAAATGGCATTGCAGAAACCAGTTACTGGCACTAAATAATAATATAGAAATGAAAAGCTGTTTAAATCAAGGTTTAAATCACATGCTGTTACACGTAATTTTATAGGCCTGGGTACTTTAAGTGTATAAAGCATTAAAGCTACTTTCTGTAAAAAAAATCACATTGTATGGCCAGGGGTATGGAATTGCTAAGAATAAGGTCACACCAAAATAGAAAAAAGGCTATTACATATAATTAAAATACATACAAATTCTAATGTTTATCAGGTTAAATGAATAGTATTTTTTAAAAAAAGAATAGCATTTTTTAAAAAAATGAATAGCATTTTTTTAAAAAATTGTTTTCTGTAGCTCACATTTCAGAACTGTCAGTGGTGAATGACACAATGCCAAATAATGTAACTGGATCAAAAAAATCATTCTTCATTACTTACACTGGCAATATCATAGCTTGACTTATTATTTACTAGATTTTTTAAATGTGAGTTGTAAAACTGGTTCTTGCATCAGAATTTACAGTTTGTGGAGAATATTCTCTAGAGAATTTTCTAGCAGAGGATATTCTCACCTCGCCTCACTACTCAAACATACCTTTGCAAATCTGGTATATTGAAAAATGTGTATTAAAAAAAGGAAATGTTCGTGTGTACCCTTGCTTTCTAGCTAGATTTATCCCTACAGTACCAGTGATGCAGCCAGCATAGCTTTGTGCATGTGAGCAAACGTCTTCTCAGCACAAGCTTGGAAGTGGGGGATGGGCCAGCTTGGCAATGATTGTACGCTTACAGAGATGTGACCAATTTTCAGTTACTTGATCTTCAAGACAAAGCAGGGCCTGTGTCTGTCTGTTTCTCTTTCTCAGATACTTGCAAGCATGCCCAAAGTGCACCTCAGGTTTCTGGAATTTAAGGGGGGCAGGAAGGGCTAATTGAATGGAGGGGACAATAGCATACAGTGCAAGTACATCCCATAAAGCACTGCCCACTAGTGTGGATGTTGAGATAAAAATTACAAGCTGTCATGTGTGGATGAAAGTGTGCACATGGAAACAGTGACCCATGTACAATGAACAGCCTAGTCTGGACACAACCCATGCCATTGCCATTAGCAGGTGTTTTTGCTTTTTCTGTTGTCTTTATATTATTGCACTAAATGCACTTTATTATACGAACAGTGTATGTTTATTATATAATTGTATTTGCTGTGATTTTCCACCCTAATTTAGAGGGGGAAATCCATTTCTGCTTCTTCCACCCCCCCCCCCCAGAAAGTGCTTGAGGTTTGATAGCTGTTCCATCTGAGTTTGCTTCAAATTGTACACAGAATCCTTTCTTTCTCAACACTCTTTTTGCCAATTTAGGGTGTCTCTTGATCTCTCCGTCCATGGCTTTGTTGTACTCCTTGGCTGTTTCATTCCTCCTAGACACTGTGTGAAGGACCTTTCCATTTCACCATCTATTGCCTTCAATTATACCATTTCACTCTCCTATTCTGGCAGTCATTTATCAGTCTTGTTTTCCCTAGCCTTTGAGTCCTCTTTAATTCCATTTTCTATTTCATCGTGTTTTCATTTCCCATTTTATCATTTCAGCTCTAATTTCTCTTAATTGCTCATCCAATAATTGCTGTAAGATGCCAACAGTTAATGAAATGCTCAGCAATGTATTTGCCATAATGAATATACTTGGTCTTGTTAATGGTTCAATCCAGCCACTCCCTTAAGATATTCACAGTTTCTTCCTTAAGAAATTCAATCTCCCACTTCCACCATAAGATCTTCACAGCATTCTCCCTTATCAGACCAAAATTCCTTTCCCATGGGAGGAACTGTTAAGTAGAGAAATTACTTTACATTTCAAGGCAAATCTTCTGTAGGGAAGCAGAAAATTAAAAACAGAACACTTAGAGAGCTCCTTTGCCCATTTAAAAACTTCATTGGATTAAAAAATTAAAGCATGCTTTTTGTTTTGTCTTTAGCCTTTTATAATTGACTCTTCTCAAAATCAGAAAGTAGCTCACACACCAGATGTAAATTTCCACTGACAGACAGCTAAACCTCTCAATTTCAGAGATCTTAAGTCCCACCCCCTCTGGGTTTCTAGGAGCTGGCAGCTTCTCAGTCTTCTGACTCAGGCAGCAGCTTTTTCAGGTTAACCCCCATTTACTCTTTATCTCTAGAGTGAATTTCAATAACCAGGATTGCTTTGGCTTTCATCATTCACCACGTAATTATCTCTCTTGGTGAGCTGTCGACAAAAGTTGGTCAATTTGCCATTACCCTCCCCAGAAGGCCCCCCCCCCAGTTATATAGCAATTTCAATATTAAAAAATATACAAGATAACAATTCAAAGCTCTCATACTAATCACTTTTACTTAGAATTAAACAATGTATGTACTAGAAGTAAACAGTGTATCTACTTTGATTTCAATGACTGTACTCTCTGACTGTGATTTAGTTTGGTATGACCCTATGCCTTTACAAAGAACCACATATCCATGCAACTATATGACCTTATAAAGCTTGATGGACACAACTGATTACTGTTTCACTTTCTATATTTATAGGATCCAGAGGGTGTGGTACCTATCGCACAAAGGAGGGCTTGGTGTTGGTGTATGTGTTTTGGATTAGCTTTTATGCTTGCTGTGGTGATACTTGGGGGTGCCTATCTATACAAGTATTTTGCATTCCAGGTAGGTTGAATATATTACTTAAATGAGTAAATACTTTAATTGTTCTCTTGGTACTATTTTGACAATTTTCTGCTAGTTACCCAACTTTGACTCTTTAAAAAAAAATGTGAAGGTAAAATCCCTAACATATTGTAACCGCTTTCCCTTGTATACTTAGAGCTAATTCACATGTTGTCAGAGCTACCCTAGGTCCCAGCTCACAAAGGACCAACGCTGCTTCGTTGTTAAGTATAAAAGTCTTTATTGAAGTTCAGTTTCACTTCCAGAGCCGCAGCGCGCAGCTCTACGTCTCAAGTGTCAGACCGCTGATGCTCCGTCTGAGTCTCCTCCCCCTTGACACCAATTTAAGATTCTAGCCTTGCTCCACCTTCTCCGCTGCTCCTTCCTCCTCTGGGTCCGCCTGCCCGCCGGGGTTCCGCCCTTTCTAGCCTCTTCTCCCGCTGATTCCCCTGAGCCTTCTCCCTCCCTCCGGCGGGCTTTAGGAGCTGGTTCCCCATCCGGGTCTCCTGCTGTTCCGCGCGCCTGCACATTTGAACTTGGCGCGCGCGCCCAGCCAGCAGCTTTCCTCCTGACCGTTCCACTGTTGCTGTCACTGGGGGGGCTAGCTGCAACTGACCTCCCCTCCGTTGGAGGCGTGGTCAGCCCTGACTCCCTCTCTGGAGGAGACACTGCCCCTGACACATGTGACTCTTCCCCCCCACTATGCTCTGGTGGGGAAACTGGTCCCGGTCCTCCACTGCTGCTTTGGGGTTCCCCTCTGGCTCCTTGTTTCTGGTGCGTCCCCCCTGGGACCCCCCTTGCCCTGACCATCGGCGCCCCCTTCTGGGAATCTTCTGATTCGCTGGAGAAGCTCATGGAATCTCTCGAGCCACTGTCATACTCCCCTACGCTGCCCTCGGATTCTTCCCCTTCGCTCTCCCAATCCTCTCTCCCCAGTGCTCCTGCTCCTGATTCCCTGACACATGTTAATTTTAATCTTTTTGTAAGGAAAGTTCCTGCATTTAACATGTGTGGCCAGGGATCACCAGTTTGGGGGGACTGGTTTTACTTGCCAGCCCCAAATCAGTTGTTCAGGGATAATAAATCTGCTCCTCTTTCCAGCTTCAAGCTTGGAATTGAGAGCTGAAACAAACCTTCCCCCAACAAATTAGAGACAGAGGGAGGATAGAGGATTCTTCTGCATCTGCATCTAATGGCTGCTGCAAGCTCAGCTACAGATAGGTGCTTCAAGCTCACAACTGGGAGAGTTGAGGCACAGATGCAAGCCTGTGTAAGCTCTCTTCTTCCATTGAGCACAGAGCACAGATTGAGACAGAGGCAAGATGGGAAGGCTTAAGGCATGGGTAGGCAAACTAAGGCCCGGGGGTGAATCTGGCCCAATCGCCTTCTCAGTCTGGCCCACGGACAGTCCAGGAATCGGCGTGTTGTTGTTTTTTAAAATTATTTTTTAAAATTATTTTTAATAATTTTTGAATTATTCCTTTAATTATTATTATTATTAATTGTATTAATAGAATGTGTCCTTTTATTTAAAATGCATCTCTGGGTTATTTGTGGGGCATAGGAATTCGTTCTCCCCCCCCCTTCAAAATACAGTCTGGCCCCCCACAAGGTCTGAGGGACAGTGGACCGGCCCCCTGCTGAAAAAGTTTGCTGACCCCTGGCTTAAGGGTATGAGGGAATAGAGATTGGGAGGTGATCTGTTTATTTCCCCCCAATGAACTTTTCCATTAGAAAAATGAGAAAATTGAGAGAAAATAAAAAATTGTGCAAAAGTTTTTCAAAATGATATATGAAATCCTCTTTCAATCATTGTTTAGAAATATTTTTCAGCCAACTCACTGCTTCAAAACAACTAGATACAAGCTTCAAAGGCAATAATGTTAGTGATTGCTGATTGAATTCTCTGAATTGCTCAGTAGGGATTCAGTGCTGGAAACTATTTTAAAAGCTTCAGAATGCAGAACACTTCAGGTATTTGATCCAAAGGAGGAGTCATATCAACCATATTTCCCTTGCAACATGACTGCTAAACATATTTACAGTATAGCCTATAACACACTTCAGATTCCTCCATATTGTGCATCAAATGAAAAATGTGATGCATGTTTGAAAATGCATGTGTGCAATTGGGGAATAAATTTAACATGAAAAATTGGGGAAATGTCTTTCTTTTTTTTTTCAAATCTTTGAAGCTCAAAGTTCAAAATCCAAAGCTATACACCTGAAAGATGATGATTAGATGAGACAAAATAAATGGGTTATTCTGTTATTTTCAATTATATATTGAAAATTGATGGAGTAGGATATAAATAATTCAGGGTTCAAGATAACTAATCAATTATGTGCATACATGACATCAGCTTCCTGTTTATAATTATGCTACAGTAATATCCAAATTTATTGCAGTTCTTTAAATACATTGAGTTAAATCCAGACTTAGTCAAAACTGAATTAACACCTATTGATTTCATACTTGAAGCATGACTAATAGGAATATTTTTTTCTATAGGGAAACTCTAAATACAAGAATATTTAGAATTTTTTCCTCTAAAAGCCAAAGTTTCTTCAGCATAATGCTGGTCTAAATATTGGTTCCAAACCTTCATAATAAAACTTTCCTTTATTTTCTACAGTGATCATAGTTTCAATTTTAGACTATTAAATTTTATTTTTAATCTAAATTTTCCTGTTAAGAAAATATGATATAATAAATATTTATAGCAAAGCTTCCAGGGTATTTTGCAAAAACACAGTAAGTTATATGTGATATTTTATTGTTTTTAAGAACATGCAATAATAATAATTTTACCATTGGTTGCCATTGGTTTGATTTGAATTAATTTTATAATGAATGATTTTAGAGTGTTGTGTTGTGTTGTGTTGTACTGTTGTACTGTTGTACTGTTTTATTGTTGTTAGCTGCCCTGAGTCCGGCTTCGGCTGGGGAGGGCGGGATATAAATAAGATTTTTTTTATTATTATTATTATTATTATTATTATTATTATTAATAATTATTATTATTTACCCCACCCATTTGGCTGGGTTGCTCCAGCCACTCTGGGAGGCTTCCAATTCATAAAAGCATAATAAAAATCAAACATTAAAAATGTAAGCTTAGGAGATGTAAGTCTAGGTTTGAGAAGAGAATCTATAATGTATGTATTTCTGTTTTCCCAAACCACTCCCACAGTATTTTTAATTGACTTTAAAACTTACAGATATTTCCCCCCAGAAATTTCCTGTCTCTAGCTGGACACATGGACCTGCCTGGGTTACACCTGCTCTTCACGCCCTGCCTCCCCTCCACTCTGCTTCTTGAAATAGCTTTGAGATGAAAGAGAAAATAGCACTTTAGTGCATAAGGAAGGGATGTGGTACATATTAATGGTTTAAGGGCGATTATAAGTGCCTGAAAGCTTTCATAATATTTGCTTCACTTTTAACTTTGCCCTTTAGGAAAATGGCGTTTACTTCTGTGGAATAAAGTACATTGAGGATGGCTTAACATTAAGTGAGCCAGATTCAGGCGCCCCAGCTCCCCGTTACCAGATCATTGAAGAGAACATTCAAATCCTCAAGGAGCAGGAGGTGGAGTTCATCAGTGTGCCTGTTCCAGAATTTGCTGACAGTGATCCAGCTGATATCGTTCATGACTTTCACCGGGTAAGGACAGTCTGTAATGCACGTGAGAGTTTCTTGCCATATGCTTGTTTGTAGCCATGGATTGGTTGTGTTGACTTTCAAAAGCAGGCTGTAGGGCTGTGGTTCAGTCCCTGACATCTCTGACTGGGCTTGGAAAGGCTTGTATCTGAGACCTGAAGAGCTGCTGCCAGGCGGCATAGACTAGGGTGGGCAACGTATTTTCACCTGAGGATCTTATTTGTTCCTGACCAGTCTTCTGGAGGCTGCATGCCAGGAGAGGGCAGTGCCACCATGAATAAGGCCACTGCTCACATGCATCCACAAGTGACACAAAAGCGATGCATACACTCAAGCAGCACACACATACCAGCTTCTCATGTGCCATGCCTTATGTAGCCTTTGGGAACTGGCACATCAACTACCCTTTCATGATGGAACTGCCACTCCCGATGAGTTCATTGAAGATCCAGTGCGCAGGCTGTATTGGAAATGATGCCCTTTTCCAGTAATGCTCGGATACTGGCACTGATTGCTGAACGTTCTGGTGCAGAGGTTGTATTGTGAAATTGGAGAGAGGCCAGCATGGGGCAGGTGAAGCCTTTCCCCCCTTCTCTCTGTCTCCCTTCCTTCCTCCCTCCCTCTCTCCAATTCTTTTACTGCTCTAGAAAAACCCCTCAAATTCTGATCTGTCTACCTTGCATAAATTGGGTTGTCTTACTGTAGTAACTGAAATTCAACACATAATTATAGAACCCTGCATATTAATCTGATATTTATTTTAGAGTGTTGAATAAGGAAAATCACATTAAGCATACTTTGATTGTCATCTACCATTTTGGATAGTTTGCATGTGACTTCAGATGCCTGGAACTTGGGGGTTGTACTGTATAATAACAGTTCTCCTCCAAATAGTTTAAATCACATGTCCAGAAAACCATCACATTTACAATTTGAAAACATTTAGTACATAAAAAAGTACTAGGTTTTATTGTGTTTTGCACTTCTTAAATTAGGCCTGGGATATTCGTGCATCAAAAAGGGGTGGTGGGAACCTCAGCTGGCAGAATGGTTTGTGCCACTTCAGGTAATTGGATCACATTTTTTTTAGTGCTTCCCAATGTGAAAGACACTGCTCCCCCCGCAAAAGGAGGACACAACCACAGAAAACTAGCACAGAAGGCTGGACTTTCCTTAGTGCTAGTTTTGTTTTATCTGAATGACATTACAAATAGTATCTGCAAAGGCAGGCATTCAGCAGGAAAATGAAGTAGCAATTAGAATGATTACTCATACATAATTTTGTATGTTTAAAATTACTAACATGCTATTTGTGACATCTTCTCATCAGAGACTTACAGCTTACCTTGACCTCAGCCTGGATAAATGCTATGTTATTCCTCTAAACACGTCGGTTGTTATGCCGCCTAAAAACTTTTTGGAGTTGTTGATCAACATCAAGGTATGATTAAAATTCATGTTTCTTTTTGAATATATTCGGGCTAGATGATTAAACTTTCATACTGGAGATATAAGTGTATGTAAACATGAAAGAGCACTTAATGTACTACAGGACAGCAGAATATTGTAACTTCATTAGCTAATTTTTTATTTATAAAGTCATTTTAAGAATTTAAAAAATAATAATTACACTGCACACAATTCAAAAGCATAAATTACGTTGCTTGAAGAATGTGGTTTAAGTCTACCTTGTCTATAATCAGTTAATTTTTACATTATAGCATATACATAAAACTTGTTTACGCATTCAAACAACTTCTCAACAAGAATGCTGTTTCACAGAATAGGGGTAGTCACACTGAAAGCACTGCTTGGAGCTGTGGTTGACTAGGCTTCTGATGTTTTTGATATATCAAGGAGAAGCTGTCCTGCAGAACACAGTGACTTACTGAGTAGATGAGAGTTAAGGGGGTCTCTGAAGTAACCTGGTCCAGTTGTTTTGAAAAATCTTAATACAGATCATTAATATTCATTTTTTAATCTTGTCTTGAGGGCCATTTTTGCTAGTAGCCCAAACCTTTCAGTTTAAATTTGAGTTCCCCATTATGTCCAAATTGAGAGAACTGCAGTTAACTTTAGTTATGGAAGGGTTGCCATATGTCCGGAATTTCCTGGACATATCCAGAATACTCCAGTCTCTAGCTGTGTCTGGGTGGAAAGCAGTCAGATGTCCGGGAAAATCTGGATGTATGGCAGACCTTGTCGGTAGTGCCGTTTTTGCTTATTTCCCTTTAAAAAAAAATAGCCAAAAAAGCTCAACAAGTTTGGCCAAAAAAAGCAGAACAACTTTTCTGTCTGGATTTTCACTGTTTGAAATATGGCAACCCTAGCTATGGTTATTTTAAAAAATAGTGTTAAAGTGGTAGCATTAAGCCAAAAACCTTTCGGCAGCTTTGAGATATCTTATTGAATATATTAACAGGGCAAAACTGCCACACTCCTTGACATTAGCCTTTGCAGAAATATATGATACAATAGTTATCTATGATTATTTATATCAACTGTCCATCAAAATGTGATTCACCATTTCTCCTCTATTAGGTTTTATTGTTTTCTAAAGTGTGCAAAATTGATAAAGAGTATTTTTTAAAAGCAGTTTCCTTCTACCTTCTGCAAAAAGTCCCTCCCTCCAACACACATTCTGCGAACTGAACTTTTTTTTCCACAGAGCAATTGTAAAAACGACCCATCTGACATCATTAACATTATTGAGACTATACTGTTGCACTTTTATTTGGGTTGATGTAGGCTGGAACATACTTGCCTCAGTCCTACTTGATTCATGAGCAGATGATAGTTACTGATCGTATAGAAAATGTGGATCAGCTGGGCTTCTTCATCTATCGCCTCTGTCGTGGCAAAGAGACCTACAAATTGCAGCGCAAGGAAATGCTGAAAGGTATGGTTGGCATGTGGATGGGAAAAAAGAAAGGTACCTCAACTCTGTTGAGGGCGATGGCCCTCCTGTTATGTGCCATATAAAATAGTGAAAGGGTAGCGTCCCAGTGCTCTGTATTCATATAGTGACAGCCTGAGACTTTGCAACTTTGCTGCAGTTCAAGTGTAATCGCATGCGTTTGTTGGCCTTCATGCTAAATAGTTACATTCTCACATGGCAACTCTTAGCATTCAGGACAGTTTTTTGTGCCATTGAATTTTTTGTGTGTGTGCCTTGTACACCGTTGCGACATCAGTAATTGCATGTTTAGCACTGTGATCTGATTCAGAGAATATAGTTCACTAAGAACTGTAATAATAAACGTATAAATGGAATGGTGAACTCATGGACAAAAGACATAAAACGTATTTCATGTGGTACTTCATTATTTACTTTAACCAGTTTGCCAGTTTGAATCATGCTACTTTTATGCATCAATCACTTTGCATAAGATTTAACAACAGTGCCGTGGGCACCAGTTAAATGTAAGCCAAGTCACCATTATTTTCAATGGGTGACAGGCATGAGGTTAAACATTTACCATTCAAATCAGGGGACTAAAAATTGCTTAACTTGGGCTGAATCATGAGTTGCAGCATCTCATGATATGTTGGAACAGAATTGAGTAATTTTGCTGGAGCATTGTTTGGGACACAGAAGAAAGGAAGTACCTTTCAATGAAGACTAAACTTGATGTGGATCTGAAGTAGTGTGCATGCACCTGAAAACTTATACCCAGAACAAACTTAGCTGGTCTCTAAGGTGCTACTGGACGATTTATTATTTTTTAAATTTTGACTGCATCAGACCAACATGGCTACTTAACTAAATCTTGATTACTCAAGAATATGACAGGGATGGCTGATCTGTGGCTCTTCAGACATTGTTGGACTCCAACTCCCGTCAGCCAGAACCAGCATGGCCAGTGGTCAGGGATGATGGGAGTTGTAGTCCAGCAATATCTGGAGAGCCATTGTTAGCCACCCCTGGTATAAGTTGGCATTTCTTGCATTTGCCTGCCTTTGGCAGCAGAAACTGTGAGCTATGCTGGGTCAAAACTGAATTTAGTGGTAGCCTGTTCTAGAGCCTAGATTTGTTATACTTTGTATGATGATCCTGATTAAAGGACAAAAGTATCAGATGCAACAAGAACTGTAAATATGAGCAACTCTCTTGTGAGAAGACTGCTCAGAGCAAGTCTTGAGAGAGCCGCTGTGTCTGCTTTTCAGTTCATTAAATGTCTGCAGCTCCCTGCATCATCCAACATCCCTAGATTTGCAGCCTCCAGCCTTCACATCATTCCTATCTTGACTCTCCCATGTAGTTTATACGTAGTAGCCTCTGTGTCTTGCAGGTGCTCATCAATGCCCTAGTGCAGCTGAGGGGCCTGAAGGAAGGTTTGTGGCTTGAATTGAAGCCATTTTCTCAGGAAAGACAAAAAAAACCCACTCCAATTAAAAACTGGACTTTTCTTTTCAGAAAAGCAGTTTGCATTCAAAACATTTTCACCAGCACTTTGAATACTTTCTGCCTATAACTGACCTATCAGCTAATAAAAAGTCACAGGGAATCTCTTTGAAGGCCCAGCACCCATCAGCTGGGAGCAGCTCTAAAGGAAGTTGCTGTAACAGTTCCAGTTACCTCCTTTGAACTTTGGCATACACGAGGCACATGTCATTGTGATGCCAGGCTATTGATGGGTGGGTGGTCAAAGTTGAGGGTGAGGGAGATAAGGAGCTGGCCTGCTGGCCAAACCCAGTTCCCTATTAATGACCTACAGAGTCTCCAGTTTGACAGAATCCCTCACAACAGTTTTCACAGGAAACAAAAGGCAACTATCTTTTTTTAAAAAAAATCTTTATATTCTATTCACTTTCCCACAACAGGAATGCAGAAGCGTGAAGCAAGTAATTGCCGAAAGATTCGACACTTTGAGAACAGGTTTGTCATGGAAACACTCATCTGTGAAGAATAGACATACTGTTGTGACTGAAAATACACACATTGACCCCGCCCTTTATATTATGTGCAGTGATCTTTATTTTAAGTCATTTATGTAAGTAGTGGACAAGGCTTTATAGCTGAATGCCAACACTTTTTATCTTACAATAAACCTTTTTAACGTTTTCCCATATTTTGAAGCATGGTGCCCTTTTTATATGTTTGAATAGCTGCTATATAAAGTCTTAGTTGTTAGTACATTTCATGTAATGAACCTTTAAGTAATACCAGGTCAATAATTTATCCCATTTTAGAGTAAAATTGGAGAATAATTCATCTGAATTTATTATAAAGAATACATGCACAAATGGACTGCAACTCTTGAGATTTTTAATAGCATATTACTTGCAACGTTGGGGAAGCATTGGGAAAACAATTTGTAATAAAAGTGCAATTCATTTTCTTCTTTTAATACAGTCTCATTTAAGTTTGATTTCCAAGTCGCTGTTCTAGTATAAGCATCTGCTGTAACAAAGTTAAGCAGTAACAGAATGTTACTGACGTGTATATATGCTATGTATGTGCAGTGAAAATAAATATTACAAACCTGTTTGTCTAAATGTTTTTGTAACTTTTCTTTGAGCAATTTTCTTTATATTCTTATTCTCTGGGAATGTTTGAATTACTGGATTTTAATGCTAATAATATTTTAGAGCAGACTTGAGACTAAAATACTATAAATCACTGTATGGATTAAACAACAGAAACCATTATTAGATGGGAAATCCTAACAAGTAAACAGAGAAAATTGCTTCATGTTCTCAATTTTATTTGTCCTTTTTCCACCACAGCTAGTTACCACAGTTGCCCCAGTGAAAGGGCCTTGCTGAGTTGCCAGTTGTGTTGCTAGAATGTGCCCCAAAATCATCCAAGTGACCTCAGTGAGCATTTCAATTTCAAATACTCAGATTATTTCTACTTTAAGTTAAGTATTTTTATTTATTTACTTAATTGGGGAGGGCAGCTGTCCTCTTGGCTACGCCCATGTCAATGTATTTATGTCCACAGCATTCCCCTGATCCACCAAACTTGTAACTATCCAAAAAAGAAATGAGATTTGTCTGACATGGCTTGTTTTCAAGAAACCCATGCTGGGTCTTAGTAATTGCCACATCCTTTTCTAAAGTGCCCACTATTGAGATTAGCTAGGTTTTTCCTTACCACCTCATTTCCTGTCTTGGGCTGCAGCTCCCTCCTGATATCATTTATTATGTTATCACCACGTTGGGCATTATTTTCTTTTTGGATGAAGATGGAGGCAAAGTAGGGTGGAATCCACACACACATAAAAACTGCTCTGAAAATGCTTTTTTTTAAAGTGTTCTTAAAAATACAGTACATTGAATTTTCCATAAGGCTCATCATCGCCACCATCTCATTGTATATTGCACTTAAAACACACTTAAAATGTTTTATTTGCAGCTGTATAGCTGAGTCCTAAGTGTTGAGGAGTTTTGCCTTGTCACCCAACAGCATTTCTTTATCTTCTCCACACAAACGACTTACCACTTGCTTGTTCTTCCTCTTGCTTCAAACCCAGGCAAAGAAACCTTGATTATTTTCAATGTCTCTTTCAAGCCTGAGCTCATTCTGAGCTTTAGCCTGGCTGACCATCACCCTGCAACTGTTGGCTTCTCATGTGATTTCCCCTTTCTTCCATTTTTATACATGCCCTTCTTAAATCTCAGCTCATCTGTAAGCATTCTTTAAATGCCTCTTTCTTGTTGGAATTGTCTGCATTTGGGCCTTCAGTATTTCACCTTTAAGAAACTCCCATCCTTCTTGGACTGCCTTCTCTTTAAGTATTTCTGACCATGAGATCTCACCCAGTAGCTCCTTAAGCTTTTTGAAATTGGACGCCTTAAAGTGCAGATTGCATGTGTGACTAAACGCAGCTCTCCCTTGCTTCTGAATCATGAAACCCAGGAGGACTTGACCACTCCCTTCTACGTTTCTGAATACAGGTGGTGACTATTTTGTGCATGGGTTCTGCTCCTGGTCCCTGCATGCTCCACCTTGCCCCCGTTCTGGCTTCTTCCTGGTCCAAAAGGACCTACGTCGGTGGTCACACATCAATGGGGTGCACACAATATGGTTGCCATCTTTACTTCCACTTTGTCAGTTCCTCCCTATTGGTGAGTACAAAGAAGGACTGAAGGGTTCAAAAAAGGATTTCTCCAAAGTGAGTGACTGGGTGGTAAAATTTCAAACAAGTGCAAAATGATGCATTTTGGGGGGGTGTTTTTTGGGGATGCAGGTGGTGCTGTGGTACAAACCAGAGCCTAGGACTTGCTGATCAGAAGGTCGGCAGTTTGAATCCCCGTGACGGGGTGAGCTCCCGTTGCTCAGTCCCAGCTCCTGCCAACCTAGCAGTTCGAAAGCACATCAAAGTGCAAGTAGATGAAAAGGTACCGCTCTGGTGGGAAGGTAAACGGTGTTTCCGTGCACTGCTGTGGTTCGCCAGAAACAGCTTAATCACTCTGGCCACATGACCCGGAAGCTGTACGCCGACAAGCGCCAGCTCCCTCGGCCTATAAAGTGAGATGAGCACTGTAACCCCCGTCCGCGACTGGACCTAACTGTCAGGGTTGCATTTTTATTACCATATTTTTCGCTCTATTAGACGCACTTTTCCCCCTTCAAAAATGAAGGGGAAATGTGTGTGCGTCTTATGGAACGAATGCAGGCTCCTTGGCTTCAGCGATAGCAATGCAAAGCCTCCGAAGCGCAGATCTCCCCCTGTGCTCCGGAGGCTTCACGTTGCTTTCGCTGAGGCTGCGCTCCGGGGGCTTCAGGCAGCTATCCTCAAGCCTTTGGAGCGCAGCAGGAGTTCCCGCTGCACTCCGAAGGCTTGCGGATAGCCGCCTGAAGCCTGGAGAGCGAGAGGGGTTGGTGCACCCCGATCCCTCTTGCTCTCCAGGCTTCGCGTCGCTGGAGAGGTGCTGCACAGTTTTCCCTCTGCGCAGCGGCCCTTCAGTGAAGCGGGAGGAGAAATGGAAGGGGCTCCGTTTCTCCTGCCGCTTCGCTGCAGGGACGCAAAGCAGAGAGGGGGAGAATTCCCCCAACCCCCGTTCTCCCCCTCCTATGGTCTGGTGCGTCCTATAGAGCGAAAAATAAGGTAATTTCACAGATGTGATGGTGTCTGAACTGGTGGCGATGGACCAGGAATGAGACCTTGGAGTGGTGGTGGACAGCTTGATGTGCAGCAGCTGCAGCAGTTAAAAAGGCAAATTCCATGTTTGTGATCAAGGACAAAAAAATGTTTTTCCTTCCAGTAGCACCTTAAAGACCAACTAAGTTAGTTCTTGGTATGAGCTTTCGTGTGCATGCATGCACACGAAAGCTCATACCAAGAACTAACTTAGTTGGTCTTTAAGGTGCTACTGGAAGGAAAAACATTTTTTTGTTTTGACTATGGCAAACCAACACGGCTACCTATCTGTAACTGTGATCAAGGAGTTGAGAATAAAACTGGTGCCCAGTTCTGGCCCCCCCCCCTCACTTCAAAAGGGTCGGGGCAGAAGGAATAAAGTGCCTCTGGGCGCAGCGTCCGACTCAAGGCCCCGCTTCCAAGGGAGCAGCGCTGCGCTCCCTCGGCCACAGGCACGCAGAAGCAGGCTTTCCGCCCCGCTCAGAGCCCGCCGCCGCCCCGGCCGGGGGAGCCCGGCATGCTTTGCGAGCGGCAGCGCCCGGGCGGCGTCCTTCTGCCCCGGAAGTGACGCAGGGGGCGGGAATCTGCCGGAAGGAGGGGCGGGAGCCGCGGGCGCCGGTGGGAGGCTGGTCCGCGCTGGTCCGGCTGTGGCGGCGGCGGCGGCGCCCGGGATGGCGACCCCCAGGACCCCCAGGAAGACGGAGGCGCCGCCCGCCGGCCAGGCGACGCCGGAGCGGGACAGGTGAGGCTGGCTGGGAGGGAGGGAGGGAGAGGCGGGGGCGCGGCGTTGTCTCTCCGTTGTGGCGAAGGGACCCTTCCGGGACAGAAGGAGCCGGGCGGGGCTCCGGAGGGTCCGGGGCAGCTTCGCGTCTCCCCGGGGCGGGGCGTGGAGGATGCCCGCCCGCCCGTCCGTTGCTCTGGCGGGACTCGCGGCGCCTCACCTGCCACAGCGCTGTCCCCTCGTAACTCTCCTGCAGCCCGAGCAGATATTCTGAAAAGGAGGACGATGTATGTGACACCAGGGAACAGAGATCCCGAAATGGATCTCCTCTCTCTCTCTGCCCCAGTCCTGTCATGGGAGTGAGGTGAGGATTCCCCTGGCATCCCCGCTCCCTCCGGCTCCCACTTCCGCCTCCGCTAGACTCCAGGTGTCTCTTCCTGGGACCCCAGCTGCCGCTGCTGCCGCTGCCATCCTGACAACTACAGTGGTACCTCGGGTTACAGACGCTTCAGGTTACAGACTCTGCTAACCCAGAAATATTACCTCGGGTTAAGAACTTTGCTTCAGGATGAGAACAGAAATCGAGCGGCGGCAGCGTGGCAGCAGCAGGAGGCCCCATTAGCTAAAGTGGTGCTTCAGGTTAAGAACAGTTTCAGGTTAAGAATGGACCTCCGGAACAAATTAAGTACTTAACCCGAGGTACCACTGTATAGCTGATACCTCTGCATTCCAGCACACTTTTTATCCTGGTGACATCCGGAATGTCCTAGAGATGGGTTAGAAAATGAATAGAGTGCCCTTGCTCCATGTCGTGCTTCATCACTAGAGGTTTAGTTATAGGAAGATGGGACATATGGTTGGCCAGAAATACGGATCTTATGGATGACGTCGCATGCCTTTCTCCCGCCAAATGGAAATGGATAAAATTAGTGTCTAACCAGAAAAGCTTGTTCTGGCCCAAGGCAACGCATGTAGTGCTTCAGGGGGAGTCCAACATGGCAGCCATATTTTTGTCACGACCCACCTTGGGTACCAGGCCACTGGTTAAGGATCCGTGCCTTGTCCTGAGCATAACCTCTAGGCCCTGTATCTATTTCTACCATTCTCCCTTGGCTAGGTTTAATCAGACATGAAGGGCAAGGCTTGCAATAGCACGTTGTTAGGTGCATAGTCACAAGCACCTTGTCAAAAATAAAAGGCTGCAAAAACTGAAATGAATCCCATAAAGCGTGATGTGATGCATCATTGGAAATCTCACTTGGAGCTGCATCAGTCATTCATACAACTAGCTTTAAAATCTAAATCTCAAAAATTATTTCTGTCGGGTTAGAACTTTTCTTGTGAGCCAATAGTACTGTTTGTTTACTATAGCTATCATTTTGCACAAAAGTTACTAATTTGGTTTTGGAATCACTGAGACCTCAGTTGCATCTGCAAATGTTTGCAAGGAATTTGCACGCTTACTTCAAAAGGTAGCCAGATTTAATGGCAGCTCTCGGTGCAAGACCTTTCTTTAGATGACTGCTTGTTCTATTCAATTTACAAATTGAATAGAGTGTTGTCCCAATAAAACACACCAAAAAAACCCCCCAAAGCATCCAAAAACTAATTATAATCAAATGGGTTCTGATATTTGTAGATTTTAATAAACTGCAGCTGATTTTCTTTAATGTATTTACCAATAATTGTATTTAAACTTTTGATCAGAATTGTGGTCCATATTTTGTAATATTGGTTCAGGAAAGCAATAGGTTAATAATACTCTATTCTAGAGAAATAGTGGTTCTTTTTTGTTTTACCACCTGTTTGACTTAATCCCTTTTTGAGGGGGAAATATTGCATTACTTAATTTATTTCTTCTAACAAATTATATGCTAATCCCTTAATAAATGTTTTGTAATATTCTTCTGTAAAACCATCTGGCTCTGGTACAGTGCAATAACTTGATAACATTCAGTAATAGTTCCCAGGTTTCCGTATCTGTTGCAGGCCCATCTGTACTGTACATTCAAAGCATATCATACCACTTTAAACAGGTATGGTGTCTCCCAAAGAATCCTGTACTGTATACCTGAAAGAGCATTTCCACCAGCAGCTCTGAGGGCCTTCTGGCGGTTCCCTCATTGCAAGAAGTGAGGTTACAGGGAAGTGAGGTTGCAGAGGGCCTTCTTGGTAGTGGCACCCTCCCTGTGGGACACGCTGCAAGGAAATAAACAACTATCTGACTTTTTAGAAGACCTCTGAAGGCAGCCCAGTATAGGGAAACTTTTAATGTGTGGTGTTTTACCATGGTTTTATCATTTGTTGGAAGTCGTCTAGAGTAGCTGGGGTAACCCAGTCAGATGGGCGGCATATAAATGATTAAATAAATCATCCTCATCATCCTGGGAATTGTAGTGGTTTAACATTTAATCCTTCCCACGGAACTCTTGAAACCGTAGCTCTAAACAATAGTGCAGTGCAGCTGCAGTATATAATTTGTGTTTCTTGTTCTGGCGTAGAGTACGAATACTGTTGATAAAAGCTGGTTCATTATGTGCTGAAGTTGTTGCAATACTACGTGGTCTGAAGAATGAACTTTATGATTGGCCAAAGAATCCTGATACTCTTCATCCTGATAAACGAAGAATAATCCATAACCCACCTTAAACTTAGGTTATGGTGATTTCCCCCCTACAAGATTACAAAGCAAATGGAGGCAAGATGGGGGATCTAGCAGAAGATGGAATGAATGCTGTGCACAAAAGAAAAGTTATTTAGAATACAGAAGCAGTCAAGTGGGAAAGCAGCCTAGAAGAGAAGGGACTGCAGTTCCATTCTAGCAAATGTAAAAACCAAACATCTCTTACTCAGTTAGAAGGAGTAGTTTGGCAAAACCTGTATCTCTATAAATTTGTGAACAACTTTGCATAGCCAATTTATTTGGTTCTTTTTGAAATCTGTGGTATTTGAAGGATTGTGACCAGCCATAGTAAAACAGTTCATACAGAGAGCGGAGGGGGACTTTAATGTAGGAATGTATAAGATAGTAACACCCAGTGAACTTCATGGCTGAGTGGGGATTTGAACCCAGGTCTCCCAGGTCCTAGGCCTACAGACACTCTAACTGCTCGTTGGGGAGAACCTTTTTCTTTCAGTTTGCAAAGTCACAGCTTCTGTGACAGGTGGAGCTGCCAGTGAAGGACGTTGACTCATTCTGTACATTCATACCAACATAGCATGATTATTTTAAAAGTTCTAATGTTTTTATTTCTGTAAAGGAAAACACTTCCCTGTAAATGGTACAGGAGCAGTGGCGTAGTTGGGGGTGGGGTGGAGCTGGGGGAGCATGGCCCCCAGGCACATTTTTGGGAAGGGAACTCCCCACCCCTGCAAAAATCCTAATCCTTTTTGTCATAGTTTCCCATCTGCCCCCCATGCTCAGCCTGCATTCCTAGAAAGAAAAGATGCAACCGATCCAAATAAAGGGAGCAAACCTTTATTCTTCCAAGCCAGCCAGCAAAAATAATATTATGAGGCGAAATGAAAGGCAAAGCAAGAGGGATTGCTTTACTGCTAGAACCATTTATTTCTGAGAAGCAAGATCACCATTAGAAGCCCCTTAAATCATCAGCCAGCACAGGAATCAGCAGCAGAAGCCCCACAAGCTTGTTTGCAAACCGCAGCATGTCTCAGCGAAAGATTGGAGAGGACGGGTGAAAATCAGTCAGATTTTGATACATTTTTCTTCCTTAGGCTTCCATTTGCTGAAGAAGCATTTTTTGCCCTATGTGATGCCTTGCATGTGACGGACAGTGTGCGAGTAACCGCTTGGAAGACTTATGAAAAAGTGTCTCTGGATGGAGTTGTAGTAAGTATATGATTTGTTTCTTAACAGATTAATGGCCATTTATGTTAGAATGTGCTCAAGATATAAAATAGTTATGAAGACTGAGACAGTAACACTAAATCAAAAACTTTACTAGCCTCTCTTTATACTCAAAACATTTTTTTTCTGCCTCCGTTTCTATTTCATCTTATGCAGTTGAGTTGGTTTGTGAACAAACAGTATTGGTAGAAATCATGCATATGTAATGGTCTTCTAAAAAATGATAAATGTAGTGTGAACCTCAGATATTTCTGAAATTGCATTAATCAAATGTAGGCATTTATGGCCAGTACCTTTGAAACGGGGTTCACTTCTTTCCTGTATAAGCACAACACTCGTGTGCTGAAAGACCTTTCCCCCTCCTCACTTGCCGTGTGCAGTTGGGCCCTCAGCAGACCAGGCAGGTCTAGGAATGGGAATCCTAGGCCTCCTGCCGTTCCCATGCAGATGTTCCAAGCTCACATTGTTGAATAAGGTGGAGAGGAGAAGCTGTATGGGCATGTGGGAAATGTTTTTGTTCCTCACCATGTCTAGATATGTCCTGCGCATGTGTCTACAGGTACCCTGAGGAGGGAAACCTGGGCTCTGGTGTGCCTTGTTGGGCCACATGCATGGGACACAATCCCCTTCTGAAGTGTTAGAGTGCTTCTGTTTCCTATTGATGTCCATGGGAGAGCCTGGGATGTGCTTAATTTTTTCACATTGACATGAATGGGGTTTCAGTATCCTAATCTTAAAATCTATCTTAAAAACGAATTCCACTGATTTTGAGGGGGTGCAGGAGAACCTCAGCTATTTTTATATCAATCATATCCATTTGACATTTGCTTCTTGGTAACATTTGCCAAATCATACTAGCATAGGCATATTCCTAAGAAAACGCTTTGTCTTAAGAAACAACATTGACTACTCAGTTCTGCTTCTGATTTACAATGAGGATGAAAACTACTATTTGTTTTTTCTAGGAGGGCCACCTTAAAAAAGAATGGTGGGGGATCTGTATTTTTACAGCAGCCATTGACCTGGATAAGGTGACATTCACTTTTACAGAGCTTCTGAAATGCCTAGGTATTAGGTAGGTTTGTTGAATCAGCTGAGTTTGATACAATTCAACAGGTATGGAATAATTCTGTGTGTATATTTTGTCAGAGGCTTATTTCCCGACTACTGCGAATGGGTCTGTTGCTGTGGTTTGGCCTAAAGCAATGTCTAACCAGGGTCTAGGATTTAACAAGATAAATGTTTCCTCATTTCACTTGCATGAAGAGGGGTCAGAGATCAGTTTTTATCAGATTGTACTTGAGAATGGGTAGGGACTGTTAACCTCCCTTCCTATTTCCCATATCAAATCCTACCCTGCTGTGGAAGAATACAAATTCCGGCATTTCCTCCCGGCTGCAAAGCTTAATAGCAGCTTGGTGGGTCTGCACTTTAGGTCAGCGAAGTGCTGTGCCATCCTGATAACTTTTATCAAGCCCTCCATGCATTGCAGCTGCATTTAAATAACGGCTGGTGGAGTAGGGAATCGTGATAGCAGCTTTGCCATCTCATGTCTGTTTTAGGCCAGGGAAAGAGAGTGGTGTCAGTTGGCTGAAGGTTGAAGTGCGATGAGATACAGTTTTTTTTCTTTGGGACTCCAGGGTGAGGTGCTGGATAGACTGCCTGGGGCCTGTTTGCCTCCTCCTGTGCCTGGCTTGGGGATAAAGCAAATATTTTAAAGGCCCTATATGCTTCACTGCTCTGTTAGCTGAGCAAAGCTTAAACCCTGTAGCATTGCTTAAAGAAAGTTTGGTCCTTTTTGAGAAATTGGCTTTTAATATGTGCTTTGAGCCTTATGGAAATATTTGATTATTGACTGTTATGTTTTTCTTGCAGCGTTTGCAAATTTGTGTACATGATTAAAGAAATGGATGTCAACATGGACACCATTAGTACTAAAGTGGAAAGTACTATATCACACCTAAAGAAAAAATATGATGTCCTGCTTGCACTATACCACAAGTTGGAAAGGTAAAGTGCTTATTGTTTGCTGTGTTCTAAAACCTAGTTTAAATTTAAATTTACTGTTTTGAGGGAATTACAGCATTAAAATGAACATTGTATTTGGGGATTAAGAATGGTGTAGTGGCTGGAATGTTGGTCTGTGACCTGGGAGACTGACGTTCTAGTCCCCACTCAGCCATGAAGCTCGTTGGGTGACCTTGGACCTGTCACTGTCTCTCAGAAATGATAGGTCAAGATATCCCCGCAACCTCCAGCTTAGTCTTGCTATTATTGATTGACATATCCCCCCAAGGTTCAAAGAATTGACAATCTTTCTGTTTAAAGCAGCACAATCCCAAATCACACAGATAAATGAACAGAATATGGTTTATTGGGCTTTAATTCAGACAAGTTAAAATCTGGGCAGGTGGCAATTATCAGGTTAATACTTGTGGTTAATACTTGCCAAGACCATCTGTTTACACTGAGCACACAAAGACCTGTGAGCGGGTTGGGGGCCTCCTTCGGGCTTGTTTTTATTCAAAGGAAAGTAAGTCTGACCTGTGCAAAGAACCTTCCATAATGGAAGATGATTGCCCTCTAGCCAAGTCTGCTTTCTATGGCTGCAAAAGCTTAAATATCAAGAATACTTTAGTCTCCGCCAAGGATGGCCTCTTGAGAACCACTTTCTGGATGAAAGTTGAGATTAATATTTAATATTCTAGGGGGAAAGTAATACAGGGTTGTATCCAACCAGGTTCCACTGACACAGCAGGAATCACCCTTTCTCTCCTTCAAAGTCTTCTCTGGGGAGGGGCAGCCCCATGGCGTGAGCGGAGGTCTGCTCTGTTTGTGCGAGGGCCGTGTGGGACACAACCCACAGTCCTCAGCACTTGCCTCTCTGACACAGACAGCTGCTGGATCAATAGATAGGGACAGTCTCACCGTGTCTAAGTTTGTAGCAAATACCAGTGTATGTATTTATGTATGTATGTAGCAGCTTGGTTCTGGTGTGACATAATTTTATTGTAAGATTTCCCCCTTCTCTGTACTGAATAGTTGGGGGCCAATTCTCTATTTCTAAATTAAATACCTGATGGGCCAAAACATTGTGTTAATGCAGATTAATATGTTGGTTTTCAATACAGTGGTACCTCAGGTTACATACGCTTCAGGTTACAGACTCCACTAACCCAGAAATAGTACCTCGGGTTAAGAACTTTGCTTCAGGATGAGAACAGAAATTGTGCTCCGGCGGCGCAGCAGCAGCAGGAGGCCCCATTAGCTAAAGTGGTACTTCAGGTTAAGAACAGTTTCAGGTTAAGAACGGACCTCCAGAACGAATTAAGTACTTAACCCGAGGTACCACTATAGTCCGTTAGAATCCCCTCCAGATGACCAGGCAGGAGAACATGGCAAAAGTTGTTGTTGTTTTTTTTTTTCCTTTTTTTTTTAAATACATATTTATTAAAGTTTTACAAAACAAAAAATTCATCATTTCAAAATGTATCATTTCCATACATAAAGCTCAAGAAAAACAAAAATATATGACAGGGGAAAAAAAGAAAAAATAGAAAAACAGAAAAAAGAAATACACTCTTTCTTAAATTTATAAAGTTCCATGCCCCTCTGTCTTGACCTCCTCACATCCCCCTTTTTTGTGTTCCACTTTACTCCAATCAGATTCAGCAAATTCAAAACCTTGTTTAAACCATACTTAATGTTATATTCTAATTATTATGTCCCCATTTTCCATTATTTTAATCCGTACCTCATCTTATAAAATATGACATAATATTGTTCTGTTCATAACCCCTTATCCTTTTTTTTAGATTCTTCTTTTCACACACCTTTGGCCAAAGTCACACAAACCCTGTTACTTTTACTTCCCACATCCTATTGACACTCAAAGATTTTACAGTATTTTTGTAAATAGTCCTTAAACTTTTTCCAGTCCTGTTCCATCGATTCTTCTCCCAGGTCACGGATTCTGCCAGTCATTTCAGCCATCTCCATGTAGTCTATCACTTGCGTCTGCCATTCCTCCACGGTGGGTAGATCCTGTGTCTTCCAATATTTAGCTAAAAAGTTGTTGTTTTTGTCTCTCTCTGTGGTAATATATCACTGACATGTAGCTAGGAGGGCTATTAAAGAAAATTGTAGGCTAGTTGTCTTGTGGACATATTTGTTGGCTAATATTTACAGAGCCAGAACTCCACCCATAGGACACTCGCCTGGAGGAAGGCAGGGGTGTCCATTCTCCTTTCCCACTATGGCCCTCCAAAACCGGGGAGGGGGGAGATAGAGGGCTGCTGTGAGGAGGGGAGATTGGCAAGAATCACTCTTTCTTCAGCAGTCATAAACTAATACACAATTCACATCAGTGACATACTGTTAACATCACATTTTAAATAGCAATTGCTAACAGGACAGAACAAGCTTAAATGGGTCTCAGCAGCAGAGCACAAAACCATGAGTCTTTTGAATAATATTTGCAAATAATGGCATGTAAATGTGTGTGTGTGCGCACACACACACACTATAATTATGTAAATTATTGTGCTACATTTGAACTTGCGTGTTTAAATTTGTTCATTCAATAAAGATACTGGTACCATACTGTCAGGGAACTGCCATCGGAACTAGAGGAGGAGGAGGCGAGGCTCCACAACGATGCTGGAGAGGGGCCAAGCAGGGAGAGAGGCAAGTCTCCTGTTGGGGAAGAAAATCAGCGCAACACCAGGGATAGAGGGGGGCCAATGGGGGAAGCAGAGAGCAGGCTCCGGGACTCTTCACTGGACACCAGCGGGGAGAGCACAGGTCCTCCGCTACCCACGCCCTCCCTGCGCAGAAGACTTCCGCGCAGGGAGAGTAGGAGGAGACTGGGCGTCAAACAACTTTTATGTTGGAAAAGGTTTAAGAAACGCCCACTGACGGATTCTGCCAGCGACTGAACAGCCACAGAGTGGATGGCTGTCCAGCGAGAAATGGTTTAACCAGCCAACCTAGCCCAGAGCGGCGGCTATTTACGCACAAGCAACCCCTAAAGCCATTACACATACTTAAGATCTCAAAATAGTCTACTCTTTATTGCTCTTGGATGGCCATCTGTCATGGATCCTTTGGCTGAGTGAGATTCCTGCATTGCAGGGGGTTGGACTAGAGGACCCCTCGGTCCCTTCGAACTCTGCGATTCTGTGTTTCTATTTTATTTTTTAAAAAATAATATTTATTACTTTTAAACCTTACAAAAAAGAAGAAAAGGAGAAGAAAAAAAGAGAGGAAAAAAAGAAAAAAACAAAAGAAAGAAAATACAATACAATATATAAACAATACACAACATTAACACATTAGGCTAAATAAAACAAAGCAACAACAATTTAAAAACATACATCATACCATTTCCATGCCCTATCTTTCATTCCCTCGTTTCATCGACCTCCTCTCACCTCCCTTTTTGTATTCCACTTCTATTAATTATTTCAACAATTTCTTTCCATCTTTCACTATTTTCTGTCATATAATTTTCTTAACTTATTTTAACCTTATTTTCCATTAATACTATAATACTTATTTATGCTTAACTCCTTATAACATTTCTACTAAAGCCATGTAATTTCATTCCAACATTTTTCTAACGCTCATTAATTTTGCAATATTTCTATAAATAAACTTGAAACTTTTTCCAATCGCGATTCTGTGTTTCTAATATGTCCTTTAGCAACATCCTTCCACCACAAATTTGCAGCATTGAAATCCTCCGGGCTGGAAGTGGGTGTTTGAATGGTGTGAAAGGGAACAAGGAGGAGAAGTTTAAAACTTCCTGTTAAGTCTCCCTGTAAAATACTGCAGGGAGTATCAGCATCCAGTGGTACCTCTGGAGGCAAACGGGATCCGTTCCAGAGCCATGTTCGCATTCTGAAGCGAACACAACCCACGTGTGCACAGGTCGCGATTTGCCACTTCCGCGCATGCGCGTGACCTCATTTTGAGCGTCTGCGCATGCGCGAGCAGCGAAACCCGGAAGTAACACATTTCGTTACTTCCGGGTCGCTGCGGAACGCAACCTGAAAATGCTCAACCTGAAGCTACTTTAACCCGAGGTATGACTGTACTACAGTACATAAAGGGAACAGAACAGTTCCCTCAAGCTGCCAGTTACTAGCATGTCTCTCAAGCTGAGCTGAAGAGTTTGGATAAGGGAGAGGAATAGGCAACTCTACTACACAAACACAAAGTAAAAACAAAAACCTGGTATTCCTATTTGGGGCTTTCACGACTAAGCATTGTTGTCCAAGAATATCCAGGGAACCCTGAAAAGACGCACCCCAAGTTACTGGACATGCTTTGCTTTGTATGCAAGGGATCTTCCTTCTTCCACAGCCCAGAGGGGCTCCATATCCACACTGAACTCTTCCTCGGAGGGTTCCTGGACCCTCACAAAGCTCTTCCTGCCTGCCTGCCCCCCTCAGCCTGAGGGGACGTAATGCAGGGGGCTTCTCGCAGCCTCACACAGGAGGGATCCGTTCTCTGTTCTGCTTCCCTTCCCTTCCCCAGCTCCCTCCAGCCTTGGGAGGCCTTTCTCCCCCCACGGCTTCAGCGCTTGCAGCCACAAGTTGGATCTGAAGTCTTAGGTGAGGCATAATGCGACAAGACTTCAGAAACTGCTCACAATCATAAAATTCCTTGTTGCAGAACGTGCCCGCCGCCGTGGGCTTTTCAGGTGCTTGCTAAATGGTACATATATATAAAATAATAGCGTATAGTATAATACTATATAGTATAGAAATAATAGTAGACAGATTTTAGCATTCATATGATAGTATAAGTTTCAGCATAATTGGAAAAACCACTGCAGAATTTCATTTTGCATCCCTTTGGCTCCTGGATCTAGGATCCAACCCTCTCCCACCAAACACATTTTCTTCAAAGCAGCTGTGACTTTAGAATACTCTGGGTGTGCTGAGTTGAAATCTTAAGTTTTAGAGTGCACTGATACGCCTTTTTTCTTTTTCTTTTTAAAAGAACTTGTGGACTTATCTATGTTGAGCATCCTGATGATCAGTAAGTTTGTCTGTTTTCATAAAATCAAAGAAATGTTGATGTGTGAACTGCTAGCTAGTGCATAGGTTCACAAGATAGCAGGTGGCAAAGGGTAGGAGTATATTTCACCGTTATAATGTGAAGGTATATTGTTTTAATAAACTGTGTTGGGGGTGTGGGGGTGCTGTTTATGTTTCTTACTATGTTAGGTATTTTTATATTATAAACTGCCCTGTCATCCTCGGATGAAGGGTGGTATAGAATTATTATTATTATTATTATTATTATTATTATTATTATTATTATTATTATTATTACAGTTTTAGAGAAAACTCCATGTCCCAGAGCAAGCAGTTCAAGCAGCCCCAAGTATACAGTAATTGTATTTTTTGGCTTAAAAACTCACAGCCACACAAAGCATTAAACCTTTGGTTTAAATCACTTTTTAAAAAGCGTTTTAAAGCAGGAAATGTAGAATCATCACTGTAATGTTTTTCTCTTCTATTTGTAGAGTTTGTGCTGAACTAAGTTCTTCACTAGTTCTAAAACTATGCTGGATCATGTTTCTTTTGGCAAAAGGTAAGTAGTAGTATCCTTCAGTGTTTAAACGAAAAAAGAACCCCCCCCCCGAAAATTGGTTTGACTATTTTGACTCTTAAGCTTTGCATTAATATTATAAGCCACCTGGAGAATGCTGTTATTGGGACCATATAAATGCTTTAGGTAGATCAGTCAATCAGTAAAATAATTTGAAATCTGAGAAAAGCAGGCATAGGGCTGGTTCCTACCGTGTGTGTGTGTGAGTGAGTGAGTGAGTGAGTGAGTGAGAGTGAATTGGGCGATATTCAGCTGGTAAAGTGATGGCAAAGCTTATCTCAGGAATACAATTGAAAGAAAAATAACAGAGGAAGATACTTATCAACTATCAGCTGAATTTTTTTTCTAGGCATGTTTGTCTTAGTTAGCGAATCTTCCTGTCAGTTTTACCATATAGTTGCCAAGCTAAGCAGTCATATTACCAAGCTGAATTCAGTGCTGCATTTGTGCTGAAATAAACCACCTGATCATGTATAGTGGAGCCCTTTGTGTAATACCTTGGTGTGCTACTGTTGGTTAGCATGGGCATATCCTAAAGCAGCAGGGGCCATTTTGGATAAACGGTGATGACTTGCCAGTGGCCTGATGTCAGGCGCAAGAGTTAAGGGGATCTCTTGTTTCAAATCTACATAAACACCATAGCCCTAAGGTTGGAGGGAAGCCTTCAATGAGGAAAAGGTAGCAATGAGATCTCTTATCTCTTCTAAGCACCGCAGTGGTCAGATCAGAGAGAAGCTGTCAGCTTAAGGGAGAGGTTGTGGAAATGCTGCTTTTTGCTGTCGTTCTGATCCTTGAGGTGCTCAGTCCTCTGGAAAAAGCAAGTAGAGGAATCTCCACCCCAGAGTTTAAGGGGAATGGGCTGGAAATGCTAAACGTGTGTGTGCGCGCGTGCCTGTCTGGCTGCTTGCAGGTCTGGTGCGTGGGAGAGGGAGAGGGAAAGAAATGTGTGCTTAGTGCGCATGTGTGGGACAATGGAAGAGGGAAAAGGCACATACATTTTTCTTGTTTTTGCCCTGCCCACCATGGGAACGTGCCCCTCAGAAGGTTGGACAAGCTTTGATCTGGCCCTCAGGCTGAAATAGGTGCTCAGTTCCTGTCTTAAAACTTTATTTGAGCAAGGTCCTGAATACTAGGCACTGAAAATTGTTCATGATTATAAAGTGTTTGGCAACCTAGATAATTTGCTGAAGAGCCATAAGATACAAAGTGTTGCATCCAGATTGTCTCTTCTGCAAAAGGAAGAGCTCCTTTCATTCACAGAAGGAGCTGAGCTCCAACAGAGGCCTCTGCTGGAGGGAGGGGAGCCAATGTCTGCTGATTCCCCCAGTCACCCACCCACCTTCCCCCTGTTCTGGAATGTCCCCAAACTCTCCCTTGTAGCTTTTCAGGAAGCAAAAAGGGCTGCAAGGGAATGGGGATTGTGCAACAATGGCCACCCTCTCTTCATTCAGTGTCCCATGAGCTCAAAATCTATGCCTAGAGGGCGGATTCAGCCACCTAGATCCATTAGCGGAAGCCAGTCCAAGGGCTCCTGCTAACCCAGTAGGGTTTTGCCTCATGCCCAGATCTGCTCTGGAGGACTGGGAGAACCCTCCGGAAGAGCAGGAAAGGGGAGATCCTTATGCTGAGCGGGCAGAACTGCTTGCACGGACAGAACACTCTCCTTAGCCCTGTCTTGAATTCCACCCTATGTAGTTCCAGCCTAGTTTCCCCAAATGTGAAACATGATACATTTTTCACTTATGGCTTAAAGAGGTGTTGATTGAAAATGTACTCTCATTTTTCTAATGTTTTCAGGAAAAATATTACAGATGGAAGAAGATTTGGTTATTTCCTTCCAGTTGCTGCTTTGTGTCCTTGATTATTTTATCAAACTGGTGCCCCCAGCAGTACTCAACGAACCATACAGTAAGGATTTAAGCTTTTCATTGCACACAACAGTAAACATGTTTGTAGTCCACATAAGAGATTGTGTGTTCTGTCCTGAAAAGATAAAGAGAATTTTATAAGTTGTTTAAACTGACCCCACTTTCATCTACTGTGTTGCTTATATTTGTGCCCCTTAGTGCATTCTGTACCAGAGCGACTGTTCAGCCCTGCAGATATATGTTGCTACAAAGGAGCAGTGAAAATGTAAAAGCTTACACTTAATAATATTTGGGAATCATGCTTGAGTATTGAAAACAATAACTGCATTATTTGCATTTTATAATACAGTACTTGCATAACTTTTGTATTGCTGCAATGCCCTTTAGAATCATTTCCCCACATTCTCTACGTCTCTGAAAGACTTGCCATGGTCACGGACAGGACTTTCAAAAAGAAATGCATAAAGTACATTCCATTTGTACATTCCAAACCCAAAGAGGGTTTGTACTGAAAATGACACAAAGAAAATTGAAATGTCTGTTTTAATCTGAGTTTTGTTCTTGTATTTTTGCATGCTGCTTAAAAATATTAAAATATTGTTTACAAATCCTATTTTAAGGTAAATAATAAATATTTACCTATGAAAGTTTTATTTGTACTTTACTAACTGGCCTGGTGGATGCTTGAATATATGTTAGACTTTGGTTTAAAGCATCCCTGAAACCTTTCAGAGAGCTATGTCATGTTTAAAAAGGTTTTTTAAATAAAATTGTTTTGTGAATTTGTCCTAGAGCTCTGTATAACCTGATATTCTGGCATCAAAAATATATGATGATACATATACTATGAATGCACATATCACATGAATGTGTGTTCTGAATTTTGGACCAGTGGGCACACTGCAGGTTTTGAAAGAGTGCTGTTTTGCAGTAACAAAATGGCTACCATGGGGGAGTGGCATAACATTGCAGCTCACTTCAGAAAGTCAGCCAATGTAATTGCTGCCCAATTACAACAGAAAGCCTTCTCCAGTACCAGGAACAATGTACACAGTAGCCACAATCACTTCTCTCCCTCACACTCATGCCACATATGCAGACCACCCACACACAGCCCCCCCCTCTCTCTCGCGTTCACACCCCCTTCAGGTACGCAGCCACACGTGCCACCCTTCCTCTCTCTCTCTCTGGCCAAATGCATCTCCTCTGTCTCTCTCTCTCTTTGACCACATAGTCATGCGCCCCCCCCCCATCTCACACTGCACACATATCTCTCCCCTCTCTCTCCTCTGCCTCTTCTCCCCCACCCCAAATCTTTTCAAACCAGCCAGAATGCAGTTGAAGGGGGGGGGGCTTCCAGTTCTAGCAACCACTCTACACTTCTGCCATTTCTAGCTATTTAATTTTTTGTGGGTTACCTGGACTTTGAGCACAGGTGCCTGAGGATGCCAGGGGAGGCCTTTGTGAGAGCCATGGAACCCAAGGGCACCAAACAGGTGATCCTCACAGTAGGCAAAAGGCCCCAGTCTATAAGGCTATTGCTTCATGCTGTTCTTCATTACTGTTGAAAGAAAATCCTGAAATAGTGCCAGTTGCAGAATCATTTTAGATTTCAAGATGAGGCAAAATTGTTTTGGTTGGTGGCTGAAAAACCAGGCACATTTAATTCAGAAATACTAAATTCTATTAATTCCTAAGTGTGAGACTAAAATTGTGTTCCTGCTTGTAGAATGACATAGAAAGAAACACAATGATGAGTTCTAGAACTATCTAAAATGCAACACAGATATTTCTAATACTGTTTTTATGTTTTAATATTTATTGCAAAACCCCTAAAAGGGACAAAAAAGATAGATATCCAGATCTTTAAAATTAGGGACACCATTTTCTGATAGCACTGTAAAAATGTGTGTTTGTGTGTGTACACACACACACACACACACACACACACACACACATTTTTGCTCCTTTTAGAGGTTTTGCAAGAAATATTAAAACATAAAACCAGTATTAGAAATATCTGTGTTGCATTTTAGATAGATCTCGAACTGATCATTGTGTTTCTTTCTATGTGATTCATAGAGAGAGAGAAGGGAGAAAAACTGAGGGATGGATGTGAATGCAGTTGAGTGTTGAGGATTAAGGGCTTGTGCCAAAGTTTCAAGGATATTTTAAGAAAGCAGGAGTCTTCGGAGGGTTATGCATAGTGAGTTACTTCTTGTTTAATAGATGTTCTCATTTCCTTTTCAGACATACAGATATAGCTTTTAAAAACTTATTTTCATGTGCTTAAAATATTGCATTTTTGCATTTTGCTTTGACTTAATGATGTGTGATAAACAAATACTTGCCTTCTTCCCATAGAATCCCTGAGTGCAATGTCTGTTCATAGCTCAGCTCGAACTTACAGGCGAACTCAGAACAGGAGTATACGTACTTCAAAAACAGATACAGAAATAAAGGTTATTGAAGAGCTTTGTAAAGAACACGATTGTAATTTGGATGAGGTAAAACCAGATTAGTGTTGTTGTTATTAAAAAAAACCAGTTTTCTGCAATGTCCTCCCCTGCCCCCCCCCCCAGGTGACCCACTCCCTTACTTTATTGCCTACAATCCCCCACTTCTCCTATAGTTTCTCAGCCTGTTATGGCTTTTGTCCCTCTCCCTGTGATCTAATGCCTTCTGAGCCCTTTTATGTTTGTCCTGGTAAAATGGATTTCTTCCACCGCTTAGAGAAGCTGCCCTACTCTGTTGCCGGCATGCTACAGACTTCTCTTCTTCCTCACATCTTGACCTCAGCAGTTAAATATATGTGAATGTTCCATAACCTCATAGCCCCCTAGTCAGTGTATAAGAATGGGTTGAAGTCCAAGAGCAACAATCTGTTATTTATCTATTACGGTTTCATCTGATGTATCTACTCCTAACATTAATGACATAATAGCATTTGGCACTGAGGGATTCCCTTTCTTTCCTCTTTGGAGATTGAAACCTTTGCCTTGTTTTCAGTGTAGTGGGGTCAGGAAGAGTGCCTTTGAACAATGTCCTGAATTTAGCTCTCAAAAATTAAAGCAATTGAAGATACTTAATAAAGTAATTTAAAAATCTAATGTCTGCATGTGGGCAACTGCTCAGACCTGGAAATACCAGCAAATACCGGTAAATCATAGTTTTTCAATAAGCTTGTTTTGCTATATTATACATGAAACTAAGACCACCTAATAGTGACACTTTTTTTTTTTACCTTTTAAGGTGAAAAATGTTTACTTTACTAGTTTTATTCCATTCCTGAACTCTTTGGGTATTACACCTTCCAGTGGACTTCCAGAGGTAACATTAGTGTAATTTTAAAATCTTTAATTAAGGGTTATCAAAGTGAATCCTAGTTATGTTTTTGTTAGTTTTATTCTGACTAATTCTTATAAATAGTTTATATAGGAGTAGCTACTTCACATCTTTTTGATATGATAGGTCCTTGGAACTGTCAGATTAAAGAGATTAAGAAGAACTTTCAACTGACAATCAAAGGGTTGTCATATAGATGATGGAGCAAATTTATTTCCTGTTGTGCCAGAGGGTAGGGCTCAAACCAGTGAGTTCAGTTACAGGAAAAAGGACTTAGACATCAGGAAGAACCTCCCAATTGTATACACCAGCAGAATACCTTGCAAAGAGCTAGACTGTTGAAAGTTTTGAAGTACAGTGGTACTTTGGTTCTCAAATGCCTTGGAACCCAAACACTGCAAACCCGGAAGTAAGTGTTCCAGTTTGCGAACCTTTTTCGGAAGCCAAACGTGCTCCATTTTGAGTGTTAATGCTTCCATTTTGAGTGTTACACTGAGGTCTGTCTCTTTTTGCTATTTATTTTGCATTTTTTGGTAGCTCTTTTTGTTTTGTTTTTGTGACTGTAGAACACAGTTCAGCTACTGATTAATTGGTTGTGTGACTGCAGTACATTGCTTATTGCTTTCTTTTTATGGATCAATGGTCTAGTTAGATAGTAAAATTCATGTTAAATTGCTGTTTTAGTGGTTGTTTTTAAAAGTCTGGAACGGATTAATCCATTTTGCATTACTTTCTATGGCAAAGCGTGCCTTGGTTTTGGAATGGACTTCCGGAACGTATTGAGTTTGAGAACCAAAGTACCACTGTATAGGCTCTTGGATGCTGTAACAGTAGATTTTGTTAATCAGTAGCGGGTTGGTGGAGTAGATTATTTTGGAAGTCTCTTCCAACTGCACAGGCCTCTAATTACTTTCGGGAATGAATTGAATTGCAAATAAATAGCTTTCATATGAATAGTTAGACAATTGTGAGCCTAGGTCTCAGTCTTAGTTTTTTCCTTTTGTCCCCTTTTTGTTAAAACCCAAGGTTGAGAGTATATCGAGCAAATATGAAGAAATGTATCTGAAAAACAAGGATATTGATGCCAGATTATTTTTAGAGAAAGATGAAACTTTGCAATATGATCGCACTGAATGGTAATTTTTTTAAATTGCTTTATTTTGGATTGTAGTAAATTCTACTACTTCTTTGAAGCAAAATGGAAACCTGGGGGAAATGTTTCTTAACTAATCTTATCTTGCGGGATTTTTCCAATGATAAATGAGTTAAGAGCTGTAAAATTCTGTGAGAAGTGCTACATGAGAATAAATAATAAGGCTTTAAAACCGCTGCTTTAGAATATGGCTTCTATGAATAATAATATCTGTATGAGTTCTTTCTAATCATCCTCCTCCCAAAATGTCCTGTCATTTTTCCACTTGCTTTAATTAATACGTTTAGAGCTGAGATTCTCAAATACTGATAATGAGCTTCTCTTCACTGGGCTGTCATCATGGACCTCAGCTGGAGGCCTGATGTTTCTTTCTTGGAGTTGCAGCTGGAGTCTGTCATGGCAGCAAGTGAGTGCTCCATCCCTGTGTATCCAAGGAAACTGGCCTTTTTCCAGCACTGACCAGCAGGGGAAAGCCTTCCCTTCTGCTGTGGATGGATTGCTTGAAGTCCCACCTGGCTTGACTTTCGGGGGAGTTAAGGCTATAACCCAGAGCTTTCAAAAGATTTCATGTTGGTGACGCACTTTTTAAATATGCATCATTTCACAACACAGTAATTGAGTTTGTAGTTTGTAGCTCCGCTACATGTGGAAAGGCCACTTTTTAAGGAATCTTGCCTGGGTCCCGAAGACTTAAATAACTATCACCAAGTTGCAAATGTCCCCTTCCTAGGCAAGGTTTTTGAGCAGGCAGTTGCTAACCAGCTCCAGGCTCTCTTGGAAGAGACTGATTTTCTAGATCCATGTCAGTTGAGGTTTAGGCCTTGTTTTGGCATGGAAACTGCCTCTCCCGTCTCTTGGGGAGTGCAACCCATCCATCCATCCATCCATCCCTTCATCCAGGGCAGTTTACAATATAAAAAGACAAAAATGCACACCTTAATAACAGACAACAACCCCCCCCCCCCCATATTCTCACAGTTTAAAAGGACATAGATTAGATAAATTAGATGAAGGCCTGGGAGAAGAGGAACATTTTTGCCTGGTGCCTAAAGGAGTCTAATGAAGGTGTCACACAAACCTCCCTGGGGGGGAGCCTTCCATAAACAGGGAGCCATCTCTTCACTGGAGCAGAAGTGAGCAAACCACAAGCTCCTGTATGATTTAATGAAACCATGGCTTCATATCCTGGCTTGTTTGGATATTTCCTGGTTTGAACAAAATGAGAGAGCATAGTTAGTGAGAAGACTTCCTGGTTTGTTTGCTCATGGACATAAAGGGTAAAGAAAGGAGGTTTTGTGCAAGATCAAAGTGCTCCTTCATACCTACCTACCAAGCCAAGAGTTTGTTGTCCAAATGCAGGCATCTTGGCTGGAATACATCAGGCTTTTATGCAGACAAGTTAACATTTTTCTCATGTTAAGTTTACAGTCGGAGAGAACACCAACCAAGAATAACCCAGGTTATGATCCTCCTGTTGTACTTCCACAGACCCCGGTTCGGTAAGAATAATTGTCCTAGTTTTGAATTTAGTTGAAAAGGTTTAGAAAATTATTTCTACGGGTATAGGAAATACAGTGAGTTTATCTGAAATTCTGTTTGTCCTGCAAGTGCTTCAATTCTGATTTAATGCTTCTGCATAAAAAAGCATTTGCAAAGTCCCTACAGACAGGCTGAACGGTATCACTGGTCTTTCCAGCAAAACCAGCCTTCAAGTTCAGCTCACAAAAGTAGACAGTAGTCAGTGTCTTCTGGCTGACAAATTCTCTCCACAGTTAGAATGCGTGTCAACATTGCATGGCTTTAAATCAGTTCAGCCACTGCTCCCCAGAAGCTTAATCAGAACTTCCACAGCCGCTGCAAAATTAAGCTCATAGACTGTATGAAATGTTGCTGAGGATACTAGTGAAATGAATACAAGGAAGTACCAGTCCTGTTTTCAATAATGTTCCAAAGAAGGTTATTTCTGGTAGTTGTGTTCAGCTGATCAAATCTTGGCTTACTAACCTCTGGGTCAGTAAATTCTGATTAAATTGGGGAGTCACAATACTTCTAGAGCAAATGTCTGTACTTATGTTGAGGGAAACTGAGCTGTGGAACACCTTGCTACCAGGAAAATACCAAACTCTGCCTCCATCTTCTGCCATTTGGTGACTTCTGCCTCTGCAGCACCATTTTGTGATTGATGAGTTTCAGTGAGTTAAGCTGTCTCTAGTGTGTCCTGGAGGTAGAATTTTTGAGAAGCCCTCTTTTAATCTGTCCTCATGCAGGAGTTGCTCCAGCCCCCTGATCATTTGGGTGGCTCTACTCTGAAACTTGCCCAGATCTACAGTATCCACATTGAGCTGAGGCATTTTCATATTAGCAGATCTATTTTAGATCCCTAGGATGGATTTTGGTGTGGACAAAGCACAGTGCATTACTTAATGCTGCCCTTTGCATTTTATTTATATTATTGTGATTTTATTGTTATATTGCTTTATTTATCACATTAATCTCCTGGTTATAATAGGTATTATATACTGTAACTAATGTAATTAATAAATAATGCCCTTGCACACAAGCTAGGAAGCTATGGTTAATGACTTCCAAACAAGCCTGAATATAAAGGGATAGTTTGACACTGGCTGCATATCTTGGTTTGTTTAGAAGCCATTAACCATAGTTTCCAGTGTTGATGTAACAGGAAACTACTGTCACGGCGCTGTCAGACAAGACTGTCCAGAGTGAGGAATTAACTCTTTATTGTCAAAAGTACACTTGCAAGTTAGGGGAAGGCAGGTCTATCAGTCCACGTCTCAGCTGCTACAAGGTGTGCACCTGATGAGGCAGTTGCCGCAACAGAGAGTCCTGGCCCCCGACCTCAGCTTATGTATCTCCCCGATCTGAGCTGTGTGTAAGCAGGTGCAGACTTTGCCTGTGTGAACCTGCTTCTGCTCCTCCCTCTGCAGTCCTCTTCTGGACCTGGGGAGCTGGGGGCAGGAGGAAGCGGTGTGGAAGCCCTGGGCTCTCCACCAGCCTCTTCCTTCTCTCCCTACATGCTCCCTCAGATCACTGATCCCTTCTTCCAAGTCAGTCCCAACCCCCCTCCTCCCAGTGCCCACTCTTCAGCGTCTAGCCAGTCCCAACAACTACGATTTCTCCTGCTTTCCAGGTCCCTTCCTTGCGGAAGGAAGGAAGGAAGGAAGGAAGGAACTAAGCATGCAGGTGTAGGAAGCCTGTTCATATTGCTGTTCGTTATGTAGTTATTTGATGTCCAAATGTGGGCGATGTATCATTTTATGTGGTGATTTTGTTCTGTTCGAAGGCAGTTTCTTCATTTCAGAAAATAGTAATAAAAATACTTTCCCCCTGTGTAGTGCTGCGATGAATACTATCCAACAGTTAATGATGATTTTAAACTCTGCAAGTGATAAACCATCAGATAACCTTATCTCATATTTTAACGTAAGTAACATCATTTTAACCAAAGGGACTGGTTTGAATGCAGTATAAAAAAATCAGAATTTAATGTTATTTTATGCTTCACAAATGTTTCATGTTCTAACATGTCCTTTTCATGCTACTTCCCCACCCCACCCCGGCTTCAGATAGTATAGCCCTATTTATCTCCAGGTCTCCAGAGGCGGAGCTAGCTGTGCCCCCGGGGGAAGGGCAAACTGCCTGCGGGGGCGCGGGGCGCAGTGATGTCGCCCCCCAGGGGTGACACCCAGGGTGGGCCGCACTCACCGCACCCCCTTTCCTCCGCCAGTGCCAGTCTTCTAACTCAGAATATTCTAAAGTAGTAGAAGGAATAGATGATAACTTTTAAGCATCATATTAAAGCTCTACTAAGTATCCTAGTACGTTTGTTTTGCCAGCAATGTAACTTTAATTCCTTGGCAGGACATACAGATTTGGGTAAGAGAGGAATTGGGTAGTGGTTGTTCCCAGAGATCATAGAATGATCCCATCACAAACACGCTTACGAAGTAGACTTTAACGTCTTTTGAATAATGGAGAGGCATTTGTGAATCTAGATATTGTAGTGAGAAAATCCTTTTTTGCAGTGTTTTATTTAGAACCTCCTTGTTAGGTGGTAGTCTCCTGAATTGTGGTAAAGTAATTGGATGTACGTATTTAGACTTTTGAGGATTTCATAGAAGCCCTTTTTGCTGCCATGAAAGATATTAGCCCATTTTCCGCTCTCAAACTTCTTTGATAGTTGGCTTTCTTTCTTTCTCTTTCTTTCTTTCTTTCTTTCTTTCTTTCTTTCTTTCTTTCTTTCTCTCTCTCTCTCTCTCTCTCTCTCTCTCTCTCTTTCTCTCTCTTTCTCTCCCCCTCTCTTTCTTCCTCTCTTTCTCTCTCTGACCTCCCAGTATTCTCACTGAAAATCAGTTCTTCATTCCATAAAGCACGAGCACTAGCAGAGGATAGTTCTTGTTTATCCAATATATTATATCTGTTCATCTAAGGGCAGGCTTCCCCCATCTCATTACAGAACTGCACTGCAAATCCTATGCAAAGCATACTGGAAAGAACAGAAAACCTGAGCCATGTCTTCAGAGAGAAATTTGCTGAAGCAGTTGGGCAAGGATGTGCTGAAATTGGATCACAGGTGGGGTTCTCTGTGGCTGTGCAGGCATCATCCCAGGCTGGATTTGAATGCACATTCAAACTGCCCGTCTTGCAGGACTCAAGGAGGCTCTGCCACTGCTGATGGTCTCACAGTCCAAATGTAGAGCGCTTTTGCTTTCGCTCTTTACACACAGCTGAGATAGACCAGTGCCTGGCCTATGCAGGCTGTGCTGATTTAATTTCTCCAGGATCCGTGCCACTCTCTGGACTGTACATTTGGTATCCAGCAGGATGCTTCTATCTGAATATCCCAGGGCTGGGGTGGGGAGTGTACACTCTAGACTGGACAGTACAGTTTACTGCAATTATGAGGCAAACTCACGACTTTTCATTTCAGATTCTTTCTTGATGTATCATTTGCTTCTAATTCTGTGACTAGGAATGCTTAATTGAATGGATATTATGCAAAAATATTACATTAGACTTAGTGAGCCATACAAGTCCATGCAGAGCTTGCTTGAGTCTTGCTACAATAAAGTTATGAACTCAGACAAAATAGCAGCTGTTCCCTGGAGGGCCCCCGCTTACCTCTGCAAGGTCTGGGGCAAGTGGTGTACCTGGTTGCCCCCCCCCCGCCCCATACAGGCCTGGAGCCATAAGGTTGGGCTGAGTTGCAGGGCCATAATATCTTGCCAGTTGGCATCTAGCACCCTTTCTCCTGAGAGTTTGCTTTGATTTCCAAATAGTGTGTTCCAAAAAAACCATGCAACAAAAACATTTGTTGGGGATGGATTTCTACAAATATCCTAGTCTTGGATATGCCTTTTTCTTCTTTTCTGGGGTGTGCGCGTGTGTCTGATGTAGTAGAGCAGTTCTCTCATAAACAGCCACATTAAACCCATTAATCACAAATAAACTGAAGTGTATTTCAGAAGGTCATTCTCTTAAAGCAAAGTATTGTTACAACTTATTACATCAGCTTTTAAATTGTTTTCCCCCTAGAGGTATAGGCTTGGTGTACGGTTATACTACAGGGTGATGGAAGCCATCTTAAAGTCGGTAGGTGTTCAACATACAGAATTTTTAATATTTATATTCCCTTTTTAATGGGCTAAAGTATATCTTCATTTATTCATTTATCTTAGGAAGAAAAACGCCTATCAATTCATAATTTTAGGTATGTTTGGCAAACCTACTTCAAAGTTATATTTTAAATACATCTAAAAAATGTTAATGTTGAAATGCTGAAAGACTGTCTTTTTTCTCTTTTTTATAGCAAACTTTTGAATAACAACATCTTTCATACATCTCTGTTGGCCTGTGCTCTTGAAGTTGTCATAGCTACTTATGGCAGTAAGTTGTATATCTATGCCATATTACGGAAGGGGCTGTTTCATCCATAGTGATCAGTCATGATCCTTCCCCCCTCCCTTGCCTTTTCCCACACAGCCACGACTTCCCTAGACTTCCCTAGTATTTACTTTGTTTCACCTAATGCTGGTAAGAGTCCGTTGTGGTGTTTTGTGTGTGAGTTTTATCCTTGCGACAATGTTTTTAATATCAAATTATTAAAACTGAGTTATTTACATTTGAAATACTGATTACTACATTATTTACAAAAGGAACACCAGGCAGATTAATGCCAGAAGGCTGGGGTGGGTGGGTTAATGTACCCAATTTCCAAAACTGTTATAAAATTGCCACCTTTTGTATAGCATTCCTTCCCCAGTCTCAAGTTAACAGACTTCCAGTTTCCTTCAGAAACACTGAACCATTAGGGCATGTTGAATTTTTCAGATTCCTTAGAATGAGAGGTGCTGAAACACGGCTTGGGAATTCAAAAGATATTTCAGTTAAATTAATATAATTTAGTTTTGCTTGGTAAGTAAAATGTGTGTAAAATTGCGGGTGGCGCTGTGGGTTAAACCACAGAGCCTAGGACTTGCCGATCAGAAGGTTGGCAGTTCGAATCCCATCCCCGCAATGACGGGGTGAGCTCCCGTTGCTCGGTTCCAGCCCCTGCCAACCTAGCAGTTCGAAAGCACATCAAAGTGCAAGTAGATAAATAGGTACCGCTCCAGCGGGAAGGTAAACGGCGTTTCCGTATGCTGCTCTGGTTCACCAGAAGCAGCTTAGTCATGCTGGCCACATGACCCAGAAGCTGTACACTGGCTCCCTCGGCCAATAATGCGAGATGAGCACTGCAACCCCAGAGTCGGTCACGACTGGACTTAACTGTCAGGGGTCCCTTTACCTTTTACATAAAAAATGATTGCCAAGTACTTGCAATAATATTCTATATTTTTTAATAATAATAATATTTAATATCATTTGGCATTGTGCTATATTTTCAGAAGGTAAAATTAAAATTCTTAGATTTTCTGAAAACAGTAAATGTAGACTTACCAAGCTAAATGTGGTCCAGTTACCAAAATATAGCAGATTTGAATTCCTCAAACCCCAAAATTATTTTTAAGACCAGACCACTCACTTAATTTCCCCCCAAATAAGTAAGTTTAACCTCCTAAAATGACATGCTCTAGAACCATAGTTTCTTTGGGAATTTGTTGTCTGATCTCAGATCTTAAATGCTGGAGCAAAACCTGTTTTCAACAGGACTTCCTTGGATCTGGAACTTTGAGAATAGGGACATGATAAATGGCACATCTCAGTGTGTAGGAACAATTTATTGAGGACTTGCGTTATTCAACAAAAGAATAATCAGTTGTGTTCTCTTTAGCCCCAAGGAATGCTTCACAAAGTGAAAGTATGAATATGGAAACAGATTTATCTTTCCCATGGATTATCAACATATTTGACTTAAAAGCCTTTGACTTATACAAGGTTATTGAAAGCTTCATTAAAGCAGAACCAAACTTGACAAGAGAGATGATAAAACACCTGGAATGCTGTGAACACCGTATAATGGAATCCCTGGCGTGGCAATCAGTAAGTTGTCTTCTCCATTCAAATACTAGCAAGGTCTAAACCTGCTTAGCTTGTGACCTCAGGCAACATCAGGTGTGTTCAGGGGTCTATGGCCTTAGGCACTGGTAAGTTGCTTTCTAAACATAAAAATGTAGTGTATGACAGGAGTATAGATACATAAAATATATGTTATTTAAGAAATACCACCATTTTATCTCTGTCCTATATTTGCACTTGTCTGTCATCTCACTGGCAATGTAGTGTGCATGCCCTCTCAAGTTAAAGCCCAAGAACCCCTTGGCCACCCTGGTGCCCAAGGCTCGTTGGCTTACAGTTGGGTGAGGGGAGCAGCCGCTGGCAGTAATGGTGGTTGGAACTCCAAAGGGTAGGGACATTGTGTACCTGGCTTCTGACACCAAGCACTAATTCTTGCCAGATGGGTAGCGGGGAGGTACAGGGATCTCAGTTTCATGCAGGCACGGCAGCAGAACCAATCTGGTTGTCCTGCTGCCGCCCCCACACCACGTGGATCTCCCTGTGCCTTGCCCACTCCCTCTTGGTATGCAGCAGCCCCATCTTCACCAACCTCCTGGTTGCTTCTGCTAAGTGACCTCTTCTCTGGGGGGCGGGGTGAGGAGGAAGAGGAGGCTCCTCTGGGCAGCCACTCCTGGCCATCAGTTGGGCTGGGCGATACCAGCTTTTCAACATTACGGTATATCGCCAGCCAAACATTGCAGTTTGGTCATATTCCACAATGTTGAAAAAACAAGCTGCATTGGCCTTTTCCCATGAGGCACCTGGAGAAACTGCCCCCGCTCTCACCTTGGGAACTGTGGTGGTTTCACCCAGGCGCTCACAGGCTGGAAAATTGCAGCTTGTTTGCACAGCTCAGCTGGGAATCAAGAAGGTTCCCCCTCCCCAGCTGAGTCAGCCCTGGTGCTCCCCCCGCTCCCCTAAGCTGAACAGTTTCACGGAGCCCCCACCCTGCCGCTGGGTCATGGGAGCTCATTTAAGTGCTTGGCTGTTGGTTGCTGCTGTGCTTACAGCACCACCTGGCTCCAGTTCATTCTCCACAAAACTTTGATATAGATATGAACTGTGGAAAGGCTTTCTGCCTCAACTTCAGTGTTTCTTTGTGGTCACACACCATTCTAAGCATGCCTGTTGATGGAATATTTCTTTGACTTCTATTAGTTTGTTAAACCACAGAGCCTAAGACTTGCCGATCAGAAGGTTGGCGGTTCAAATCCCCGTGACGGGGTGAGCTCCCGTTGCTCGGTCCCAGCTCCTGCCAACCTAGCAGTTCAAAAGCATACCACCGTGAGTAGATAAATAGGTACCGCTCCGGTGGGAAGGTAAACAGCGTTTCTGTGTGCTGCTCTGGTTCGCCAGAAGCGGCTTAGTCATGCTGGCCACATGACCCGGAAGCTGTAAGCCGGCTCCCTCGGCCAATAAAGCGAGATGAGCGCCGCAACCCCAGAGTCGGTCACGACTGGACCTAATGGTCAGGGGTCCCTTTACCTTTACCTATTAGTTTATGGCTTCTTGCACATATTATATGGCTTTTGTTTATGAATTAAGAAACAATTGATCATTTCATCAATATTGCCAATACATTATTAGCCCACGTGTTGCCTTTTGTTGATCAGATCATCCAGCTGAGGTTAGGGCAGCTGCACACTCCTCAGTCAAGGAAGTTAAAGATCCCTCTGCATCATAGGAGGACAGAGTGCGATGGCAGTTTCACTCCCCATTATATCGCTGGTGAAACTGCTACCGCTCCCGAGTCCCTCTGCTAGCAGCGCCACTGGAGGAAGGAACTCTAGCAGAGAGACCCAGGAACAGCAGCAGTTTCACCATCAATATACCGCTGAGTGAAGCCGACACCACGGTCTGCTCCTCCTCCTGGTCCTGGGCAATAGACTGATATGTCACCCAGGCCTAGCCATCAGTCGCACCTTCCCTAGAGCCACGAAAGTAGCAGGACTCCTTTCCCCTCTCCGTGCTGCTTCCAGATGGGCCTTCTCTTCAGGATATATGAATTTTTGTTGTTGAGATGGGCTTCCTCACAGTTGGTTATTTTGCAGTAGTGTGGGGAGCAAAAGGAAATTCAATCAAAATCATTACAGATGGGAGAAATTAGGACTGTTATTCTTAAAATTAATTCCTGTAAAGCACTGGGGCCAGATGGTTTTCCTGTGGGTGGTACGATTCATATCTAGATTTCTTGCACGCTAAGCTTCTTTCTGTTTATGAAAATGCCTTTGAGGCAGGTACCTGTCAACTTCAGTGTCAATGTATGAAGCACATATGTCTCTGAAACCTGGCAGAGTGCACACTAATGGTGAAAATATAGACCAACCTCTTTAATTAATGTTGGTGTTAAAATGCCAGCAGCAGTTCTGGCTAATATATTGATCAGTGATTTCAACAGTGTGTTTCATTCAGCAGACCATCTAAGATGGGAAACCAATTTAGTGGCTCTATATAGTCTTTGAATGGGTCTGGCTGCACTTACTTCTTTGGGTGCTATAAAAGCATTTGACAAAGTATATTGGCAGTTTATGTTTGTTACTTTGGAAAAGTTTGGATTTCCTCAAGAACTTATAAAATGGATTAGAATTTTATACCAACCTCCTAAATCTTAAGTAAGGACAAATGGAATTATTTTTGATCCGTTATTTGGAGAAAGTTACAAGCCAGTGTTCTCCTCTGTCTCCAGTGATATTTCCAACCCTACAATTCTGTATTTCTGTTATGTATCAGTCCACATTTATCCAATGTTGTAGAACACTGAGTTATCAAAAGTTGCTTACAGGATCATCTTCATCCCCCCAAAATAAAAACAAAACCTGCTCTGTAGAATATTACCTATACTGTATTGTTTAAGTTGACTTCTCTTGACTGCAAAATTATTCTGCCCAGTAGATGTCAGGCTTTTCCATCTTACACTTTATAGTTTCAGGCATGAAAAACACTCTCTTCCTTTGTAGACATTACAGCTAACCTTGGTTGTATCTTTCCTTCTCGACATGGCAGATGTGACACAGCTGTGATACCTTACATCTTGCTTTCACTTGCTTTCTCCTTTACTGACTGTTTCTTTGATCTTTTCTATTATTATTTTTTCTACAACAAACCTTTTGAGGTCGTTAAGCTAAAAACAAGTTCTTTGCACAAGGCTTTCCTGGGAGCCTCACGGCTGGGAATGAACTTGGCCTTACATTGTTTTTCACTGCCCTCGTTCAGCCACTCTTGGATTGCATACCACCCCCCACCCCCCACTGTCCTTGGCTTGAGAGCCTTGGGATATGAAAAAGTATTAGTTTCTTTCTTTCTTTTTTAAACTTGGGGTTGCGTAACTGGCAGTGCTGGTGAGGCACTCTGTCTCGTCCTTAAACAAAGGGGCATGCCATTAAGAATGAAGCTTCTTGCAAAGGGCCATGTTCTGGGAAGTTCATATGCAGCTATTAAATTAGCCATGGTTAAAAAAACATGGTGGTTTGGTAGATGAGCATGTTGCAATAAAATTCTCCTAACCTCAGCCTTGGTATCTTTTGATAAATATTCTGGATCATAACATAGCTTGCAAATGGAAAATAAAACTGAGGCCCTGAAATAAAAGTCAGTATTAAAATGTGTGTGTGTTAGTGGTACATGATTCAGAATGTGGAGGCCGCTAGTAACGTACGTACATTATAATCAAAGGTCAACAACTTTTTGCGCAGGAGGGAAAGGCTAGGCAGGAGAACAAATACTGTTCTGTTGAGCACCGGCTCCTATGGGAAGCATCATTTGATCATTTCCCACATCCACTCTTTCCTGAGAGATGTTAGCAAACCTTGCAGCTTGAGTGAATTAGATTGGAATAATCACTTAAAATTTCTGGAGCTCAGAGTCTTTTTTCACTCAGGAACTTTTTACAGAATGAGTGGAATAGCAGTCATTTTGTTTGAAGAGAACAACAAAATGGCTCAGCATTTAGGTATGGAGTTAACTTACAAACAAACCATGTCCTCATGTGGTGTAAAACAACACATGCATTAGCTACTAACTCAAGAGAAGGAAATGTCTTTGCTTTTCTCCAGCAAGGGAAAGTCTAAAAGGAAGCATGTGGTAATAGCCACTGATTTAGTGTACTCTGCACACCTCCAGAAGGCGTTGCCAGACTCTCTCTCTTCCCCAGTTGTCCTATCTGAGGGTAAAGGCTGGAGGGGAAGAAGGTGAAACTTGTAGCTGCCTTTGCTGTTCTGGCCTCACCTGTGTGAAGTACCAGATGGTGGCTGGCAAAACCAAACTTCACTGAGCTAACTGTAATCGTTGTAATAGCAGGCTATGTGTTTGTAGCATACATTCTGAAATACTTATATTTCTCAGCTTCGCTCTAAAAACATTTACAAACAGTTATTGTACCCAGTGCACTGTTTTCTGTTGAGGCCAATTAACAGAGCTTTCTCAATGGAAGTACACAATGTAAACAGCAAACTATTTGCATTACATGGATGAATTCGTAGAATGACTCTCACGGGGCTAAAGTATCAACATTTCCCCTTCTCTGCCTACATAATGCAAGGGAGGATTTATGGCAAATTTACTTTCAGTTTCAGTGAACTGCTTGCTTGTGAACCAGAAATTGTGTTTTAAAGTAAACGATTACCTGCTAACAAACCAACTTTATGCCATGAATTACATGAAGCTGCTTTCTTTGTTTACTAGCTTGCTGATTTATGTGAACCTAACAGTTTGCTCCAGCTTGCTGAGACTCAAGCGCCATTTGTCCTCTGTTCAGCATGTAAAAAGAAATTCTGAACCAAAGCAGCAAGTTCCTTGACTAGCAGAAGCATACATTTCAAGCAACATTAATCTGTACACTCCAAGTGTAATTAAATGTTGTTTGCAAAGAAGTGAAGACTAACCTGGATAATTAATTTAGCATTAGATCGCTTGTGATCAGGCCATTCCCCATCACAAGGATCAACCTTTTTGTGTCTGGGGGTCTTGCAATAGGTAGGATTATTGTAGGTATTCATCTTCACAAGATTCTTTGAGCCTCTGGTGTACACAAATTTGCTACAAGAACATTGAAAATAAATGGGATTGATTATCTTGCCAAGTTAGGTTTTAAACTTGCAGTGCAGCCAGTGTTATGGTACGGTCACCTTTTCTGACGTAGAAAATAGAAAAAATAATGCAAGGTGAGTGAGAATCACTTTTTCAATAGGGATAATATTTGAAGCTTTTTCTCATTAGAACATAATTTATAAATTGTGAGAGGCTAGTTTTAAATAATTGCTTTAATCAATATAATCTTCATCGTTATATGTACAAGCGTACAAGCAACTCCTTATACAAAGAAACAAAATACCTACAGATTTTCTTAAAGGTTCATTCTGTCTCTCCCATTCTCTCGTGTCCATTTATATTGCAGATTCGCTGTCAAATATTCTTGTTTTTATGGTCTGGAGGCCATGTTGAACGAATCTGTCAGAACCCTTAGTTTCAGGGAATCGATTATCATCTCTTCTAGTCGACCAGCTCTTCATTTTTATTGAATTTTGAATAGTCTCTGAAGTAAAATAATAAACTATGGGGTCAAAGCAACAGTTTGAAACTGCAATACATAGAGTGATTGGATACATAGTCCTGACAGCAGCAACTACTGAACAGTTCATCCACGTTTGTGTTCTGATCAGGGAATAGAGTATTAGGGTAATGTTATATGGCACAAAACAGAAACAGAAAATCAGCAAATGAACAAAAATCATTTTAAGGACTTTTTTTTTGCTTAATTTATTCCGACTTAGTGTAGCTGGCTTATTTAAAGTTCTTAAAACCATTGTGGAGCAAGTAACATTCAATATCAGTGGAATTAAAAACCCTACAATTTCAATGAAAATTATAATCCTTGAAAGATAGGTCTTCCAAATTTTTTCAGGGAAGTTTTCAAAGCATGTCCTTTGGGGGAGTCCTTCCAGGCTGACATGAACATTGGTGGATTGGAAAAAGCTTGCTGGAATGCTTCCTCCTATCACAGTTATCCAGACCGCAGCGCAGATGATCTTGGCATTTCTTCTTGTTCGAATAGCCTTAGATCGAAAGGGGTGTACGATAGCTAAAAAACGGTCAATGCTTATGCTAGTCAAAAAGAAAATGCTTCCGTACATGTTTATATAGAAGAGTGTGACCGAAATCCTGCAAAGTATGTCTCCAAATGGCCAGTCTTTGGATGCAAAGTAATAAATCCTGAAGGGTAAGGTGAAAACGAAAAGTAGGTCTGATATTGCTAAGTTAAGCATATAAGTGGTTGTTTCATTTCGTACTTTCAATACGCAGGTGAAAATGTATATAGCAACGCAATTGGATATTAAACCAAGAACAAATACCATACTAAACATGCATCCGTACAAAGTATACTTGAAGGAGTCTTCAGCAGAACAGTTAGAGCTTAGCATTGTCATGCAATGAACTGCTAAAACTAGCTGCTTCTTCAGTCAAGCCGTACCTTGTATTTTGTTGTAGTCTCCGTGAAATCCTCAGATGGTGCGTAAAACCAGTCCTTGAGTGATTTCATATGGGTCCAGCTTGACTTTGAAACTTCACAGCTGAATTTCAGTATTAAACAGAGAAGATACCATTCTGCTGGTCACTGGCAAATAATTATTTTCTTCCAAATGCCGTAGTAGTTCTGGATGATAGGGAGCATCTCCTCATCCACAATGAAGGTGTAATTAAGCTTAGCTTCTTCACATATTTCTGTAGAGGTTGATCCTTCCTGTGGTGCTGTAGAAAGTACTTCAGATAAATCCGTTTCAAAGTTATGTTCTGAGTTAGGTGGGAACAGACTTCTTGTGTTAGCAGTATGCTAGCATTTTTCTTTCCTTCGTGCTGTTGAGTAAGTTCTGACCCCACAGGGTAGAAAGCAAGCCAGAGAATAAAATTCCTAAGCAAGTATTTTCTTGCTGATCTTAAGCTCTCCCCGCAGCTGCCAATTAAATGGTGTCTTTGCTTGTTCAGAGAAGGCAAACTAAAGAGCACGCAAACCCAAGCCCCACCCATGCTTACTCAGCTTGCTAAATGACATGGCAGGAAGAGGAGGCTGGGCTTCAGAAAGGAAGGGTTCTTAAGGAAAAGTATTTTTTTTAACCTTCCATGCCAGAAATGTATTTGAACTGAGAGCCATGCAAACGATGACTGCCTGGCTCAGAGTGGCAGATCAAAACCTTATTAATACTTTTAAAAGTTAGGTGTGTCTTAGGAAGTATAATTAAGTAAGCAGTTTTTAGTTACATTTCATTTTTTATTTCTATGGCTGTCTACCATTTTAATTAATCATTCTGTTGATTGATCTGTTATTAGGTTTAAATATAAGTGAATTTCCATTTTAAATGCTCAGTGTAGGTGTTGGGGGACATTGCAAGAAATGTAAGAACTTGCAGAGTTGCTTAGAAGTCATCTTTAACGTTTTCTTTTTCCATTCTCTGTTATAGTAACTCAAAAATCAAAATAGTAATTTTCTCTCTCTATTTTTAGATTACACTGAAATGCCATATCTTTTTTTACCTCTTGACGGTAAAGTCAATCACAGTGTTTCCTTTCAGAGGAAACGCCCAATAGTAGAGAAATGAAACAGAAAGCGCTGTATTCCTCTAAGGTGTCCAGCTGTTCCACATGCTTTCAGGCCCTTGCTACCAGAGAATGCATTCATAAATGAATCAGGCCAGCATAGGTAACCCTCCGCAATCCAAAGTGCAAAGCAAGCATTAGAAGGTAGTTTAGAAAGCATCCACTTTTGAGAAGAGATCGCTCTGAGGTTCTGGTCCTAAAGACAAGTTGTCAGTGCTTGATAGAACACAATTACAAAGCTACATAAATGTATGTTACTACAATATGCAATGGACCTTTAGAAAGCATTTTCCCACTGTGAACTCACCCATCCCTTAAATACCTTTCTCACCACTATGTATGTATATCTCTGCTGCTTTGCACCCTAATTTCAAGTACGATTTCTTGGGAAATGATTCCAGTTTCTGGGATATATCAACTCTAAAAAGGGCATGTGTGAAAGGCTGGCTAAATTTAACCCTATATATGTTATTGTGATTTTAATATGCTGTGTTAATCTTCCAGTGAAATTAATCTTGGGTGACTCTAAAAACAGATTGCATTAGTGAAAATTGGTGATGATATTTGAATGGAATGTTTAATAAGAGATCAACTTCATCAGTATTATCCCTCCAATGTAATTTAGCAGCAACTGTTCTACAGACTTCAGCAAAGAAGTGGGACTGCAGAGCTTCTCCATCGGTTAACCTAAGAGGCCAGGAACTTTTGGCTCTTCCACTCTTTGAATTTTTTCCATTCCAGCTGGTCAATACAATAATTCTGTAACTTAGAAGTAGTGCCTGAGTTTGCTTTCTCCCCCCTCCGTACCAATGCCTGTTTCTTTTGTGTCATAATTTATGGCAGGAACTCAGCTTTCTTTCTTTCTTTCTTTCTTTCTTTCTTTCTTTCTTTCTTTCTTTCTTTCTTTCTTTCTTTCTTTCTTTTGTAAATTTATGCCCCAATGTTCCTCCCATACAAGCCCAGGGTGGCAAACTACAAAATTGAGCTCTACAACAGCCTATTTAGAAACACCTAAAAGCAACCCCAAACCTTCACAGTTGCTAATTTCAAGGCTGTCAACCATCTAATGGCAAGGTGATAAAAAATGTTTTTAAATTTCTTCTAAAAATCTCTGATAGACACACCTCACCAGGGAGGTCATTACGCAAACAGGGAACCACTACAGAGAAGGTTGTGCCATGGGTCAGTCCAGCTGGACAACAATCAGAGGTGGCACCACCAAGAGGGCCTCCCCTGCCAACCATGGGGCCCAAGATGCTTGGTTTTGGGGGAGTCCTTTAAGTACTTGGTCCCAAACCATTTGGCATTGTATGCTAGGACTAGCATCTTGAATTGGACTAGTGTGGGGCCTGGTGGCTGGTGGCTTCATCAGGCTGCCCCGTTTACCAGCCTGGCAGCCACATGCTGCACTAGTTGTGTCTTCAATGGCAGCCCCCCCTCTGGAGCACATTGCAGGCTCAATGGGAGGCCCCTAGACCATGAGCAGCAGAGGTCAAGCTGTCTCGGTCCAGGAGTGGCTAGAGCTGGCAAACCAGCCTGAGCTGGGCCTAAGCACTCCCAGCCACAGAAGACTCAAGTGACAAGTTGGAACCCTGGACTACTAATAGTAGTAGCAAACTATTTTGAAAGCATTTTTTCAGCTGAAGAGGGGTGCAAAAAAATGGTTTAAATTGTGTTCTTGGTCCTTCTAATCCTACTTCCATAACTCCTTGTTGGTGTGAAGAGAGTAAGAATGTCCTCAAAACACAGGACTTAGTGATGTACCTTTAAAAAACAACAACAACAACAAAAACTTTGGGGGATTTTAATTTGGGAGGAGTTTGACTTGTATCCTAAGATAAATTTCTGAAGTAAGTGCCTTAAGCTCAGTAAGCTCAGTTCACGGAAAGACAGTTCTTCTTTCCTTCTATGAACTGCCTTAATGGTGTAATCTTTTGTGCCTCCTCAGAAGGAAATGCCAAGAGTTCTGTGGGATTTATTGCCAGGTAAATGTGCATATGATTGCAATCTTAAGACTATCCCCGCTGACCTTTCAGTGAGCCCCCCCTTGACATTTTTTTTATGGGTGGACATTCATAGACTGATTGTGCTGTCCACTTGTGCTGTGTGAGAGACAGACAAGGGCTTGCATTTCAGCATCAGAAAAATGTAAAGTTTGCAAAATATAATGATCATTTATTCCTTTTTGCATTTTCTTCCTGAACCTAATCGGAAAGACTATTCCTGATGTTCTCAGCTGACATCCCGAGGCTTTTATTTCAGTAGGAATTGTTTGATTTAGAGGACAGAATAATATTCAGTCTTGTGTTTTGTGGCCAAGCTACCTTGGGCCTTAGGAACTGAACATTTCTTTTAAAATTGTCAATAATTTGGCAGTCTTACTTGCAAGCATAGGTAGTGGTTAAAGTGCATTGTTAGGATTCTTTTTGTCTCCTTAAAGGACTTCATGGGTTAGAAGAGTGAAGAAGAGGGGCATGCAAGTAAGATGTGGGTTTTCCTCCTGTGTGTGTCCTGGAGTGAGCCACTTACTAATCTGTATTTTCCTTATCTATTAACTTTGGCTATATTTACCTAACTGAGCTGAGACTCACAGGTTTACTCAAGTGGAACTCTGAATTGGACTACTTTGCAGTCAAATGTTGTCCTGTAACAGAAGGTTTTCCGAAAATATCCCATAACTTAAACAATTTCTTTAAAGTAAATCATGTTTAAAATAATGTGTAATTTGGCACCCTAAAGTGTTACTTAAAGGCTTTGAAAAGGAATCTAAGATAATGAAGTTTACACAAAACCCCCATCAAGTAATATTTTCTGTAGTTAGAAGTGCATAGAATGGGTGTACAGAGTCCTGTTTTATGGGCGTGATAGTGGACTCTGCATTATTCCTCTAAAAGGCTTTTCTACAAACTGCAAAAGGTCTCTGCTTCAGTCCCTTTTGTCTCTAGGTAGCTGAGAGGGTTTCTGTCTGCAACCCTTGGTGGAATTATTTACTTACTTAACTAAATACTTCAGCTTTGTTAGTCGGAAGTAAATCATATTTCAATGGAAGTTACTTCCAGGTAACATTAGAGGCTGCATGAAGAGGCAGCAGTTTCACTGTTGAACCTCCCTGGCTGCTACAGAAAGAAGCTGCATTGCCCATTCAGAGTCACGAGGCAGCGTCTCGCCATCATGAAATGAGCCTGGCTTGTGATTTCCTTTCAGAAGTTCCTGCTTCAAACACGAGGAACTTGAACAGTTCCTCGTTTAACAGGAAGTTAATGGTGCATTTTAAAATAGCTAAAACATTGAGCCGGGTTCTCTTCAGATACAGCATTCTTCTGCATTTGTCACATACTGGTTGAACCGTCAGTCCACCATTACAAAGAAATAAAGAATTGTTTGAAAATAGTTTTTAGTATTTACCTGTCTTGGTTCTTAACTGAAAGGTTGGAAGGGAGCAGCTTGAGAAAACGAATGCTTCCAGTAATTCTGTATTTCTGATGGGCAGCCAGACCAGTTAGAGTTTAGTGAAATCGCCAAGTTCTATCAGGTTCCATGTTCATAAGTGTATTGTTCTAGCCAAAGGCCATGACAAACCTGTAGCAATAATACAGACCATACAACCATAATAGAAGCCAACATCCATGATGAAAGAGAGAAGATGCCTGAGACACAAACAAGATTAAATCTAGGTTGATTTCAGATCAACCCCCCCTTATCACCCAAACAACGTACAGCTATTTTATCTAAAGCTTTTTTCCTGATTTGTTTTGCAGCTTGGCCATAGACAGCAGCTCTGTGTATTACAAAGCTATTATTGTCACTCAAACTCAACCGTTTATGCTGAGGCGCACCTGCTTGCTTATGCAAATAATGATTTCAGGAAGCGATATAAGGGCGAGGCTAACAGATAAGGAGTGATTTCTTCCACCTGAGATTACAATCTAAATGCATGTTTACTGTTGTAGTAGACCTTGTCTTTTCTAGTTATTTTCAGCTATTTAAAAACTTAAGAGAACTCCAGTACAGTGGTACCTTGGGTTAAGAACTGAATTCGTTCCGGAGATCCGTTCTTAACCTGAAACTGTTCTTAACCTGAAGCACCACTTTAGCTAATGGGGCCTCCTGCTGCTGCTGCGCCGCCAGAGCACGATTTCTGTTCTCATCCTGAAGCAAAGTTCTTAACCCAAGGTACTATTTCTGGGTTAGTGGAGTCTGTAACCTGAAGCGTCTGTAACTCGAGGTACCACAGTAACTAATCAGATTCTTATGCCACTGGCTTTTGTTTTAGGATTCACCATTATTTGAGCTCATAAAGCAGTCCAAGGAGCGAGGTGGGCAGCCTGACCAGTCTGAACCTCCCAGCTGTTTCACTCAGCCTCTTCAGCATAACCACACTGCTGCAGACCTGTAAGTAAAATTATGGACAGAGTCCTATGAGAATATAAAGATACTCACTTGGTCCATTGACCCTTTGCCTACTCTGACTGGAAGCAAGTCATCTACTCCATTTAAGTTCACAGACGTAGGCAGTGATCACATATGAGATAGCATCTCCATGGGGTCCCCACAGGGAGCCCCTTTTCCCAACTGAGCTGGCCAACCCGCCACTACTGTTCGGAGATGGAGACCGTCTGACCAAGGGGTTCCACACATTGGCAACCTTGAGATTGCATTACTGCAGCGGTAGGGCATGTTGAACTTTTCAACTTTCAAAGTTCAAAATTGAGTTGCAGTGGGACGCGGGTGGCGCTGTGGGTTAAACCACAGAGCCTAGGACTTGCCGATCAGAAGGTCAGCGGTTCAAATCCCCGCAATGACGGGGTGAGCTCCCGTTGCTCGGTCCCTGCTCCTGCCAACCTAGCAGTTCAAAAGCATGTCAAAGTGCAAGTAGATAAATAGGTACCGCTCTGGCGGGAAGGTAAACGGCATTTCTGTGCGCTGCTCTGGTTTGCCAGAAGCGGCTTAGTCATGCTGGCCACATGACCCGGAAGCTGTACGCCGGCTCCCTCAGCCAGTAAAGCAAGATGAGCGCTGCAACCCCAGAGTCAGTCACGACTGGGCCTAAGGTCAGGGGTCCCTTTACCTTTACTTAAAAAGTTGTAACGTGACTTGGGAATTCAAAATATATGTTGGTTAAATTAATATAATTTAGTTTTGCTCAGTAAGTAAAATGTGTGTAAAATTTCATAGAAATAATAGAAATGACTGCCACATGCTTGCAGTTACAGATGAGATCTGGAGTACCTTATTGTTTTGTGAAAGAGCTTTAATAGAATTTTATGAAGAGAGAGAGTGTCCCTCACTTGTTCTGTTAGTGCCTCATGGCCCAGGGAGTTGGTTCTCTGAGAGCCTCCCTTGAGCAGTGTCTCCAGGGCTTCCTCTGTCTTCAGGCAGGAGGAGGGAAGCTCCTCCAGTTGCTTCAGTCCAGGGTGTCTGTCTGGCCTCAGTGCCCACCCATGTCAAAGATTTCTTGGAGAAGCTACACTTATTTCTCCACTAAGAGTACACAGATCCCCTACATGGCAGTTACACACAATACTCAACACTTTCACCACGGGTGTAGCCAGGATTGGGGGGACAGGCATTATTGGGGGGGGGAGCAGAACTGAGTTATCTGTGATACAATCTGTCAGTTAATTATTTTTATTTATTTGCTTGACTTGGGGGGGCTGCCTCTCCGGCTATGTCCATGTATTTCACTAAACTCATTTGAGTCACTGTGTGGAACTGCTCTGCTTCTGTCCTTCAAGACACCTTTTCTGAGTGCTATGGCATTGGCGCAAGGAGCATCTGCATTCAGTGCGTTATCCATCAGTAAAGATCTATGTCCAGTCCACAGTGACTGTGACTCTAAGGATTTGCTTCAAGATAATAACAATAGATTCCTGTTTTCCACCGAGAACAGGAGTCAGTGCCGCCTTCCTGATGTCTCCATGCTCTCTCCCCTGAGCAGGCAAGGGGCACCGTAGGTGTCTGTAGAACTCTGTGCGCGCACACAGGCACACAGTCATTTCACATTTTCATCCTCGCTCCGAGGCAAAGGCCTTGAAGGGGCTGCTTGGGAAGCTGTGGTGTGCCAGGCTCCTTATCTTGGGCCTCCTGTGGGGCTCACAGCACATTCCACAAAGCAGCAGCTGCAACTGCAGCCTTCATTACCATTACCGATATTCAGGACATTTCCAGGGCAGCTCTCTGGGGCTCCAGTGCCCACATTTACGAGACACTACAGAGTGGGTCTACATGCATCAGTTGTGGTGGTCTTTGTTTTTCTGCCTCAGGGAATGGTGTTTTGATTCCCACCCTTTGTCCCTACAGGCCCTGGTACATTGCACAGTCGCATTTTGCTAGGAAAATGGAACACTGACCATGCACTCACCAAATGGTACTTACCATGCAAGGGGGCCAACTTGAATAAAATTTTGGGACACTCAGGGAAGCCCCACCCTCCGTAACTGATCACAAGACATAGTGTATGCACACCATTTGAATAGTGATGCCCATCAACTTTGGGGGAGCCTATCCCCTCAAATATTTTAGGGGGGGGCTGAAGGGACCTTGGCCCCTAGGAGTTGGCTCCCAAGTTACTGTGAATGCAGCTTACCCAGCAGAATAAGTGTGATAACAACCAGCAGACCCTGCATACAAACTGCTCCAAGCCTCATGCAGCAGTCACTGAAGGATGGGGCATTCCTACCCTCAAGAGAGTTACATTAGAGGCCCTGTTTTTTTACTAGTTTTTCCATGCTATATTCTGTATATGTATTATTTCCACATGTTATCTGTGATCTTGGAGGAGCTTCCGTCTAGCTTGGGCGTGACAGTAAGCCTGGGGAGGAGCAATGGAGGAAGTGATGAAGTTTAGCCACATGTTTCCTGCCTGGAGCAAGTGGGAGGATATAGTTAGCCCCCAGCAGGCTCACTTGCTTATTCTGCAAGAAATGTTCCATTCATGGTTCGCATCCAGTGTTCCATTCTTGTTGATTTTGTGTTGTTTCCATAGGTACCTGTCCCCAACAAAATCTCCCAAGAAAAAGGTGTCTTCCGCTTCAGTATATCCTCCTCCAGATGGTCAACACGCATTGGCAAACCATCCTCAAAAACCTTATAAATCTACTTCTCTCTCACTGTTTTACAAAAAAGGTTGGTGTTGTGTCCGTGTGACACTTTTTTATTTTCAGGCATTGGGCAGAATCCACTGCGACAGGATTCCACCTTTCTCTCCCTCCCATGACTGCCACCTTTGCACCCCAGAAAGCTGCTCCAGAAGGTCTTCCTTCCATGAGCTTGTAAAGGGCTGCAAGGGGAGGGCAAGAAAGCGGCAGGAGTGGAATTCTGTTCTGCTCCTACCTGGGCAGCAGCAATGGCTGCCTCACTTGGATCTTCTGTATTCCATTACAGACATAATCAAGAGAAAGGGAAGGAATGCCGTCAGGAGCAGGGAGGGGAGGGAATGAGTTTCAGTCCTGAACATTTGAGGAAGATTGGCAATTCATAATAATGGAGAAATAAATACTGTTGCTTGCAAAGAACTGCATGCAGCGTTCTGCAGATCTTTTGGCTGCAGCAACTTGTGTTCCTCAAAGCTTCCTAGGAGTGAAAGGATGTGGTAGATCTGTAACTCCTATCAGTAAGCAGAAATTCTTTTTGCTTATGCAGTGGGCACTCATGATGCAAGCATATATATTTGGAAACTGCAGAACACTGATCCTTATCTCTCTTTTATTGCAGTTTAAAAATAGTCCCGATGGATATTTATCTTTTAGCATTCTTTTATTAAAAGAATGCTGTTGTAGTGCAGTTAATTTTGAATCATCTTGTAGCTAGTGCAAACAGGACAGAACTCCTATAGCAGAATATTAATACATTAGAATAGATTTAAAGGTTATCAAAGAAAGAAACTGAGCAAGAATCAAAGTTATTGTGTGTTAAAATACCTTTATTATTCAGATTCATACAGTATCTTAGGCTTCACTTGTCCCCATTAACATTAGTAGCATAAAAAACAGCAACAAGGAAAGACTCAGCAAACTATTGGGGAGACTTTTTTTATGTAAACAAAATCTAATGGAAAATATCCAAGACCTAATAGTTGGATAACCATGTAATGGTTAGTATGGCAGACGTGAGACTGTCTCTGTTCCATTTCCTTCAAATCAGACACAGCTTAAGATCTCTTGAGCAAAAACGTTAATCAGAATTTGAAACTTGCATAAGAGGTTCTTCACAGAACCTTATTAGCAAATTTCACCATTTATTAAAAATTGAGCAGCTTTCTTTTCATTTAGAAAGAAATGGAATAAAGACTTTGTTCAAGATATAGACTGGATATCAGTATTTAAACATATTCCAACAAATTTAACCCATGCCTATCAAAGGAAAAAGTTAATGCAGTATACCAAAGGCATCTAAATCTGCATAAATTCAGTATGGTTTATACTTCTGATATTTGTTAATTATTATGTCCATTCATGAACATTTTGGCTCCTGAATGACGAAAACCCAGGAGTAAGTGCTCCGGTTTTCGAACATTACTCGGAACACGAACGTTCAACACGGCTTCCGCTGTGCAGAAACCTAGCTGTCAGGCAATCAGAAGCCATGTCTCTGAAGCCGAACGGACTTCCAGAACGGATTATATTCAAGTTCCAAGGTACCACTGGACTGGACTGATACTTGGCAAATTATATAATAGCACCTTCCCTCTGTATCTGAAAGAAATCCTGATGGGTAATTTAAAAGGAGAAATAGAATTAAATGATTTATAGCTAGTTCTTACATTATTTTCAGGGGCAAAAACATATTGCCAAATACTGGAAATTAGATTTAAACCTGCAAATATTAAATATCCGACTGGCTGGTTAATAGCTGAGAAACAACCATTTTAATGAACTCTACAACACACATGCATTATAATACAGTAAATATTCTTAAACCCAAAGCCGCATAATTTCTTTAAAACAAGAGTAGATGCATCAAAAGCAGATCTATTTTTCTGAGCTGTTCACTTCTGTACATACCATGCTCTGCTCAAAAGTGCAAAATGCAACAATGCATTTGAGAAATGCTGTAGGGTTGGCAAATAGGCTGTTGGCTGGAACTTGGTTCCATTTAAAATCACAGTGCTTTGCTTTAAATTTCTGCAACACTAAATATTATGTGACAAGCAGTGATTTGAAGATGATTCTCCTCTCTCCTCTCTAGTGCATTGGCTGGCTTATATGCGATTGAAAAACTTATGTTCGCGTCTTCTGTCTGATCACCCTGAACTTGAACATTTGATCTGGACACTCTTTCATCACACACTGCAAAATGAATATGAACTTATGAAAGACCGGCACTTAGACCAGGTAATGAGTCTGGCGGGTGTGAGCTGATTTCAGCCTTGTGTAGCTTACGCTTCTTTCTTTTTTTAGCTTCTCCATGGTTCAGAAACGTTGTACGAAATTTGCAAAGTAAGTAGTGTTTCTCAATCTTCTCCACACAGAGGACCGACCACTTGCTTGTTCTTCCTCTTGCTTCAGACATAGCTGAAGATACATTTACTATTATTTTTAACTTCCCTTGCAAGTCTTGAGCTCATTCTGAGTTTTAGCCTGACCGTCACCCTACAACTGTTAGCTACTCATGTATACTCCTCCTTAGTGATTTCCTCTTTCTTCCACTTCTTATACACACCCTTCTTAAATCTTAGCTCATCTGCAAGCTCCTTTTGCAACCACACACTTCTGTTTCCTTGTGGCACTGACGTAAAAGAGTAATAGAGATGGATTCATTTAGCTTCTGGATGGCACCCCCCTCCCCCAACAGCTTCATGCAGTTGTTGAATAGCATTGGTTAGAAACAGAGCACTGTGGAACATCATGGTACATATACCTTAAATGCCTTAAGCTGACTGTGCCCCTCAGCACTATCCTCTAGGATTTAACTCCTAGGTAAGAGCAGAGCCTCTGTAATAAATGCCATCATCCCAGACAGGAAATCCAGAAGGATACCAAAGCAATAGATTGGCCCCCCTCCACATATTTTGCCGTTTGTAGGTTGTCCACCTTGGAATTTGGAAGTTTCATTGGGAAACCTTCACCTTAAAATAGATTCGAAGGGGTCCAAATAATTACTTTCTTCCAATAGTGGGTTTTTTCAGTTTTTTAAAATTAATGCTATATTGCAGACATGCCCAACGCATCGATTGTGATTGACCAATCGATCACAGGATGAATTCTGGTCGATCACCCTGCCCTTGTTTGGTGTGTCCGTCATCGGAAGAGGGGTGGAATCTTTGCGATGGATGAGGGCTCATTTGGCTGCCTCAGGATTTGCGCCTCTCTTTGGGTTGTGCAGTCAGGTGGCGGGTGTGCGAGAGAGGGAGCCGGGCAGGTCTCTTTCCCTCTCTGCCCACTGGCCCCCCCTCCACCTGAGACAGCGCTGGTGACTCTGAGGCGGCGGCAGAGCAAGAGCAGACGTCTCAGGGAGGTGGTGGCCTTTGCTGCCGCTGCCGCGCTGGAGAGAGCAAGGCAAAGAGGGTTCCCCCACCCTCCCTTCCCCCCAGCCATGTGCCCTTGTTTGGGGTCCCCACATTTACCACTGCTCCCCACCGCCTGCCCTGTTATTCCCAATGTTACTCCAAGTTGGCAACCCGTTTTCCCTACTCCCCACCCCGTATGATTTTTGTCCCCATTCTTCTCTCCCTCAGTCTACCCCAACGCCCCATAGCCTGGCCCACCCCCCTCCATTGCCCCTGCCCCCCTGTCCTCCTCCTCTCAGGTGCCTCCTGCACGAGAGGAGAGTGATCTATGGCCAGGGACCTGGAGTGTGTGCTGGGAGCTCTTCAACAGTGGCTGTGATTCCTTTAAAAAATATCATTTAATGCTAGTTTTTGTGGCATCAAAAGTGGTGCCTTTGATTTCGTCTCCTGCTCTGATCCTTTTGACTCCTCTTATTTATAGAGGTGGGGAGAAAATATATATATATATATATATATATATATATATATATATATATATATATTAAAAAGAAAAATATCATTTACACTGTCATTCCAGAAATATAAAAGCAGAGCCCAGCTCTCAATAAATTTGTTTCCTCAATTATTACGTATTGCATTTATCTCACAGGTCAGGTTTATGATTAAGACAAGTTTGCCAGGTTTTGCATCTCTAAATGGGCTGGGAATTTGGGGCATTTGAAGGATTGCCTTGTGTGATGTTAACATATGAGAGTGCTGGAGGTGAAATAGTTAAACAAGTTACCCAATCAGAACCCAGGGGGGTGGAGTCAGAGGGACTATAAAACCAGCTCTGGGAGGGGTGAAGAGGAGAGTTTGTTGGGAGGTTGGTTGGAGTGGGAGTGAATTGGGATAGAGTCTGGGGGTAGGTGGAGTTAGTGTAGCGAAATAAGCTGAGTCAGGAGCAGTTAGGGGCTAGGAAGACAAGTAAATATTTGAGAGATGGTTTAGTGAGTGAGAGCAGGTAGCGGAAGTTATAGGTCTGGATAGGCACCCATGATTGTAATTGACCGATACCGTTTATGAAACCACACGCTTGTTAAACTGCAGTAAATAAACAGAAGTTTATGTTCCAATTTAACCCTGACTGGACTCAGTATTGTACCAGGTAGGGCCTGGGGGGTGGCAGCGAGAAATAAAGTGGTGGCACAGGGATCAAGAGACGGTGAAACGTCCGGGAACCCTGTGTGATCGCCACATCTTGTCCCACATGAATGTGTCTGAAATATAAGGTCAACATCAGAGGCATCCCTTCAGATGTTTGCACTAGTGAACATTAGGTGGGAGGAGACCAGATAGAAGACACTGTCAGGGATGGCCCCAGGCTTTATGAAACGTCTTTCCCAGACACATGCGGGAGGTACCAATACTGTTGTTTCCGTGACAAGTTGAAGAACTTTTTATTCTCCCAAACATTTAGTGGTTGATTTGGTGCAGTTTTTCTAAAAATTGGTTGCATGTTAAAATTGATATCTCCCCCCCTTTTTTTTTACAAGTGGAGTATTCAAGTGTTTGCTGGTTTTTGTGTTATAATTTTGTTCGTGTATTTTTTATTATTTGTACAGCTGCTTTTAATAGAAAAGCAACATAGGAATCTTAAATAAAATTAATTAAACTTTTAGGTAGTTCCAAATAGTGTGTAGTTCCATTTGTTGAGTGGTTGCTTAGAGTTCATCTTTTATAAACTCTGTGAAGGAGCAAAATGGAAGTGAGGGGCTTCACTGATGTCCAGTTCTGACAGGCACTCTCTGTTTTTCCATAGATAATGATGTGCTCCATGTATGGCATCTGCAAGGTGAAGAACATTGATCTCAGGTTTAAAACTATTGTGACAGCATATAAGGAACTCACTAATGCAAATCAAGAGGTATGGGAAATCTTTCAGCATCAGTTTTATATAGCTATTTTAATTATGGCTGCTGGTTGGGTTTAACATTTATTTGAAACATTATGGCATTATGAAAATGTGTTGCCATCCCATTTTCCTTTTTCTTTTGTCTCCTTTCCATTTTTTATTTAGATTAGTTTGTTTTCGTTGTACTGTATGTGGGGAAAGTATCAATAAAAAAGGGGGGGAAGAAAATGATAGCATACGCTGAACAGTGTGGATGCATTAGTTCCTTAAAGGATGTCTTGAACTTTTGCAGTTCCTGAGTTAGATCCAGGAATGCCCTATCTAAAGGCAATTTTAAACCAATCCAACCTCAGGGTGGGCACCATAGAGGGACACCCTTCTATTAGGACTGTGCTATGGAGAAGAATAGAAGAAAATGCAAATACTAAAGAGAGCTTATATATAACTTTCTAATCCTGTCCAGACTTTCAAGTGTGTTTTGATTGGGGAAGGAAGATATGATTCCATTATAGTCTTCTACAACTCAATATTCATGCAGAAGCTGAAAACTAACATTTTACAATATGCTTCCAATAAGGTAAGTAGTTGTGCTCCTGTCCTGAGTCTAGTGTAAATTAAAAGAAATGAGCAAAAATTAACTGGATTACAGGATGCCTATCCTGATATGAAGCTACATTAGCTCTTCATCTCATGCCTTTCTCCAAGTCCCTTCTGGCAGGGAGGCTCTGAGGACCAGGGAGGGGGCCTTTTCAGCTGGGGATCCTCATTGGGGGGGGTTGCCCTCTGCAGGTTGGTCTGCCTGGCACCTTTGCTGACATCTTTTTGGTGCCCGATAAAAACGTCCTCTTTCTTCCAGGCTTTTGATGGACTGTGATGTTTCACTACTGATGCTCTGTCAAAGCTTTCTGCTGCTGTTAGGTAGATTATTTTGTGCATTTTTAAACCAACAACTTGAGTTTTCATGTGACTGTATCTATATTATAAACTGGCACACTGTTAGGACAATATTCATGGAAGACAATCTTACTCGGCTACGAGTGATCACCAAAGAATATAATCTAGTATTACTTACCCATATGTTTTTAAATACGCTGCAAGTAGCTTGGAGGCCTTTTTTGTGTAACAAGGAACTAGCCTGTTTAGTTGATTATGATGTTGTTAATAATCATATGTTTTCATGTTAACAGCCTCCAACATTATCGTCTCTGCCACACCTTCCTCACAGCCCTTACAAGTTTTCTCCTTCCCCTTTGCGTGTCCCTGCGGGAAACAACATTTATATCTCACCTTTGAAGAGTCCCTACAAATTCTCTGAGGGGCTGTTGTCACCCACTAAAATGACACCCAGGTCAAAGTAGGTAACCTGTTTCTTTAAGCAAATAACTGAATCAAACACAAAAACAAGCTAGACAGAATGTTTTTGGGCTGAAAAGATCAGACTCTTGCTATACCTTCATTATGTGAATGCTTAGGGGGCTCTGTCATCTCGTCCCCCTTCCCCATATCTGCTATTGGAGATAGGGTGATTATATTATATTATATTATAATTTGGTGCTACTAGTAATTAGTAAACTAACTACAAGCAATACTTGCTTTTGCTATGTCATATTCCTTACTGATTTATATGAAAACTTTTTCAAGATAATGTGGAAGCATTATTGATAACCTTAAAAAGTATTAAGGATTAAAAGTCTGATGTTTTTAACCTGGATTTTCAATTTCTACTTTAGCTATGTCATGACTATCTCATCTAAAACTTGTTTAGCCAAATGAAGCCTCTGACTTGGGCTATTGACACAGAAACTTCAGCGATCTGAAGAAAAGCAGCTGGGGGAGAGGGCAGGGGAAGCAAGAAAATTAGTTTAGTTGGGTCAGATAACTGAACCACCTCCAAACAGCCTATTAGAATCATGCCCAGACTAGGAACTTCACTCTGACTGGTTGAACATATGGATATCATTGGTTATCAGTCCTTGTCTGCAGCATTCTCTCCCCTCCCCCTCAGGAGTAGTTTGTGCTGTAGTTTAGGGAGTTAAGAAAACGGCTTTTGATTTCTTTCCTTTGAACAGGATATGTCTAGCTGATAAGACTTGGCACTTCCTAAATCTGGGTGAAAAGGAGCAAGTTGAGCGTTATGGGGAATATTGTGCAACTTCCTCTTGCAAACGTGACAGTTTTCACATGTCATGCCTTGTATATGAGGTAACTCTCATCTTATGCGAGAGTTTGGTTAAACGTGTGAAGCCAGGAGCCCCCGTAACTGCTCCCCCCGCAAGGGTCCCAGAGCCCTGCTGACGCCTTCTCAAAGCCCAAGTCTGGCTTCAGGAGAGAGAGGCGTAAAAGCTCAGGCAGGGTCCTACAGTCCTTGTGCCTCCCAAACTTCATTTTCGGAGTGTACTGTAATGTTTCACTGTTGCTATGGCCATTGGCTAATGTGAATAAAGTTCTATCCATCTATCTTTGTGCCTCCTTCCCAAAGGCGGGCAAGCGCTTGCCCATTTTTAGGGAGGAAGTGGGAGGGCTCTAGGACCCTGCCACAGCCCTTGCGCCCCCTTCCCAAAGCTGGGCAAACCCATGATCATAGCTTTAGGCAGGTGGGGAAGATGAAAATAAATAAATGGAAAGTGGGTTTCCTTCAGTTTCCATTTATTCATTTATTTCCCACCCATCCACGCAAAGCTGCCATTGCAGAAGTAAAATAAGCAGAAGATGCAAGTTACCTGTAATTTTTTGGCATCAGTTTAATAGAAAAATGAGTTATGTTTTTATCCCATTCTTGTTTTTGCAGAATATTGGTCTCAATAGGAGAATCCTTTGGGGTGAGTTTTGTGTTTGAAATGATAATTGCTTTAAAATGGATTTAGAGTATTATGGTCAAGATGCACGTTACAGAGCTACAACATGTCCCTTACATCTTTTTAAATAAAGAACATCTGCTGGCCACACTGGAAGCAGTGCGTGAAGCAGTTTTGTGGTTGGCTCTTTCTCCTCACAATTTGCACCCCTCAAGCTACATGTCTTCCTTCAGGCAAAAAGATACAAGAATCTGTTTTTCTTCCCCTATACTGAGGTGAGACAGGAGCAGCCTGAGGGGGGCAATTTTGAGAGGAAATTTACCAACAAGGAAAGGGCTAAACACTCTCCCCATCTCCCGTCACCTTCCTGCCCTTCTGATTTCCGCTCCATCATTAATAGCGAACTAAAGTGGTTGAATTCCAGTTAGTTTAGAAGTGAGCAGAGCCACACAAAAATAAGATACAGTCATACCTTGGTTTTTGAACAGAATGCGTTCCAAAAGTCCATTCAACTTCCAAAACGTTCGAAAACCAAGGCACGGCCCCTGATTGGCTCCTGATTGCGCAGGCGCACCAGAAACAATAGCGGAAGCCATATTGCATGTTTGGCTTCCAAAATAATGTTCGAAAACTGGAACACTCACTTCTGGGTTTCGATCGTTTGGGAGCCGAAACGTACGAGTACCAAGGTGTTCGACTGTAGTGGTTTCTACATACTGAGTGGACCATCTGGGTTGCAGCCCTCTTTCATCCTGACGTCTGGATTCCCTCATGGGCAGCCTTCCAAGGGCCACACGCCAGGGGTGAGGGGGGCTAGAAGCAAATGGACAGGGCTGCATTCCAGCCATGCAAAGGTGAGATCACAGGAATCTGCCTTCCAGCCAATCAGACTCCTGGCCCCTCTATCCCAGTGAGTGGTTGCAGGTTTCCAGGGTCTCCTCCAGGGATCTGCCACCTCACCTCCTACCTGAACCTTTTAGCATAGTGAAGGGTGGCAAGGAAGAGTGGCCTCCCTGCCCCGTGGGCTAAGCTTGAATAAGGACTGCAGTGCTCCTGCTCCATGTTGGTTGGGACCTTGAACAAGTTCACAGTAAGCAAACTTCCATTCTCTCTTTGGGCTCAGGTTTTTTTGTGTGTGTGTGTTTCCTCCCTCCATTAACACTCAGCAGCTTATAGTACAGTATCCCAGAAGGAGTGATGGGTAGAGTTTGGAGAGTAAGTGCTATAATATTAAAAAATAAAAACAAATAAACACCAGCTCCCTATCCTAATCTATGTGAGGCTGTTTCGGGAATAAGGAAAGGAAAAAAGATGTATTTTCCCTGCTGAGACTTTGATGAGTTAATCCAGTCTTGTGCTTGGTAGAGGCCTATTCCTGTGATGTTTGACTGGAGGAAGGGAAGGGGAAGCGATCTACCCGTTTCTCCTTTGCCCTCTGAAAGGTGGAAAGACCTCTGGAGCACCATGGGAGGTTGTGATGGATTTGTTCCCTCCACAAACAGAAGGGCAACTCTGGATCAAACCCATAGTACTGTATTTCTAAGATAAATTGATGGATTTCAACTTTTGTGTGGTTCTCTGGCATTCTAGACTTCTGAAAAGTTTCAGAAGATAAACCAGATGGTGTGCAACAGAGATCATAATCTAAAACGCCATGCGGAAGTGAGCACAGCGCCCAAACCTCTGAAGAGGCTGCACTTTGATATTGGACAGGATGAAGCAGATGGAAGGTGAGCTTGTTTTTAAAGTGGTTGAATTTAGTTGTCTTCATTGGTACAAAATACTTTCTAAAAGGAGAATGGAATGTTTGGTTAAGTGTATGCATTCCAATTAACATGTTTTATTTTTATACAAATTGATAAGGCAGTTTCTGAATTTTCCAAAGCAGCTCTTAAGTCTTGCTGTATTTTATATTGAAATGTGGCTTGCTTCTTCTACAGTACAAATGATGACACTGGAAATTTTGGTGACGCCTCTGTGTTTCTATGGTTAATTAACTGGTTTCATACAGTAAATGAAATTATGCAAATGCCTAAAGTGCAGTGTAGACTGTGTATTTCTCTCTGTGTGTATACACACACACATTAAGCTTGAATGAGAAACTCTGGTTTAAATGATTAGATTACATTCTTATCTGCCGAAGGAGATTCCTTCACTCCCTGGGAAATTCCACACAGAGATTAGGCGCAATGTACACTGAAAGTCATTTGGTGCCATTTGCCAAACATGTATCCATGTTCTCATCTGGTTTGCAGTGGAAATACACATTTGCTGCCCTGGGGCACTAGTCCACCAACCATGCTTTCTGGATCAGAGTATTGTGTAACTGGGTAACTGGGTTTTTCTCTCTCTACAGGGAACACCTCTCTGGAGATTCCAAGTTCCAACAAAAGCTTGCAGAAATGAGTAAGTTCTTGTCCCCAGGGAAAGATAGTTCTCAATATAATGGAGAGCGACCTTCTCAGGAAAGGAGGAAGAGGGGAACAATTCCTTAGAAGGACCCGTTCCTTGAGGCATGAGCAGTTGTCCTCTCAGGCCACAGCTATTCCTCTGGGGGAGTGGAGGGATCTTGGTCATGGGTCAATCAGTCATTAGGAACAAGAAAGCTGCGTGTGATGGGGATACAAGACTGGTGCAAAGGTTGTGGATGCTGCCTGTTGTCTACGTAACCTTGTAGATAGTGCTGGAGAGGAGTCGGTGGTCATGGTGCACATTGGCACCAATGACAAAAGGGAAATGTAGCTGCGAGGTCCTAGAAGTGAACTTCAGCTCGGTAGGATGTTGAGTCAGGACTCTCAAGGGAACTGCCTCTGAGGTGCCACCAGTTCCAAGCCCAGGGACAGCTTGACATCAGATTGGTCTCCGTGTGTGGATGAGATTGCATTGCGAGGAGGAGGTTTGGACTTATTTGGCACTGGGGAATATTTTGGGACGAGCCAAGCCTGTACAAGAGAGGCAAGCTGCCCTTGAACCAGCATGGAACCAAAGGTGGCAAAGCAGCTTTAAGACAGATTGTAGGGGGGAAGTTGATAGGAACCGAGGAGGGTCCAGTTCAAAATAAATCTTTTCCCCGAAATGAAGGTGGAATTTTGTTCAAATGTCTTTGGCACTTGGTTTTAGTCTGTGGTGCTTTGACTTCTTTGAACTGCTGTCATGCACCACTACACTTTCAATGCCTAGATTCTGTCTCTCCTTTATAAGGAGAGAAGCTGTCTATAAATTTATATGCCAATGCTAGACACCTCTGAGTCCGTAAGTGTGAGCTTTCGTGCTTGGTCTTAAGAGGAGAGCATTGATATAAGGGGCATATGGAGAACATGGTAGACTGGAGAAAACCAGTGGGATGCAGTTAGCTCTGAATACAAAATCCATAGTAAAGGCAGGGAAGGAAGCACTGGAGGGGGGGCATCATTCGGTATGTCAAATAGGGCACAGAGTCCAGCAAGCTAGAAATCCCCAAAGGGCAGGATTTCTCCATAGGAATGCTGCACATGGTGATACTGCGCCCCAAAGCTAATTTAGTGCTTGGGGTGGGGGTGTGCCATCAGCCCCCTGACCAAATTGCTCAGGGCGATACTGAGAAAGGCTGTCGTAATAGCTGATTTCATGTAGACAGGGTATATGTGTGCTCCGGTCAAGACGAAGAGGTAGAATTTTTGATGCACTGAATGACTTTGCCTTAGTTGTTCATGGAACTGATCAGAGGACGTAATCTTAAGTGGCACCCAGGATGCCTTTTCCCCTGAAAGGGAATCAAGGCAGCTTACAGATAAAATAGAAATAGCGCGACTTCCGGTTAGCGCCGGCTCTTAATGGCGGATCTCAACCGGAGCTCCGGGAGAGATCTGCTTCGTGGGTTCGGGTCCTGTCAGCTACGGCGAAGCGGGGACCCCTAAAAATCACAGGCGCGTTGCCTGTGAACTGGAGACTCGGCGGGCACCTTTGCGCCCCCCCGACGCTGCGAAATAGCCTTTTTAAAGGCTCCGGAGCAGCGGAGGGGTCTTGGAGCGGTGCTGAGAGTTGTCTTCACCCAGCCTGCGAAGCGAAGCCGCGTCGCCATTAGCGGAGAGCGCTGACTTCTTCCCGTGAAATTGGATTAAAAGAACAACTATCCGTGAGTAGGATTGACTGCTAAAGTAGAAATTGGACTCTAAAATTAAGAAATTGGGTACCGAGACGGATAAGCACTAAAAAGGAAGTCTGCTTTCCGTTCTGTAGCAAGATCAAAGCGAAAGGCACTCTAGCTGTAACTGCTTGAGAGGAAACTTGCGGGATTTAAGAAATCCACCACCAAAGCAAAGAACTCCCCCCCCCGAAGGCAGGAGGGGGGGGGAGAAGATTTTAAAAGTGTTTCCCTGCCAATTTAAAAGAATTGGATTAAGTATCGCTGCTCTTTAACCTGGGATCGGACTGCCGGAGAAAAGGAACCGGCTAAGGACTGTTGCTATAAGAAGCTAAAAAGTATCTCAAATTGACTTTGGTTACTTCCAATTTGAAACACTGTTTCTGTGGTATTACAAAGTTACTTACAGGACACTATTGACTGGGATCCCCTTGAAAAAGGAAAGAAAAATTGAAAGGGACTAGGAAACTTTTATTCCTTCTTTTTTGAAGAGTGTGGGATTACTTTGAGAAGCATAGAACTGACTCTACGCCCCCTAGAGGACCTACAAATTGTTTCAGCAACAAGTGGAGTTTAAAATTTGAGAACTTTGTTTGTGAGTTTCAAAGTCTGGGAATGACCTTGACTAAAAGACTTTGTTATGGCAGATGGTAAAGAGAAAGGGGAGTTACAAGAAACAACCTTGAGATCTGGCAGACAATACAAAATTGACACTTTCATGCAAAGAAGGGCTTCTGTAACAGGAGCCTCTGGAACTATAGTGGCTGCAAAGCCAAAAGTGAAAGCAATGTCTACAGAAGAATCATTTGCTAAGGTATTGGAGAAGATAAATGACTCTTTGGAGGAACTAAAAAAGCAAGGTGCGGAGACTAAATTGCAAGTTGCTGAAACTAAAGTACAAGTTGCTGAAACAAATAAAAAAAATTGAAGAAATCTCTGGGAAAATTGACCTAAATACTAAAAGTATAACTGACCTAGGGAATAAAGTGAACTCAAATGCAGAAGCAATTGGGAAATTATTGGAAGATTCATCTATAACACGAAAGATAGCTGAGGAAGCTAAGGAAATTGCAACTGCTGCGGAGGAAAAATTTCCACCAGTTTACAAGAAATTGGATGAATATGAACTGGCACTCTCTATGCAGGATATGCAACGCAAGGAGAGGAACCTGAGGATCAGACTTGTGCCGGAAAAGGAAGGAGAGAACTTGGTGGATGATTTGACAAAAGAATTTTCTGATTTTTGGAAGCAGGAGCTGAAGAAAGAGGACTTTAAGATAGAAAGTGCATTTAGATTGGGAATAAGACAGAAGAGAAATCGACCCAGAGATTGTCTTATTACCTTAAGATCAAAGGAGGAGCGAGATAAAATATTGAACCTGCACTACCAAACAGCCCTTCGAATTGAAGACTTTTTTATTGAGATCTTTAAAGACATCCCTAAGAGTATCTTGGACGCAAGAGGACATTATAAGGACCTGGCGACACTGCTGAAGAAGAACTACATACCATTCAGGTGGGAATTTCCCCAAGGCTTGTCTTTTAAATATAAGGGAAAGAAGAGAAGAATAAAGACTGTAAGTGATAAAGACAAGTTCTTGGGAGAACACGAAGAAGACCTACAGAAAGAGACATTTCCAGGACAAGGGCATCCATCACTGGACACGAACACGGTACCACCGACAGACGAGGAACAAAAACAGGGAGCTGTAGGAGGAAGGAGTAAATAATCCCATCATGGCTCTGCAACTTCTAACCTGGAATTGTAATGGCTTAAATATTCCCAGGAAGAGAAAAAGTATATTTCATGCCTTAAAGAAAGACCAATTGGACTTGATTTGCCTACAAGAGACCCACGTGACAAGAGCACACAGAAAATTATTAATAAATAAAAGACTGGGACAGGAATTTATATCTTCAGACAGAGTAAAAAAGAGAGGAGTGGTGATCTATGCAAAAGAAAAATTGCAACCGAAACAAATCTTTAAAGATGATCAAGGAAGATATTTGGCAATTGAAATTCAATCTCAAGGAGAGAAGTATTTGATAGTGGGAATCTATGCACCAAACGAAGGGAAAGCTGAATTTTTTAAGAAGTTGCATGAAATTTTGATGGACCATATGGATTACAACTTAATTTTGATGGGAGATATGAATGGAGTGGTTTCAACAAATATGGACAAGGCACAAAGACAGGTAATAACAAAAGATGGAAGACTACCAAAGACTTTTTTTGAAATGACTGACAATATGGACTTGATTGATATTTGGAGAACAAAACACCCATTAGAAAGAGAGGGAACCTTCTTTTCTGAAGCCAAAATGACATGGACAAGGATTGACCAAATCTGGGTGACTAGCAGTATGGCTCCGAACATAAAAAAAGTAGAAATCTGCCCAAAAACTTTCTCCGACCATAATGCTGTAAAGATGGTGATGAGGCAAACAACAACTGGTTCCCTCAGATGGAGAATGAATGACACCTTATTTAGAGACGAGGAGATCTGCAAGAAGGCCCAAAAAACCTTGAAAGACTATTTTGAAATCAACTTAAGGTCTGAAGTAGAAAAAAGAATAGTATGGGACGCAAGCAAAGCCGTGATGAGAGGGTTTTTGATTCAGCAAAATACTTTAAAGAAGAGAAAGCAAAATGAGAAAAAGGAGAGAATTTTGGAAAAGATAAAAGAAGGGGAAAAACAATTAAGATCGAAGCCAAAATCCCAAGAGACTCTAAGAGAAATCAAATTTCATCAAACACAATATGTGGAACTGATGAATCAAGAATTAGAGTGGAAAATTAAACAAATGAGACAAAAGACCTTTGAATCTGCTGATAAATGTGGCAAGTTACTGGCTTGGCAAATAAAGAAGAGACAAAAACTCAACACGGTAACAAATATAGAAGTGGAAGGAAAAAACATAAGCAACCCAGCGGAAATTAGGAATTGTTTTCAGAACTACTTTAGACAACTTTATACACAAGGGCCGCAAAAAGAAATGGACATACAACAGTTCCTCGAGGAAAATGGGCTGAAAAAGGTTTCGCAAGAAAGTAAGATAATATTGAACCAGGAGATATCAGCACAAGAAATAGAAGATGCCATTCAAGGCATGACGCTGGGCAAATCCCCTGGACCGGATGGACTGACTTCCAAATACTACAAAGTTTTGAAGGAAGGGTTGATACAACCTTTGAAGGAAGTCTGCAATGAGATTATGGAGGGGAAAAGGGCACCCGATACGTGGAGAGAGGCCTACATTACACTTATACCAAAGACAGAGACTGAAAAGACCCAACTTAAAAACTACCGACCCATCTCGTTATTGAATGTGGATTACAAAATCTTTGCTGATATTTTGGCAAAAAGACTGAAGAGAGTTTTGATGGAGGAGATTCACGGGGACCAAGCGGGCTTTCTCCCAAAAAGGCACTTGTCGAACAATGTAAGGAATATAATTGACATTTTGGAAAAGCTGGAAGTGAACATAAACACTAAAGCTGTTTTGATATTTGTGGATGCCGAGAAAGCCTTTGACAACATTTCTTGGAGTTTTATGTTGAAGAACCTCCGGGGGATGGGGGTAGGCCAAGGGTTTGAAAATGGTATAGGTGCAATATACTCTGAACAGAAAGCCAAACTAATTGTAAATAATGCACGTCAGGGGTGCCCTATCTCCCCATTACTTTTTATATCGGTCCTGGAGGTTTTGCTTAATATGATTAGGAGGGACCAGTTGGTTAAAGGGATTCAGGTCGGAGCTAAACAATATAAACTGAGAGCATTTGCAGATGACTTAGTACTTACATTGCAAGAGCCAGAAGCTAGCACGAAAAGAGTTTTGGAAATAATTCAAGAGTTTGGTCAAATGGCAGGATTTAAATTGAATAAGTCTAAGACAAAGGTTTTGGAGAAAAATTTGACACAGATAGAAAAGGAAAGGTTCCAGAATGAGACAGGGTTGACTGTGGTTAAAAAAGTGAAATATTTGGGTATAAATATGACAGTTAAAAATGTGAATTTGTTTAAAGATAATTATGAAAAAACTTGGAGAGAAGTGAAAAAAGATTTGGAGATTTGGTCCAACTTAAAGCTTTCCTTGTTAGGCCGTATTGCAGCTATAAAGATGAATGTATTGCCAAGAATGTTGTTTTTGTTCCAAGCATTGCAAATAATTGATAAAATGGATTGTTTCAAGAGGTGGCAAAAAGACATATCTAAATTTGTCTGGCAGGGCAAAAAGCCCAGAATTAAATTTAAGATACTAACTGATTCAAAGGAAAGAGGGGGGTTTGCCCTGCCAGACTTTAAACTTTACTATGAAGCGGCAGCTTTCTGCTGGCTGAAAGAATGGCTACTTCTTGAAAACACAGACATTTTGGATTTGGAAGGTTTTAATAACATTTTTGGGTGGCATGCATATTTGTGGTATGACAAGGTTAAAGCACATAAAAGTTTTAAAAATCATATTGTCAGAAAAGCACTACTAAATGTCTGGGACAGATATAAAGACCTGCTGGAAAATAAAACTCCAAGGTGGCTGTCGCCAATGGAAGCTAAGGCAGTTAAAAAGTTAAATATGGAGTCCAAGTGGCCAAGATACTGGGAAATTTTGGAAAAGGAAGGGGACAAATTGAGATTGCAGAGTTTTGAGAAATTAAAAGGGAAGGTGAGAGACTGGTTCCACTACCATCAAATAAATGAAGCGTTTAAACTGGACAGTAAAATTGGCTTCCAGGTGGAAAAATCAAAATTGGAGACAGAACTGTTAGAACCCAGTACTAAGAATTTGTCCAAAATGTACAATTTGCTGCTGAAATGGAATACACAAGATGAAACGGTTAAATCGGTCATGATTAAATGGGCTCAGGACATTGGTCATAATATCTTGTTTGCTGATTGGGAAAAGTTGTGGACCACCGGGATGAAATTTACGGCATGTAATGCCTTAAGAGAAAACATTATGAAAATGATATATAGGTGGTACATAACCCCAGTCAAGCTTGCAAAGATTTACCATGTGCCTGACAACAAATGTTGGAAATGTAAAGAAACTGAAGGTACATTTTTTCATCTTTGGTGGACCTGCCCGAAGATTAAGGCATTCTGGGAAATGATCTATAATGAACTTAAAAAGGTATTTAAATATACTTTCCCCAAGAAACCAGAGGCCTTTCTCTTGGGTATTGTCGGCCAAGGGGTGTTAAAGACGGATATAACTTTCTTTATGTATGCTACAACAGCAGCTAGAATACTCATTGCGAAGTACTGGAAGACGCAAGAACTACCCACACTGGAAGAATGGCAGATGAAGGTGATAGACTATATGGGCTTGGCAGAAATGACGAGCAGAATCCGAAACCAGGGAAGAGAAGCAGCGCAAGAAGAATGGAAAAAATTCAAGGACTATTTAAAGAAATATCACAAAGTTAATGAAAGTTAGAATGATGTTGGACTGGAAAGTAAATGGTTACTATTAGCAATGGTTAAGACAAGGAAAATAAGGAAGAATAGTCTAAATTTAAATTAAAATAAGGGAAGATTTGCTGAACAATCGATAAGAATTTGGAATACAGAAAGGGGAGGCATGAGGAAGTCGGGGAAGATAGGATATGAAATTAGGATATGAAATGATACATGTTTTTTGTTTTGTTTTTGTTTTTGTATGTTTATGTTTGTTGTATTGTGTTTATATGGAAAAATAAAAATATTATAAAAAAAAAAAAAAGAAATAGCTTACAACACTTGGGGGGTGTCATTAAAAACAGTTAAACATTAATAGAATTAAAAGGTGTGCATGTATATAAGATCTATTAAAACACAGAGATCATTACAATAAAAGCAGCATAGCACCAGCCTTTTCCTTAAAAACAGTCAGTTCCCAAAAGCCTGCTGGAATTCACCTGCTGGCAGAAGGAAGGCAGTTTAGCCTGTATAGGGAGGGAGATCCAAAGTCTGGGAGTAGTTTAAAGCAAAACATTCACACCAATGGGGTGTTGGCCATGCACAAACAGCTGTGCAGTTTTCTAAGTCTGGGTTTCTTGATTTTGACTGCGAGTCTCCGATGCTGGCATTCTTGGACTCAGATGGGTTTCCTGCCCCCTTGTGCTCTTAAGTCAGGTCCTTTTAATAACTGATGCAGTCCCAGGTTTTTCTGTGCCAACTTTTCATTATTCCTCTTGATACTGTTTTTATTCATTCTCTTCACATGTCCATTGTAATGAGCACCACATTTGTAGAACAAAGGCCAGATTAGCTGCTTATTTGCCTTCTGCTTATTTTTCCTATTTAATGCCCAAAGTAAAACTGTTGTGCTTGTTTTTTTAGCATCTACTCGAACCAGAATACAAAACCAGAAACTGAATGATGGAGCTGATACTTCAACCACTGATCAAAAGTGAACTTCCACATTATGTGAATTGTATGTTTTGCTGTATCTTTATTGTCTACATTATCCTGTCATTTGCTAATTTGAAATAGTTGGGCTTTATAGCCAATGTTTTATAGCAGTATGCAATATTAGCTACTTAATTGCCACATATATGGGTTTTTTAAGTAAAAATTTCTTTGCTTCCAAATGCAGCATTGGTGGTTTAATACTCTTTCGTTTTATTTATACAAATTCCTTAGAGCAAAGGCACCTGAGATTTAAGTAGACAGTCAAAATGCACTTGTGTTTTAAGAAATGTCATTTCAGTTTTAGACTTGCATGCACTATTTACCTATTTTATGCATTAGAAACAAACAAGCAAACAAAAAAGCAGTTCATACATAATTTAATTACACATGCAAGGACTAAGATCTACAATAATGTGTATAACTTGAACATGAGGCGTAAAAGCTGATTGTACTTGAGTAGGACTGGATCCAGCTCACTGTGTAGCCATACTACTGAAACAAAGATGCTGTACCTCATTAATATTTCCACCTTCATTCCTTTTGTTTTCAAGCACTTATTTGCTTTTTGTAATCTGGTGGGCTTCTTGAATTTTACTGAAATGTACTGATAGGCATATTCACCATTTTCTTTTCTGCAGTACAAAATACTAAATGTGCTCTTTTCCATCCATATCTTGAACAAAAAAAGATGTTAAAAGCTTTCATGCAAATAGGTGGTTGAATTTTAAAGCTTAACTAGGCTATGAAAATGAAACCCTGGGGTTTTACTAGCAATAAGTTTAAGATTTTGGCTACTAAAGTTTAACTATCCTATTATAATTATGTATTGAAGCAAAGGTGACTACTGTCCATTGGAAGTATTATTCTTTATACAGATAAATATTACTGCTTCAAGGATTAATTTCACTTTTTCATGTAAGAAGGGATAGTCTTCATGTAAGCAGCAATGTATAGTTTTCCTTGTAGTTATGACCTTGAATTCTCATAACCCTGTGCATTTTATTTTGGTCCTAGGATGGCTTAGAGGTGAACTATAAAAATGGATTTTTTTCTCACCTTTGTCTCCAAGTATGGATTATTTTCATGCTGCATGATTTATGGTTTAGAGAAAAAAACTACATTCTTCAAATGTTTATTTCAGTACAATACACATTTACAAACATTGGTAGTATAACGTTAATAGTGATTTCAATGCAGTCAGATTGCTAGCAAAATACTAGTGTGTAACTATTTTTAGGGCTTTTTCACCTTTAGTTTATTTGGGTTTTTGTATTACTACAATACAGTTTCATATTTGCCTGCCATCCCTCCCTCTGCCCTCATGCCCTTTTGTTGTTACATTTTCTCTTCAGTTGTTTGGCATCACTGTTCAGGTTCACATGCTCAGATAAGGGTTAGGGTAAAAGAGTGTCAGTGCTCTGAGTTCCAGATCCAAATAGGCTGGAGAGGTTTGCAGCCCTCTCTTCTGCCTCCTCCTAGCTGCGGCTTTTGGGTTACTGTGCGAGAGAGCAGTGTCTTCCTCCTTTTCTCATGCTCTGCTAAGCTCTCGCCAGCGCTGGAAATGAGGGTGGAGGAGCACTCAGCTGGTGGACATGGGCAGGGACAGCAAATGCACTAGCTCCTTTGGGTCACTTTCCCATGGGTGCTGGCCAGCCAGCAGGTCCCTTTTTGGCCCTAGAGACACTGGATCTCCAAGGTTGGTCTGGTCAGGGCAGTTGTGGCAGAAGCAGGACCAAGGATCTCTTCATCCTCAGAAAGGGAGAGCTGGGGCATTCTGTGGCCACGTGATGCCTTTCCAAGGATCACAGAAGCACAGCCACAGTGTCATGTAAAAACTCCTTAATTTGGTTTGAATTGCCCACAAGGATGCTGATTTTCAGCAATAAGGATTAAATAAGCAACTTTTATAGCTATCTTACACAAGGTTTACTTGGCAGTAACACTTGTGTCATGCTGTCACTGGGTTGGGTGGAGCTGTCCTGGTGAGGAAGGCAGGAGCAATAAGCTCTTCAAGAAGTGGTTGCTCCCCCGTTTCCTGCTCTTGCCTGCGCTTTGCTCCTCTTTTGCTCCTTCTACAGTCAGCAGTACTTTCTACAGCAGAACTTGAGCTCGGTGAGTCTGGGGGGAGACCCACTGTGGGAAGAGCTTATCGCTCCTGCCTTCCTCACCAGGACAACTCCCCCCAACCCAGTGACAGCATGACACCCTTACAAATCTACTTTTCAGGTAAATACCAGTTGTACTTTCTACCAATGGGAAGTTTAAAAGCTCTTATAATTTACCTTATAGACTAGAAACACCAATTTTCTTCCCCATTTTTCTTTGCACCCCATTTCACTTTGGTGACAAAGACAAAACAGTACTGTGGCTTTTCTCTGACCTAAAATATGCACACATATGTATCAGAATTTGAAGCAGTTTTCAAGTTCCCACATACATGGAAGAGCTTTAGAAGACTAATTCTAAAAGTACACCTTAGTTAAACACACTTGAGTATTTTCTACCAGTTTTAACAGTGAAGGAACTAGCTCCTGTTGAGATTTCCCTGTAAGAGTGTGTGACTAGAGAAGGTTAAATTTAGATATCTGAAGCCGTAGAAGTGGGAGTGGAGGAAGAAGAGTTAAGCAAAGTTTAGTAGTTAAGGGGAAGAGCTCAGTGGCCCCCAATATCTGCAGAATAAATTATACATAATTTATACAGGTTGGCAGAATTTAAAACCAGAGTTAAAAAAAGGTAAGTGAACACAATCTCTTCAAAAATCCACTTGTTTTCTCCCCCAGCCAACCTCTTTTCCATAGAGCAGCTCCACTGCTCCTCCTTCTTTTATTAATGTTCTGACATATTAATGTAAACTATTTATCTGTCCTCCATCACCCACCCTTGGGTAGATGGAAGTAGAGAAGTAATTTCTGCTGCAAAAGGCACTCACTGAAAGATGACTTTGTAGCTTGGAGTACAAAAGAGGTTTACGATGCTGCTACCTGCTCCTCTTGCCTCTGAGGATTATAGTGTGTGACAGCCTAGAAATGACAACCACAGCAGAGGCTGGTATAATAACCAAATTTACCTGCAAATGAGGAAAACACCAGTTGCTGCTTGTTTGGTTTTTTTAAAAAAGGAAAGCAACCTGCAGAAAAAATACTGTAGGTTCTGGTTGCTGAGCGCATCTCAATGAGGTTATGTGCCACTGCAGTCTCTTTTGTAGACGGCTGATAACGCTGGAGCTTTTATGACACTTGCTTTTAAGTGGGTTTAGATTTCTGAAAACTAGCCTAGACTTAAACCAGGGAGTAATTTAATTCCTTGTCAAAAGCCCACAAAAGCTTGCACTATTGTTGCAGCAGAGAGACTGATAGGAGTGACACCATTTGAATTTCACTTAGGATAATATGTTGCTCTGAAGGGTTCAGCAAACAGTACAGATACAATTTTAGAGAAGTCCGCTGAATTCTACAATACATGTTTGGAACACAAGCATAGGTTACTTAGTCCCTCAAACTGAAGACGACATGAATTCTGTCCATGCCCAAGCTAAAGCCAAGAGGTGGCATCCTCTGCAAACAGAAGTGAATAACATGAAGTGAATAGACAAAGTGAAGTGTCCTTTCCTAGGTTTTCACCCACCAGGAGTACTAAGAGGGGAGTTTTCCCTTACTAGGGCAGCACACTGATTCCTGAATGCTACCAATGCAAACTGCCAAACAGCATTTCTGCAACGTTTTTCAAAGCTGAACAAGTGACATAAAGGAAGACGCAACAATATCCTGGAGGCGGGGGAGTGGCTATGAGAGTCCCGCAGCCTTTTCTGCTCCAATGAAGTTAGTGGCTATGTTTTGCGAGCCAAACTACATTCATGAGACGTACTCTTTTTTCAGCACTTACTTCGCGAGTATCCCTTCTGAAAATACCTTGATTTTCTGCAACTGCCCTTCCTTCAGTTTTTAAATGCTCCCACTTGGCTGGCTTTGCTAATGAAGTTCTTCAGAAGGTCATGGTCCATTTCTGCAAAGCCTGATGTCTGAGTAACTACAGTCAAGTGGTTTATGCAAAACCGAAAGCAAAATTCCTCTAATTCCTAGGAAGGAAATAAGTATTACATATGTTAGCGGAAATGGGACCACCCAAAGTGAAGCGACATGGCAGATACATTTTCCAGGCACAGCTGCAGCCCCTGCGCTGACATTTGCCAAAATTCAAAGTAAACTCCGACAGCAGCTGCCACCCATGGGCTGGTAACTCCAATTGCAGGTCATTCTGTATCAAGTGATCCAGTTTTTTTTACCTCATGGAATTCAATTTTCTTAATATTTTGTACACTTGTTGAATGATCAAAACTAAGTTTAAATCTGAAATTTTATTTTTTTACCTCATCCCAATTTTGAGTTATGCGGGTTTGAAATTAAAAAAAATGACAATTTTGGCCTTGCCAGACTACCCAAAAACCTTGAAAGCTCAGCCAAGAACTGAGATATTTCAAAACTAAAAATGCCAATCTCTTCAGAACCTTTAATATGTTATTGTCACATGATGGGCTTACTTTAAAATTTAAAGTTAAGATACAAAATTTTAAATTTTAAAAAGTGATTTAAAAATTAATATGATTTTAAAATTGCCAAATATGTATTATTTATTATTTCTAAGAGTTACTTGCAAAATTTCATCTTGGGATCTCAATGGGATCACATTTAAAAAAAATATTTTGTACATACATGTCTGCCTTATTGGGTTCTATTTAGGATAAATGGGTTGTCTTGGAGTAAAATATAGCAGAATAAACAAGACTTCAAACTGTAATATCAATTACTTCAGGCATTTCTTTAGAAAGTTATTCAGTTAAAAGGTACCTGAAAAGCTAGTAAGGATTTTTTAAAAAAAATGTGTTCCAAAGCCGAGTGATAGTTTGCTGTTGCATGATAGAATTAACGCTTTGAAAGAATCCTTGTTGGTACTTCATTTCAAAGAGTCACTGGATCAAAGGACTGCAGAGTTGGAAGAGACCCTGTGGGGCATCTAGTCCAACTGCAATGCCGAAATCTCAATTAAAGTGTCTGAGCCCATTAGCACTAAGCCACAGTTCAGCATCTGCAAATGCAGCCAATATTGAAAATAAAGTTGGCTCCAGTAATATGAACCATACTCAGCAACCTGAATAAGAAAAGAAAAAGCATTTGAAAAGAAATTGTTACAACAGAACTATGAAGGCTGGATCCTGGCCACCCAGGAGCTGAACTCTTCCTGCTAAAAGGCAGGAGAGAAGTGAGTTTCTCTGACTGTGCCTTCCCCCAGAAGTTGGGGGGGGCATTCAATACAGCAAAGAAGGTCGAGCTGGGAGCAGCAGGAAGAAGGGGGAATGGGTGAAAATTGCCTCCATGCAGAAGGAAGGAACTTGCTCCTCTCTGTAAATGGAAGGAGTCCATCCATCCCTTAGTTAAGGAGAGTAAGTATAGATCCAACCCTTGCTTTTTTAGAATCATCACTTAAAGTTCTTCAATAATAATGTACCATGCACCATGAATACACAAAAACAGCTCTCACAAAGGGAGTGTTCAAGATATTTTAAAGTGTACAAGTTCTGCTGAAAATGCAGCTTTGTGGCTGAGCTATGGATTTTGTTTATTATTTTCCTTTACTCGATATAGTATATTTCAGTGCAGACAATCTGTCGTGGTGGCTATGAACAGAAAGGGCAGGTCACTAGTGCCTGGTCCCATGAAGACATCCACGAAAGCAAGTCTAGAAGGCAGAGGGGAAGGGGAAAGTCTGCAGCTCTCTAACCTTTTGGATAGCTATTTGATAACTTGTAAACCCTTCATGGATCACTGCCTTGCCGTGGCGAAGGGGCTTGAATAACTCAGAGAAGCTATGAGCTATGCCGTGCAGGGCCATCCAAAATGGACAGGTCATAGTGGCTCCATGCCACTAAACGTGATCCACCTGGAGCAGGAACCGGCAAGCCACTCCAGTATTCCTGCCAAGAAAACTCCATGGACAAACTCGAAGCTACAAACATGAGTCTGACCAAACTGCGGGAGGCAGTGGAAGACAGGAGTGCCTGGTGTAATCTGGTCCATGGGGTCACGAAGAGTCGGACACGACTAAATGACTAAACAACAACAAACCAGAAAAAACTGTGACCTTCAGATTTATATTTGTGCTGTACTTTCAAATGTTCAAACTTCTTTGCATCCTGTGTCTTGTCATCCTTAGAACAGCCAAGGAAGATAGGCCAGGAGTATTCTCTGTAGATGGGAAGCCAAGGCTCAGAAAATGGCCCTTTGCCCCTGGCAGGACGCAGATAAGTGTGCACTGCTGGAAGGGGGCTGCCATCTGACTGGGGAGAGGAGTGCAGTGGTTTGTGGGTACCTGTACCAACCAGGAGGTAGGACTCATAGGCAGGAGAAGCTTCAGAGCTGGAGGAAGAATAGGCAATTGCTCCCTGCCCAGAACCAGGAGAGGATGGAAGGGGGGAGGACAGAGGGGTCTTCATGCAGGTGCCAGCTATGTGTGCACAGGCTGTAGGGAGAAGGGGCAGAACCTGGTGGAGGCAGAGTGCTCTGCAGTTGCTGCAACTGCTCCATAGAGTCCAGACCTGGGAACAGCTGCCTAGACCCTAGAGGCATGTGCTTAGGTATCCCGAGCTGTAGAGGCGACTAAAGAGTTAGCTCTGCCATGTGTATTCCTTGGACTGGGAAGCACCCCTGACAGCCACCTGGAAGGTATATTACAAAAGCAAAATTCAAACTGGGCCCCTCCTGATTCATAATCATCATTTAAATTTTAATAATAATCTTAATTTTTATGCCCCGCCCATCTGGCGGGGTTTCCCAGCTTAGTCTCTTAGTTACCAGATTATTTCCAATACCAAGGGGTCTCAAACATCACAAGCATCTCTGCAGGAAACTATTAAGCCTCATTCCTACCTTTGCTTCATACTTGACTGCGGCAGAAAGAAGGGCGATTGCATTCTCCTCGGAAATTCCCTGCTTGATTGTTTGCTGGCAAAGCTTTTTCAGTCTATTTTCTCGGTAGAAGGTTGCGAGGTCCAGCAGACCTGCCAGGAGAAAAGAGGGGGCAGGGGATATACGTGGCCACACAGGTTAGAAGGAAAGGAAACATTTAAGAGTTCATATTTTCAGTGGCACACAAACACCCAAACATTTAGGGATGTTTTGCACATACAACATGCTTGCTATTTGCATTCCACAATTTTAACTCAATCCCTATTTTTCTGAGGTTTCTCCGAAACAGAAACTCTGGATCTTAATATTTAACTGCCCAGAAGGGGAATAAGGAGGGGAAAATGCATTTGCTATAGTCCTGGATTTCTTGGATCAAAATGGGTAGACCACAGCTTTATAGCTTAACAAGCTGCCTGGTTGCTTCTTGGGGGCACTATTTAACAGTGCCCCACTATTTATCCAGTTTCCCACTGGATTGGGAATCCTGGTTGTCCAGGCATTCAGCTGAATGTGCAACAGCTGCCCCCTTCAGACCTTCCTACTCAGTGGGTGAGTAGACCTGAGGTTGCAGCCAGGACAAGCTTGGCTTGGTCTGCCTGGGATCAGTCAGGACTGAGCAACCCCCACTCTGACTCCTGAGGCCTAAGAGCCTCTAGCAGAAAAAGTAAGGCGGACTATATGTGTTGTGAAAGCAACCATTTCCTCATTCCCTATTCTTCACACTGACTTGCGTGACAATGGCCTGCACTTCCCACCCCAAACAGAGTCTGGCAACTGCTATGAATTGCATGTTCCCGTTATATAAATTCTTTGTTGTGGGGAGTTATGTGATGTAATGCTTACGCAGTGTTCCTTTTTGAAAATGAAAAGGGGAATAATTGAGATTTCACTTCTTCTTTTACGGAAGATGTGAAATACTATTGGGTCTTCAATGTCAAAGGTCATATTATCAATTGAGCAATTATGCTGAACGCCAGCATAACTGTGATAATTTTTTATCAAAACTGCAGCCTGGGGAGAAGCAGTGATTTAATTTTGCTCAAGTATGCAAATGGTACATTAGGAAAATTAGGGATGCTGAAAATAATCAAATAGGGGCAAAGCCTCTGAGATTACCTGCAGGTTAGTTGAGCAGTGCACCTGGGGCTCCTCCTGCCACCACCTGGGGCAGGTGGCCCTCTGGCTCCCTCATCTGGAGGGCAGGAATTCTGTACTGCTAAAGCTAATAAAAGATAAGGCTACTGAAGGTCTACTGCTCAGCTCCTTCCAATAAGCCAGGATCACTTGCTTAGAGAACTTTAAAACAAGACTGGACATTTGTTAAAAGCAAAACCAGAATTCACACCCTGTTTTATTGGGGGGAAATACCACGGATGACCAGATTCTCATCAGGCAATTGCTCTTTCTGCCATGTCCTGCTTACATCCCATAAAATCCAATCAGATACATCTTGGAAGGCTGTATGAGTGCTGAACTAAGGGGGCCTCCAAAGGAATCCAACAAAGGTTTTGTTTATTTTATCATTTATTCAAAATGCCCTGTGACACCTACAGGTCTATCCAACTACATGCACACAAAATTTTTATTTACCCGTTTTACTGCTAATTAAGGCCTTTCTCAAAGGCGACAAGTTGGACAAATACATGTTGATTGCTCCAGTGCATTGACTCATAAATGCATCCAATGTACTGACCCATGAATTCTCAAATACACAGTAAGGATGCTGCATGCTGGAAGTGGAAAGTTAGTGCAGCAGATTCCATTCTAAAATTCAATGTACAGGCATCCTACCACTTGCGTGGGGGCCCCATGTGCATAACTGAAATCATGTGAAGAAATCATGTAAAAAGCTTCCAAACCCCCCTTTTTCCTGCTCGCTAGCTCTCTCCCACTCTCTCCCCAATCCAGACTACAATATCTGGAGTTGAAGGTCTGGGGCTGGCAGCTGCTGCGCTACCCCATGCATCAGCTGTTAGGCAGGGAAGTTAAGCAGCTGTAAAAAGCCCTACTGTGCCTCAGGTCTCTTCAGGGCTTCCTCTGTCTTCACTGATGCCCTCTTCCAGCTCCAGCTACAAGGACTCTCTAGCTCTCTCACACCATTTCCAAGTTTAAATTAAATTATTTCCCAATGCCACGTGTATACATGATGGTGCACAAATTGATCGCACATAAATGGGGGGACACCTATATAAACAAATGAATAATCAGAATAAAAAAGGGCTGTTCTCAAAATATATGAAGTATTAAGGAGTATCACATGCTTTTCAATACATTCAACTACTTTACATTTTAAGCCTGCTGAAATGAACTTCAGCTCTTCTAAATGAGCCCATTTCTTCCAATTACCTACTGCATCTTCAGGAGGAAGACTGATGCTGTCCGTGTACAGGTATTCCAGAAAGGCTCGGTAAACGGGATAGGAGAATTCACTTATTTCTATAATTTCATCGTTATTGTTGTTTAGTACTGAACGGAAGTGCTCACACCTGAAGAATTACATACAAAAGGAAAATAAGTTATGTCACTGGCAACCAGCTTGATTCTGGTTGTAAAACAGAACAACAAAAAGGGTGGGAATATTAGTTCCATACCTAATTTTGAGAAGGACTTTATGAACATGAATGTATTTTCCATCCACTTGAAATCTCACATCTGCATTATCTGGACTGTCAAATTCCTTCTTTATTGACTGAGCTACTGTTAAGTGGTCATCAGGCTCTAAACAAGACACCAATGAATACATTTAAAACACACTGCCTCTCCCTTCGGCCCTCTCTTCACATGAACCAATGCAAAACAAGCAGGCAAGAGCATTTCAAGGAAAGGGAAACTGACAATAATGCACGCAACCAAGGGAGAGAGGGGACAGCCTTTCAGCCATTCTTCTCTTTAGAACATGACACCTAGCCTGGCCACAGTGGGAGTTCTTTGTGTAACAGGAATTGTCTATCTTGGCTTGTGACCGAGGTGGTAACCACATCCTCATTTGTCACATAAGCAGCTGAAGTTCCCACATTTTGCACCCAGGCCCCAACCTAAAAAGATGACGAGCAGAATGGAGCAGACTCCAGCGCAACCAGGCCCCCACCCCCGGCCAGGGGCAGGCAGTTAAGGGACCAAGGACCTGCAGGGCAGTTCCTCCAGCTCTGCCGCCAGTTCTGAGCCCTGGCTGAGCTGAATACCAGCTATGATGGATCTGATTATAAATACAAAACCAAAGTGCTAACACAGAACTGCATTGAGCAAAGAAGGAAAATGACTCCATCCCTTGTGGGGGGTTATGGCCCTAATCTGTTGCCTTGGATTTAAACTGCAACCCCACATTGCTCTGAGCTCCGCCCCCCCCCCCCTGCTTTTCAACTTGATGTCGCTCACAAACTGCCACTGTGGTTTTCCCCCCTATCCCTTGGGTTCTGGGTAGTTAGCAGAAGACAGTGCAAGAATTTCAAGGGTGGAGTTTCAGGTTTGGAGCTTGCCTGATATAAGCTAGGGGGAAAAGCATAGTGGCAGTTTAAATCGAAGGCGATGGCCATGGGAGAAAAATAACCGTGTATTGCTGTGAGCCCCTCCATCATAGGCTCAAGTTGTGTGTGTGTGTGCGCTAATAAACCATGTATCTTAAAGACACCACAGTCTCTTCTGTGCCTCATTTCTACAAACACAGGCTAAGTGGCAGGACTCTTGGAATGCCACAGTGCTGTGGAGTCTGGGGTGCCATGTAACACTCGTTCTCTGGATGGTGTTGGAGGCTTCCAGCACAACCCCAAAGGGTCAATCACAACGGGGGGGGGGCGGGGAGCAGTTCAGAAACTGGGAAGAACCTTTTGAAGCACCCCTTGCCCCAGTGCTGCCTTGGCTAAGTGCCTGCTCTAAGTAGAAGGAGCAGCACCAGTATCTGCCCCCCACAGTTTTAGCATTCAAGGAAAATGTGCTTGAGGTACCTGCAGCCACTGAGGGGCAAAGGGAGCTGCTTAGCCTCAAATGAAATAGCCATGCAGCTTCCAAACCACCTAGAAAACACAGAATGGGACACCCTTCCCCACAAAGCTATGGGGTAAAACAATATCAACAGTTTTAACAAAAAAAATGGCCCATAGCTATGGGGGCAAGGAAAGGTTTCCCCCATCTCTTTATCTAGGTGGCTCAGAGCCTGCAAAGCCCCCACTCCTGGTACTCTTTATGCCAGTGTTATGGGTGAAAGAAAAAGGAAATCAAACAGCATGAAATGTCAGCAAATGGATTTTTTTTATTTTTCTGAAAACAGTCTAATTTTAAACAGAAAGCTGGAACTTAAGAAACAAGAGGGATGTGCCAGGGGGGAGGTCTACCTGCTCAGGAGATTTGCTGTGCTGACATTGTCTCAGCTTGTTAAAGGTAAGGTAAAGGACCCCTGGACAGTTAAGCCCAGTCAAAGCCGACGATGGGGTTGCGGCGCTCATCTCGCTTTCAGGCCAAGGAAGCCGGCGTTTGTCCACAGACAGCTTTCCGGGTCATGTGGCCAGCAGGACTAAACTGCTTCTGGTGCAACAGAACACCGTGAAGGAAACCAGAGTGCATGGAAACACTGTTTAACTTCCTGCCACAGCAATACCTATTTATCTACTTGCACGGGTATGCTTTTGAACTGCTAGGTTGGCAGAAGCTGGGACACAGCAATGGGAGCTCACCCCATCATGCGGATTTGAACCGCCAACCTTCTGATTGGCAATTGGTGGAACCTCCAATAAGGGACATGGGTGGCTCTGTGGTCTAAACCTCGGCCTGTACAGAGGCTTCCCCAAGAGAGTCAGAGGCATTCTGCCTGAGGCAGGTTCCAGGCACCATCTGATGGCCTGTGTTCATAACTGTTTTACTCAAGATGGTGCCTGCTTTGTTGCATACCCAGAGATTGGTGGGTCATTGAGGGAGCAGTTTCACTTTGGGCAGCAAGGCCAAGACTGTCTGATGTGGAGGGCAATCGAGTGGGACTGGCAATAAATTCCTCCTTGCAGCTACAGCAACTTGACTGTCCCAAATGTTAGCTCACCAGTCTAGGAAGATGAAGCAAAGAGGCATTTGCCAACTGCTACCACGGAATATGCCCATTTTCTTAAGGACCTGGCAGCGTTTGCTGCTGCCACAAGTCTTACGGGTTGATCCTTTCCAAGATGGAGTTATTGGGACAGGGAGAAAAGGACGCAAAGTAAAAAGGGAAAGCTGCACCAGGGAGCTGGGCAAATAAACATGTGCTTTTTTTTAAACAAAGGAAAAGCAAAGAGGAGAGCAGTAAAAGACAGAAGGCTAAACTAGGCTAAAGAGAAGGGGAGACAGAAATAGGAGGCAGAATGAGCTGAGCTTGTAGGAGAATCAGTGGAGAATCAGCAGACCCTGAGCGAAGGCAGGAAACAAACTGAGAGACCGACAGGAATTTTAGGATTGCGTTTCCTGCCTTCTGAGCAGTAGGAGGCATTCGTGTATGCAACACATATATTGTTTTTCAAGCTGACCTCAATCAGTTCACAAAATATTTTTACAATGATAAGGATTACTTTTTAAAAATTGCAACAAAATGGGAAAAGCAAAAGCGCTTGTGGCTGCTTCTCTTGGGGCAGGATGCTTCTGCAGAAGCGCTGTGGGAGCTGGCTGGTGACAGTTCACCAGGCTGCTTCTCTTTCTTTTCTACTTCCAGTTGGAAGTTTGGTTAGTCGGAAGCTAACCATATCCCAGGATAGTCTGTTTCTCACTCTGACTGATGAGGTCACTGCAGACATAACGGTGCCATATGAAGGGAGCAGCAGATCTGACGGAAGAGGCAACCTGCCAGAGCTGACATACTGGGGGTGGGCAGGGCTACCAGCAAAAGGGGGCAGGCCAACTAATGTAAATTTTACTGATGCACAGGAGGCTAATTTCTACACACACTGACACCCCTCTGTCCTCCAGCCAGGCACACAAGAGTGCAGGGACATATTCCAGCCAGGCAGGAAAACTCCAGGACAGCCTTTCTCACCTCGGGCCCCAAGATGTTCTTGAATGGCATAATCCCTGACTGGCCATGCTGCTAGGAATGATGGGGGTTGTAGTCCAACAAGACACAGGAACCCAGGGTTGAGGAAGGCTGCTCTAGGACGATGTGCAGAGAGTGGGGTGGCCTGGGGGGAATCCCAGGAGTCTGGGATTGTGCATTTTGGCCCCAGGCTCCCTACTCCTGGCCTATGGCTGAGCTTCTTGCAAATTCTCCTTTGTGGTTCTGCAGTTGCTCAGACCTGCAACACAGTTAGGGAAGGGCTGTCCACAGCTCTCAGAATGGTCAGGCCTGTGCCATTCAGATGCTTTCCAACTGCTATCACAGCAGTGGTGTTTGGAGCTTTCCTCTCCTCCTGGGAAGATTTAGGAGCACATTCAGCAGAACACCAGATGGAAAGAAGCCTTCAGCAGTCCAAGTTAAGGGGGCAGGTGCCCCTTAGGACCAATATGGCCTGCCTTTCGCCTAAAGAGAAGCCATGTCAGAGGAGATAGAGCCAACCCTGACAAGGACGTGGGGCTTATTTCTTCCACCAAGCTGTGATCCAAACTATACCACTGAAAAGAATGCTATTTACATATCTTCAAGAACTAAGTAAGATACAGCAATGCAAACAGAAAAAAAAATTGTCTGAAGCTCACCCACTGAGAGGAGACGCCAAGTCACTGCAGGAGTAGCAAAACAAGCAAACACATCATCCGTGCAGACAAAGTGGGTGAGATGCGGCAGAGTGAGAGACTGTCCCCGGCACTGACCCCACATGTACACTTGGCCACCCTGGGTTTTAGCAGCAGAAGTGTGAGCAGAGTGACATGCAGCAATCTCTACGACTCTATATTTAAAAGCAAACATAAAAAAACAGTGGCATAAGGACAACATGCAGTGACAGCGCTCAGAAGTCCTAGCTGCAGGCGGCCATTGTTCCAGGACCACTTCGGTGGATAAAATGCATATTTGTAACCTAACGCCCTTTCCTATCCCTTGCCTCGACTGTAATTCTGATGGCTAGACTTGTATTTCCAGTTATAAACAAACTCTCTTTAGACTCTGCCCCCTTGTCCTCAAAATCTTTGGTCAGGCTGCATAAACACTGCACTTTGTTTTTAGCAATTCTTGTTTTTATCTGTAAGCAACCTTTAGCCCTGTCAGGGGAAAAAGTGGGGTATAAATAAATATATAGTAAGAATAGTAAGAATCCTAGGAACAGTAGTTTGTTAAGGGTGCTGGGAAGTATTATTATTATTATTATTATTATTATTATTATTATTAATTATTATTATTATTATTTCTACCCCACCCATCTGGCTGCGTTTCCCCAGCCACTCTGGGCGGCTCCCAACCAAATATCAAAAAAATGTTACAGCATTAAACACTAAAAACTTCCCTAAACAGGGCTGCCTTCAGATGCCTTCTAGAAGTTGGGATAGTTGTTTATTCTCTTGACATTTGATGGGAGGGTGCTCCACAGGGTGGGCGCCACTACCGAGAAGGCCCTCTGCCTGGTTACCTGTAACCTCACTTCTCACAGTGAGGGAACCACCAGAAGGCCCTCGGAGCTGGACCTCAGTGTCCAGGCTGAATGATGGGGTGGAGACACTCCTTCAGGTATACAGGACCGAGGCCGTTTAGCTTTGTGAGGGGTAAACTACAGTTCCCAGAATCTTTTTTTTTGAGGGGGGTGTCATGTGCTATAAATTTATGATGTGTTCTTCTATGCCCAACTCGTATGTTTTCTAGGACCTATAAAGCATTTCAGTAGTCCTGGCTTCCACTGTTCCTGGGTCCTCAAAGTGTTTGCTCCTCCCTCTCCCTGGTAGTGGGATGCCACACCCTGTTGCTTGCAGGAACTGCCGTAAGGAATCAGGTACTCTGTAATCTGCCATTCTCTGGAAAGCACGACACACCTCTGCCTTTCAAATAAAAAGGTCTAGTCTCCATTCAAACATAACATGACACCAGATTGTGTTAGGCCAAATTAACACTTTAGTTGTTTGAGCTTCCAAATATACAATACTCAAACCATATTTTTAATATTTTTATATGCTTTTATTTCACAACTGAGGACTGTACTTCATAATTTCATGAAGTCATTCGTCTCCATGGTGCAGGAACCTCTTTATGCAAAACAATTGCCCTGTTTTTTTTAATGGACTTTGAACTCAGACACAGCAAACCAGCCAGTACTACAACTTCAAGCTATGATTTCAGATTCTAGTTTGTCAGCTTCATACAAACCACAGTTTGTGGGCAAACATAAATTCAGGCAATGAGAAACCATGGTCTATCCTGATGGTAACAAGTTCAGGCACTGCCAACTACAGTTAGGGCACAGCAACAAGTTTGGAAAATTTCCCTTCTGTTTTTAATGAATTGCAGGTTGTTGTTTTCTCTAAACCTGACATATGACACACACACACAGCCTTTCTGCCAAATCATGCTTTGTTTTAAAGAAGCCAACTTTAAATCATGGGTTATGAAGACAGCAGAAGTAGACAGCCTGGAGCAGCTGTGGTGCTCACCTGACCTCACTCTGGCTGAATTGCTGCTGCAGACCAGGTGAAGCAGCAGCAAGGAGTGCTGGACTGATACTGACAGTGTGCTTGTACCACACTGACCTCAGCCCCCATGGGCCTCCTCCACCCCAAGATGCAGCAGTGTCTTAGCCCCAGGGAGGTCAGGCGAGTGATGCAACCCACCCAGTGATGCCATCTGAGACTGTAAGAGAGCTTATTTCAATACCATAAACCACTTGGAGATTTTTTACAATCAAGCATTGCATAAATTTTATGAAATAAATACCGTATTGGTACTTATTTTTTCAAATTCCGACTGTGAAAAGTTAAAGTGCGACTTAAATTCACGACCTTACAAAAATTGGCTGAAACATATGCCGTGAACACCCACCCCCTTAACTCTAACTCCGGCTGGAGCCCTGGCAAGCAGGGGTGGCGGGTGGCTGGCTGGCGGCTGCCGGTGCTGCCGTTTTCCGCTTCCCGCCTCCACTGACTTGGGGGGGGGGTGCCCAGGAGCAGCAGGTGGTGGGATGGCAAGTGCCGGCAGGGGCTGCGACAGTGGCGCCCACCATGCAGTCCCCCTCTGCCTGCCCCGCCACTGTTAATGGAGCAGGGGGGTGCCTGCCTGGTGCCAGGAGCGGTGGGATTATCAGCGGCGGGGCAGGCAGAAGGGGATCACATGGCGGCGGCGCAACAGCCCCCGCCATCCCATCCCGCTGGCACAGTGTGAGGCGAGCTGAGCGCCCCCAGCAGAATGTCTCTCCTTGTCCAGCTGGCCCCCGCTGCTGTTTCTTTTTCTTTCCAGTTTTAAATTGGATTTTAAAGGTGTGGCTTATTTGCAGGTGCGGCTTATATTATATTTGTCTACACAAACCACAGCACACCTTCCTGAAAGCAAAACATCACTCTCCTGGATGTGATTATAAAAGCATATGGGAAGTGCCCAAAGGCATCTGATAACTGTGATCCTTATCCAAGTACAAATTGATATCTCATCTGTTAAATACGGTATTAGAAGCAAATTATGGAAAAAGGAAAGTCTCCAGCCAACACCTCTTGTCTGTCTGGGTTTACCAAGCACCTCACATTTCCAATAGGCGAACTGCTTCTTCTCTACTGCAGCACAGAATTGGGAAGGGGGATTGGCAGGCAACCGGGAAGGATATCCTGGCAGACAAGGGATTCCTCTGCCCACTGCTTCTCTTCTGCAGATGTCTCCTCCTCATTCTGGCAGGGAAGCAGAGAAGGAGCAGCCAGTGTTTGGAAATGGGAAGTGGACTAGTAATGCATAGTCCTAGCTTGATAAATTGTAAGTGCAGCTCTAATATCCACACTCTTAAAGCCTTGCACTTCTCATACTGGGAAACAACAGCTTAAAAGCACACACAAAAATAAGCTTCTGTTTCCAAGAAAGACTGAGGAAAAGATACTGCCATTTCCAGCTACTGAGTTGCTCTTGCCCAATTATTTTATTGCCAAAGCACCTTTGTATATATCTATAGGCTTTATATTCAGAAATGTGAACAGTCTAATTTTACTATCTTCCTTACTTATGGATAATGTCTAAGGGAAAAAATCCCACAGTTACTGCAGTACAGGCTACAAATTCTGCTTATTGCGTGATTATTAGCAGGATCCTACCTGTCTTTATCCACAGGAACAGGTGCAGGGTAGGACTGGTTCCCTCTATTCCCAGTGCCTAACTGGCCATAGGAATTTGCTCCCCAGGCATACAGCTGACCTTCGTCCGTTAGCACTAAGGTATGTGCATAGCCACAAGCAACCTAGAAAAGAAAAGCACCTAAAATAATTTGTATTCTTACATTTTTGCATTTTGCATCCAAGAAGATTTATTAAAGCTTTTAAAAACATTTCTGGAGAAGTATTTATTTAAAAGACAGTTGAATCATTTATCACATTCAAGATTCACAAACAGAACTTGAGAAGCTGATCTCTCTCGGAGTTTGTGAGAAATACCAGCTTTCAACATATCAGAGAGTCTTCTGTCTGCATGTGGCAGGATATAAGAGTGAATACAGATTGACACTTAGGCAATGTGTAAATTCAAAACTGACAGAAAATGACCTTATGCAGGATTAGGAACAGCCAAGGAAACAGGAAAAGGCAGAAGGTGGGCTATCTCAAACCAGTTGTCCCTGCAGTCACAACACATCTACAAACACTCAGTTAAGTGTCTTGGGCCAGCATTGCTCAGATTAACTTACATTATGGAACAGGTAAAAAAACAAAACTGAAATAAGGCTGATTCATCCCAAGTTATTGGGAAATAAGTCTTTTCTCATAGCCATGTTCAAATATATAAAAGGATGTCACATAGAGGAGGGAGAAAGGTTGTTTTCTGCTGCTCCAGAGAAGCGGACATGGAGCAATGGATCCAAACTACAAGAAAGAAGATTCCACCTAAACATTAGGAAGAACTTCCTGACAGTAAGAGCTGTTCGACAGTGGAATTTGCTGCCAAGGAGTGTGGTGGAGTCTCCTTCTTTGGAGGTCTTTAAGCAGAGGCTTGACAACCATATGTCAGGAGTGCTCTGATGGTGTTTCCTGCTTGGCAGGGGGTTGGACTCGATGGCCCGTGTGGTCTCTTCCAACTCTATGATTCTATGAAATTTAGGTTTCTTTTTTATTACACTAATGAATGGGACATTTGCAGCTTGCAAAAGTCTCCCCCAGTCCCCCCCCCCAAAACCCTTCACTCAAGGAAGTGTGTGTCTGCACACACACACACCCCTTTCTTTTGAGTCTTTTTATTTCTGCAGGAGAGCAGGGAAGGCTGAGAGGAGATATGCTAGCCACCTTCCAATATTTGAAGGGCTGTCGCAAGGAAGATGGAACAGGCTCGTTCTCTGCTGCTCTGGAGAGTAGGACCCAAACCAATGGCTTCAAGTTACATGAAAGGAGATTCTGACTAAAGATCAGGAAGAATTTTCTGACACTAAGAGCTGTTCGGCTGTGGAACAATCTTCATCTGGAGGTTTTGAAGCACATGTTGGATGACCCTCGGGTTCCCTTCCAACTCTGCAATTCTGATTCTTTCAAGGCGGCTGGTTTTTCTTCCTATATCCTACCTGTGCAACTGCAAATCATCTTTTCAGAATATGCCAAGCATTCAGCAAATCTCATTTAACTTCCCTGTTTGAGAGCGAGAACCCCCTATGTTCTGCCTTCTTTCTACACTACCTAATTGAACCTTGTTCCTCCACATATCCACTTTCCCATACATGCCCACTTGACAACTTCTGCCTGCAGAACTGACCCTGTACCAGGTGCCACACACTATTCATTCAGCACTTGTAAAAAATGAGTCTTTTAGCATGGCAGCACCCACCCTTTGGAACTCTCTGCCTATTGACATCCGTCAGGTATCTGCATTGTACTCTATCCAGACATGTAGGCTTGTGTTTTAATCTGCTTTGAGCTTTACCGCTGATTCTGGGGATGCTCCCATTTTCAGCTGTCTCATGTTGAATACTTGCCCAGTCCCTAATATTTACCCATCTAGAAAATCCATTTCAGGATAATGGCACTGTACTGATAACTCAAGTCACTTTCGACAGTATCTTTGATAAAACATTAATTTCTTTGACAATATAAGATAGCGCAGAGTGCTCCCTTTCGAAACTCCAGTTAAGCAGACCCTCTTCCAACTACTTTGCTTGTTCTCTGTCTCCCACACACCAGTTCAGCCCAACAAAAGCCAATCAGCACTAAATGCCAACTGAGCATGGCTCACAGAGCTGATTTTGGGGTCCTTCCCCCTTTGAATGTTTTTCCTAAATATATTTTGGGCTTCTGTAAACCTGCAGCTTCCCCCAGGCATGTTGCCACCTTTCCTCCTGTATGGGGATAGCACTGTTTTGGCTGCATCAGTATCCACACTTGGGAGGACAGGCTTGCTATCAGTATATAAGATGAAATACATAGCCCAGTAGGGTAATCTTTTAACGAAGGCCTGGCAACAAATGAAACCTACCCGCTGCACACGGATGCCTTGCAGAGCTGCTATTCTGCAAGGTGTTGGTTGATTGCCACTATTGCCCAATCCAAGCTGACCATTGCCATTGTATCCCCAGACGTAAACCTTAGAAAGGAAGATAATTCCAGTTAGTTTGCAGGAATAAGAGTAAAGAAGAGGGAAACAGGAGTACAAAATCCCCTATAATCTTTGTGTAATTCACTATGACACTTTTTGGGGGGGGGGAAACAAAACACCTTTCATTTCCTTAAGTGTCAGAACCAGTTCTGTACTCCATGGGACCTTAGCATTCACCTGAGATGCATCTAACAAGAAAAGATCCTGCCCAGTCCAATATTCTATGTGTACAGGGGTGATGAAATGACCCGCTTGATCAGGGAAATATCTGAATGCCCCAATTTGCTTGGGTAGCTGCTGCCTTCTAACCTTAGTATTAGGTTAGACACACACTAGCTAGACTTCTCAGGTGGCAGAGGCAGCGCTGTTCAATGGTTTCCTGCATTTGCCCCTAAGCTGATCCCATGAGCAGCTGAAGCCCCTGGCTTTTCTTTTCATCTCACTTCTAATTTGTATGCCGCCTTTCTACAAGGCAGGTTATAAGCTGTAGAGACGACAACAAAATATACATCAAAGATCACACATCATATAACAATCCAATCCAATGCAAATGAGCCATGATAAAGAATATGACTTTAAACAACTTATGTCAAATAAAGCAATATACAATGATCCATTTAGGGTATATTACACTATTAAATTTACTCCCTACATATCAGCTAATAAACAGAAATGCACTCTCAAACAATAACAATAAATCATTACTAGACTATAATCAATAAAAATAAAAGTGAAGTCGGAAAACTTAGAATACTACAATACATAAATGACCACGTAAAAAGATGAAACTAAGCAACAAAGTCACATAGCTTATAAAAGTGCAACATAATGTAACCGGTCCCTTGGTCCACACCCAGTTCCTGGTTCAGAACGTTTGCTGAGTCTCCCAGGGGGTCTCAAGGATGGAAAAAGGACACTGCTCTGCTCACAGGTCTTTCTCCAGCCTCTGTCCCCTTCAGCAGCTTTCACCTTATCATGCCCTTTAATGCTTATGTGTTATGGATGGGAAATTACCTGAGGAATTGCCCCCAAACTAGTCCTAACCAAAATCTGCAGTTTTACTACTCCCTTTCACCCACAAATTTGATTTTTAGGGCAAAGAGGATGATGGCCAGGGGTGGCATTTCCTCTACTTTACCATGCAAGCAGCAGTGGAGGGGTGGCACTCAACCCTGAGCTATTACAATTGTTCCATCAGCGCAAGCATTTCTTGCCAGACAGAACAATCTCCGCTCCCTCCACATGTTGACGTGACACATGCACCCCAGAGCTGATTTGGAGGAGCAAATGTGTGGTGCTAGGAGGTGGGGAAGCCTCACCCTTTTAGTGGGACTCCTTGTGCTGCCTCCAGCTGCTGCAACTATTTTGTTGGATCTGGCCCACAAAGTAAATGAAGAAATGGGGAGGTGGATTTGCAGTTATTAAAAGCTCGAGGGAACAAAAAAGCCTTCACTAACTTGGGGACTTCCGGTCAGCGCCAGCAACGGTAATGGCGGATTTCCTCCGATCTCTGGAGGAAATCTGCTTCGTGGAGCTAGGGTTCTACCGCTACGGCGAAGCGGGGACCCGAAAAAAATCACAGGCGGGGAAGCCTGTGAACTGAAGGCTCGGCAGGCTCCATTTGCGTCCCCCCCCCCGCTGCAAAGGAGCCTTTTTAAAGGCTCCGGAACAGACCGGGGGTGAGCGGCGCGGAGCTGAGAGCTGTCTACCCGTCTCCGCGAAGCGAAGCCGCATGCCATGGTTGGAGAGCGCTGACTTCTTCCTTTGAACATTTGGACTAAAAGTAACAACCCGTGAGTAATACGGATATTGGATATTAAAAATCTCTTTTGTGATTCGGCACGAGCGGGGAAGGCGCAAAGAGGAAGTCCGTCTCCCCCTTTTGTAAACATTTTAAAGCAAGGACTAGATAACTAAGGTTGAAAAGAACATCTTCTTCGTGAGAAGTTAAAAGTAATTAATTTCACGTTTTGGCAGTATAAGTGAATGTGCTGGAGGATAAGAGTTAATTTTGAGAGTGGAATTGCCACCCCCCCCCCAGGACCCGGGAGCGATCCGTGAGGGAACCTGGTGAAGAGATACAGAAGACTTTGACAGCTGTCAAACTAGCTGTCAAAGCTGGGAGGAAAAAAAAAAGAGAGAGAACTTTGTTTCTATTGCCTCGGCTGGTTATATTTGTTACATTTAGGCAACAAATTGTCGAAAACAAAGGAAAATAAAAGACTTTTGGATTAGAACTGGAAGGAATACTAAGTAACCAGTACTCCCCTAGAGGGGGCTCTGGGACATTACAGAATGGCTGTAAGTGGAAAAATACAGATGGAACTGGAGAAGATCTTTCTTCGTCTGGGAAAATTTCAAGAACAAAGCATTGTTTTGGCTAGAAATGTTACAACATTGAATGAAAAAGCAAATAAACTTGCGGAAATTGGAAGGGACTTGACTCAAGCCTCTGTACCAGAACAAAAAGACTTTGCATCTGAGCTAAAAACTCTTGCAGCTGAACAAGAAAAGAAATTTGAGAAACTTGAGAAAGTGGGAGAAGATACACATGACAATTTAGAGGGAAAGGAAGGAGGAGCTATAATGATGCAGAGGATTAAAGAGAGCCAAAGGCCTGTAAAGATGGACATAAAGGAAAAGACAAACCTGATTAAAGTGGAAGTTGGAATTTCTGGGACACTTGGACTTAAAAGAAGTAAAAAACAAGATTTGGATTACAATTCTAAATATGGAGGCCCGGCAGGAAGAAATATGGACCTTATTGGGACAGAGCTTCAGAGAGGAAAGGAGAGAGTAAGAGTTTCTGGGACACTTGGACTTAAAAGAAGTAAAAAACAAGATTTGGATTACAATTCTAAATATGGAGGCCTGGCAGGAAGAAATATGGACCTTATTGGGACAGAGCTTCTCCGAGATTGGGTGCTTATTATAAAGGACTATCAAAAAAACCGGCACAGAGGAAAGGAGAGAGATTTAAGGGCCTCGGATGTGAGGTCACCAGGCTGACACCAGATAGATTGATGGACATCGGTTGGAGATTGAAACCGGGAAAGGCGGGGAGTGGGGTTTTGGGTATCCAAAGGCGGTACAAATATATTTTGTTTTTTTTTGTAAATATTTTGTTTTGCTATTTAGATTAAAATGGGGAATTCGTGAAATGGAATTGGGATCGACTTTAGAAAAAAGTATTAAGAATAAGCTTTGATGCATTAAGATTGAGGTTTATGTTAAAATTGGTTAATTAAAAGGATTTAAATATAATAAGGTAAAATTTGGGGATAGGAACTTGTTGAATTAAAAACTGAATTGGAATACAAGAAGAGATGTGGGGAAGTCAAGGAAATATGTTATTGAAAGAAAGGATTGTAGCTATATGTGTGTTTTTTGTTTTTTTTTCCTGTTGTTTTTTTTTTGTTCTTCTTTAAATTTTTTGAAAATTTCAATAAATATTCTATAAAAAAAACTTAAGCAATAAACAATGACAACAATGAATAGATTTAAAGCATAAAACAAACAAACAAACAAAAAAGCCTTCACTAACTTGAACAGCTCAGAAAGGATCCAGTCAGAGAGGTTCCCTTGGAAGAACATTTCAAAGTTGTGACAGAAGGTTGCCCAAATCTACGTAGCTACCAATCTGGTACTGACAAACATCCCATCCCCCAGTTTAACCATCAAAAGGTGACAGAAATGTGACAGAAGCAGCTTCCGGTGAGATCTCACCAGAAGCTGTCATTGTGTGACCCCGGGGGCAGGATTCTGCTACCTGAGACGGCTGCTTCAGTTCGCCTCATGGGCAGACTGGCCTGCCATCTGCACTGCCTCTTGGGCACCTCCGATGCAGAGTCTCTAGTAACTGAGATTGGTGCTTCCTTGTGAAGATGGGGGCAGAGCATTCTCACAGCTCTGCCGCACAACCGTACTGCAACATGCTTGCACTACCTAGCATGGGGGAGGGAGAATGGATACCCAAACATCTTCACCAGGGGCCTCTCCTCAGACCTTCTGAAATACTCTTCCTTGCAGCACAAGAGACTTTCATTCAAATGCTGTGTAAGAGGAGGCACAGAGGACAAGAAGGACTCACAAGCTTCTATGCTCAAAACTGTGCCCAGCTTGGAGGGAGGAGTTTATCCTGGTGAAATCAGAAACGGAGCCTTAATGACAGGAGAAAGCACTATTCTGAATGCTAAGAGACAGTTATTCTCCAGACACCAGGAGAGAATATTCGGTCAGAATCTATCTAACCAGACTTATTATAATTAAAGATCTGCCTTAATTAGCAGCATTGTCTACTGTAGGGAGACACAGTCAACAACTTAAACCACAAGATTACACACCATAAAAACAGCCCTTTTAATTCTGAAGAATTCTCTTACCTCCCCATTTTCTACCACTGCCATTGAGCACATCTGGCCACAAGCAATGTTAATTGCAATCTTGCTTTGTAAGCAGCTAGTGACTCTCCGTGGAATTGGCTGGTTGGCTGTTGAGCCAGATCCAACTTGCCCTGAATTGTTGTAGCCCCATGTATAAACCTGTAAAGAAACAAACTATATTATACGGTTATAATCCCATATTGAGAGAAATGCCAGGTCCATTTAATTCAATGGTAAAGGTAAAGGGACCCCTGACCGTTAGGTCCAGTCGTGGATGACTCTGGGGTTGCGGCGCTCATCTCGCTTTATTGACTGAGGGAGTTGGCGTACAGCTTCCGGATCATGTGGCCAGCATGACTAAGCCACTTCTGACGAACCAGAGAAGCGCACGGAAACACAGTTTACCTTCCTGTCAGAGCAGTACCTATTTATCTACTTGCACTTCATTACTGGGTTGGCATGAGCAGGGACCAAGCAATGGGAGCTCACCCTGTCACAGGGATTTGAACCACCGACCTTCTAATTGGCAAGCCCTAGGCTCTGTGGTTTAACCCACAGTGCCACCCGCGTCCCTTAATTCAATGGTACTTACTTCCAATAAACATGTTTAAGATTACACTTATGTCAAAGACAAATGCTAAATTAAAATCTCAGTTGATTTAGGCCGATGGAAATTTTTGTGACTCAAAATTTTCTGGAAAATTCATATCACTGATAGGTCTGTAAAGAAATCATCCCAAAAGCAAACAAATAGAAGCAAATATTATTTGGAAGTTACATCTCAAAAAGAGTTCTTTCATTTTTGGTTTCTTGATACTAGATAAGATTGTCTCTTGTTTGTGGAAACAATTACTAGGACAGCAATGTGAGTATTCATGTATCTGAGCTAGTATCCCACCATATCTGGGATTCCCAGAGCAGATATTAACAATAATATAATATAGTACATTTTAAAACGACACACAACCCCTTGTCTAACCTCAGAAACTAAGGAAAGAGACATTATTTTTGCAGTGGTTATGTAGCCCAAAAGGGCTACCAATGTAGCCCAGTGAACTTTCAGATGGCTATCAGCATACAATTTACACCCCAGTTTTATCCAATCCAGAGTGCTTGCCTCTTTTTGTTTCAGATATAAAATTCCAAAGTTACTTGAACAAGATTCTGATAGATTTTCTTACCTCTCCATCAGATGTTAAAACCATTGAATGATGTGAGCCACAGGCAACTTCAATCACTTTTTTGTTTAACAAGTTGGTGGAGATTTGGCAAGGAAATAAACCATGGTTGGTTGTTCCATTTCCCAGTTGACTATAAGCATTATGTCCCCACGTATATACTTCTCCTTCTACAATATAAAAAGAAAATAACTTTGAAAACGTTACAAGCTATCTTTTTCCCAACTAAAGAGAAAAAAAAAAAACAATGGCTGAAGCTTTTTGTTCCATATATTGTCCTCTGCTGTGATTTAACCACTATGTAGAACCTGATGTTGGGAAAGATGGTGGGCACAAGGAGAAGGGGACGACAGAGGACGAGACGGTTGGATAGTGTTCTCGAAGCTACCAGCATGAGTTTGACCAAACTGCGGGAGGCAGTGGAAGACAGGAGTGCCTGGCGTGCTCTGGTCCAGGGGGTCACGAAGAGTCGGACACGACTAAACGACTAAACAACAACAAAACATAGAACACGATTAAGGGCAAATGTCACTTCAAGCATCAGCAAGCATTAATGGAGACGATAATGGTTCAAAAAAGTGAAAGGGATGGGTTGTGCTCTATTAGCATTCCATATATTGTCAAGCCTTCAAATGAAACAATTTAAATCTTGAGGAGAATGTGCGAAGTTATATAACCCCCTCCTCTTTTTGGCAAAGTAAAATCTCCATGCTTACTATGCATCTGAAAGTATAATATTCTTTACTACTGAAACTTTATCCTGCAATGGGATACATGAGACAGATCTTTTAGGTTTAGTGTTGCAATCTCTCATTGCTAAAAAAAATGGGGGGGGGGGAAACACCCCAATCAGCTATCCCATTTATCTCTACAGTGCATTGATCCAGATTCACATCCTCTCTACGACCCAACCTTGTAGAACTGAAGCAACAGGGAAAGCCTGCTGAAACAAGTTCGGTCTGGGATTGGAGGCAGCAACTACAAAAAGCTTTTCAACTTTGCTTTAGTCATTTAGTTGTGTCTGACTCTTCATGACCCCATGGACCAGAGCATGCCAGGCACTCCAGTCTTCCACTGCCTCCCGCAGTTTGGCCAAACTCATGTTTGTAGCTTCAAGAACACTGTCCAACCATCTCATCCTCTGTCGTCCCCTTCTCCTTGTGCCCTCAATCTTTCCCAACATCAAGGTCTTTTCCAGGAGTCTTCTCTTCTCATGAGGTGGCCAAAGTATTGGAGCCTAAGCTTCAGGATCTGTCCTTCCAGTGAGTACTCAGGGCTGATTTCCTTCAGAATGGATAGGTTTGATCTTCTTGCAGTTCATGAGGAATGGGCCCCATAGCCTTTACAGGCTTGAGAGCACTGAATCAAGAGCACAGAAAGTGTAACATGGATATATTCTAAGAGTTAGGAAAGCCTTGCTCTTTCCTCAGTGTTTCTACATGTTGTCTCTTGGTGTTTCTGAATCTGAGCTTGGCTTCACCAGCAAAATATGACTGTTCCTTCATTATCTGCTTTTGAATCTCTAATAGTGAAAACATTATCAACACAGACCATTTTCATTTATTATCATAAGAGTCCCAAGATCTGGACCATCCATGTTGTAACACAAGTATTCCCATGAAAAAATAAGGAGCTAGACTCAATAATCACCCCAGACTAACAGAGTAGACTAACCACATTGAAAAGCACACAACATACCAGTGGTAGCAGCAACAACATGGGGGCCACTTCCATAGCTGAGGCAGGCTAGTTTTTTGCCACATAAAGTATCTAACCTTCGAGGTTCAATGCTGCTCTGTGTGTCACCGATTCCCAAACAACCACTGCAGTTAGTGCCAAGCGCAAAAACCTGTCACACAGTGATACTGTTAGTACAGAAAATATTTACTATCATAGCATTTCAGACTGAAAGTTTAATAAAATAGTTACAGTTTTTTAAGATTTTGTCAGATATTTTAATCAGAACTATATCTTTGTTAAAGAAAATCAGAATTCTGCAGCAAGGATAACTGTTTTGGCACAGTAAAAAATTGTGCAAGGCAAGTTGACATCCACTCCTAGTGTACCATTTACTGTGCTTGCAATCGCCCTCAAGTCCTGTGCCCTGGAAATCTTAATCCAATGCGTGCTTAGACAAACATGATGTAGAGGCAAACAGTTATTAATTGTTATATCTGCAAAAGTTACCTCATCATTTTCAGTTGCATAAAGTACTTCATTGCCTGCACTGCCAAATACACAGGCCTGGCGAATTAACTTCAACTCCTCCTGAGAGCGAAGAGCAAATATTGGCCATTTCCCAACATCCAACATCTGTTCCAATAAAAACAATATATTGTAGATCGGTCTAAATAGGTTAAATGCTTCTTTTTATACTGTTTTTTTTAAAAAATCACCACAAGCATTACATTGTTTTGAAACAGTTGTCCTGTCCATTTCACTAAAGATAAATGTGAATATAAACTAAGTAAGAAAAGGCAACCAAATGACAAATGAAAAACAAATAGGACAGCAAATTATGAACCTAATCCCAACTACACATATCACTTTAAAACTACTTCCTCCCATTTTATATTTTTTTTAAATACATGTATCTGCTACAGTGTTACCTCGGTTGAACGCTTAGGAAGCCAAACGTTTTGGTTTTCGAACACCGAAAACCCGGAAGTGAATGCTTCTGTTTTTGAACACGCCTCAGAAGTCAAACGGCTTCCGAGGTGCATTTCTCCATTTTCTGAATGGAATTTGCCAACAGCCATTGCGCCTCGGTTGCTGAACATTTTGGAAGTTGAACGGTCTTCTGAAACAGATTACGTTCAACAACCGAGGTTCCACTGTACTATGATCTGTAGGTTCTCCTTTAGCAACACAGTGGCACCTCGGGTTACAAACTTAATTTGTTCTTAACCCAAAACCATTCTTAACTTTTGCTAATTAATTAATTACACTAATTAGCTTTCACTAATGGGGCCTCCTGCTGCTGCTGCGCCACTGCTGCGCGATTTCCGTTCTCATCCTGGGGCAAAGTTCTCAACTCGAGGTACTACTTCTGGGTTAGTGGAGTTTGTAACCTGAAGTGTTTGTAACCCGAAGCGTTTGTAACCCGTGGTATCACGGTACATGCTTTGTCCACATCATCGACTCCTTGGGAGCCAGCTCTTGTTTATTGCATGTCAGTCAACACACAGAGAGAAAAGCATTCATTTTCAACCCTACAAAACGTCACAACACTTTATTGCAGGGTAGTCCAACCCACAGCCCCTTGAATGAGGTTCTTATAAGCACATTACATATAATTTAGAGTTCCTTTTTGGGCTGAGCAGAAGAAGATTCACAAAACAGAGACTGAAATCTGGGTTTTTTGTTGCCGGAGTTCTGTTGGGACTGCAGCAGCACAAGCATAGTCAGAGAGCATTTCTCTCATGGACTCCCTGTTATGTAGGCATACTAGAGACCGAATTGCTATGGCCTGTGAAGGGTGGCATTCCCCTCTTCCCCTTTGTAGCACAGTGCTGTACAACAACCAAGGTTCCTTGTATATGACTCACACCACAGCAGACTTCACTCATGGCTCCGTGACGGGTGGTTTCTTGGCGATTTTCATCTTTGAATCCAGGGCGGCTCAGCTAAGTACAGAGAGCGCGGCTGGTGAGCCTTGGCTTGAGGTTCGCGGCACGGCATCCATCCTTCACTGAGGCAGCCTTTGGGAGGGGGAAGGGGGAATGGATGTCCCAAGCTGCCTGTTCTCTTCACGCTTCTGCTGCTCAGACTCCATCCTCTGGCTCCTTCTCATTCCAAGGGTCCTAGTTGGACTGCACACAGCTAAGTATAGCTGTCGCATGTCCTTCGCAGCCACAAGGGGCAGCTGACAGTGCAGCTTAAAAAAAAAGGCAGGCAGGCAAGTTGACTGTTTGGGCTCACACACGACGTTCAGGCTGCTGCTCGAACACCATGTATCATAGTGTACCATGTAAGTTATAGGCACACAGGCTGCAATCCAAGGCACCATTACTCTGGAGTAAGAACCACTGAAATAAATGGGACTTACTCCTAAGGAAATGTACACAAGTTCAATAGGTAACCTTTACAACAGGGACGGGGAATCTGTGGCCCTCCAAATGTTGATGCTCTGTCACCCCTACCTATGGTCTGTGCTTGTTGTGGAAGTTGAGGTCAGATGAGGGAAGGGGTGGGCTGCAGGCCACACTGTCCACAGCGCCCTTACTGGGGGGCGTGTGTGTGAAGTTAACTGTGGGGCAGCTGCCACTGCTGCTGCGTCCCCTTCTAGCCTTTCCATAATGGCCACATGTACTGTGGTGGCACCGGTGGTCCTATGAGGAGGGGAGAATGGGGAGGTGGCTCATAGCCTTCTACAATAATTTTTGCATAGTATTTTGTGTAATAAATGAATATAATAAATGTGTTTTAATGATATATTCTCAATTAAATATATTAATAATGAATATTCAATACTATTTATTGCAAACACTTTAATTTACGATATGGAAATTTAATTCAGTTCAGCTTGTGGCTCACAGGTTCTGTGTCACAGAACTCTTGCGGCCCACTTGGTCTGGGGTTGGACCACCCTGCTTTACTGTGAAGAACCAATCTTACCTTTTCAACATCAACAAGTCTTAGTTTAGAGATGAAAGTCTATGCCATTTCTGTAGCCTAGAAAAATAAGAGGAAGAGGTGATTAGGGCAATCTCTGAAGCTCTGTCTGACAACATCTCAAGATTAAAGCCACCATCTGAGACATTTTCCCCATTATAGCTGTGAACAATCCCCTGTGCATGTAGTTTTTGAAATGCTGTTTTTAAAGTCCATACAGGACTGTGGCTTTATGCAGCAAACGTATTTCCAGTGTTCCAGTGTTCTCTCAATGAACGCTCTGTGCACCATCAGATAACTAATTGGCTGTAGTTCTTTAGTGCACAACCAGTGCCTCTCAGCAGATGCATGAACATCTCAAACAGCTCTGATGTTCATAGACATAATGAGCTGACCCATCAAAATTCCTCTCTATCCTGTCCATCTTCAGGCTGGCTTACAGTTGACACAAACCAGCAATTCTAAGAACAAACAAAAGCTAAAATATATTCATCTACAAAACCAACTTATAAAACTTATGCACATATAAAACACGCCAATGCCAACATTGCATAAGAAGAAAATTGTACAAATAAAATTTTAGATACAGCTTCTTTGTCCTGACTGCGGCGCATAGACAAAACAATCTTGCAGAAATCTACACTTCTGCTTTGACTCTGTGCCTTGTGGACCCGACGGATAGCCAAGGCAGCTGCTGAAATTCTCTTCTTTTATTTTGTATCTGATCCAGGCCACATGGAAAAGCTGTCTGTGGACCAACGCCGGCTCCCTCGGCCTGGAAGCCGGAGTCGCCTCGGACGGGGCTGAAGCGTCCACGGGCCTTTACCTCCCGCCCCCCCCCCATAACCTCTGGAGAGCTTGTTGCCGGCAGGGGCTCCCTGGGAAGGCAGCGCGGTTCTCCCCCCCAAGCGAGGGGCGCTTTTCCTGAATCCCGGCCGCACGCCGAGCCCAGAGCCGCGGGAGCGGGCCGGTCTGGCGCGGCGCCTCAGGCCGCCTTTTCCGCGGAGCTGAGCGCCAGGCCGGCTTCCAAGGGCGGCATCCATCCAGGGATCTCTGGGGATGGGACTCTTCTCGGCCTGCTCTTGAGCCGCTTTCGGGGGCGCCGGAAGGAAGGCGCCGCTGACAAGGGAGGCCTCGCCGCCGCCGCCGGCCGGCCGGGCACCGCCACCTGCGCGCCTCCCTCGTCCCGGGCGCAGTTTGCGCGCAGCCCCGCCCCGCGGAGGGACCACCCGCGCCTCAGGGCGCCGCGCGCCCGCCTGAGCCCCGCGCGCCCCCGCCTCACCGTCCTCCCGCCGCTCCCTCCGCCGCCCGGCCTGCCTCGCCCTCGGGCGCCGGCCGCCTCCCTCCGCTCCGCCTCGGCCCCAAGCCGGGCTCTGAGCCTCCGCGTCCCCTGGAGCCGGGCTCCTCTCTGGCTGCTCCGTCCGGAGCCCCGTGTCCTGCCGGGGAGGAGGAGGAGGCGTCTGCCGAGGAAGTCAGGGATCCAGAGATTCTTCGATCGGGCTTGCAGTTCTCCTTCCTCGACAAAGAAATGGCCACGCTGTGGAAATTCAGGGTAGAAATAAATGTCCAGAGGATTTTCAACCTCAGGACTCTGAAGCTCATAAATTTATAAAATAAAGCCTATCTTTTTATGAACCAATTATAAAACAATTTCACAGTAATCCTTGTAAAGGTGGCCACGAAACATTCTAAAATGCACAGTAACCAAAAATGGGGAAAGTGGTGGCCATCTTCTAGGATAGAGACCAAGGACTAAGCAAAACAATTGGCAACTTAGATATTTTAATTCAGCACATGTCTGAGGCTGCTTTGCTGTATTACTAAGAATATTTTACCTCCATTAATTTATTGCTGTTGCTTAAAGGAAAATGCATTTTTGAGACCTAGGAAACTGTAAGTAAAGAATGTTAAACTTACTTTGCACTGTGTGGTCTTTTTTATTTTTTGAAAAAGTGGTAAATGGGGTTCAGCTGCTTCTTGCAGCTGAACGAAATAAATAAGACTTAATAGCATATTCCTAGGCTTCCTTAATCAGCCTAAATGATGGGACTTCGTACCCTGCTATTGGGGCTCTAGGTATGTTAGTCCCACATTTTAAAAACCAGCTCCCCCCCACTTTGTTAAACCACACACATGTGTCTCTAGAGGATTAAACATAATTAGTATATCCTCATACACTACCAATTTCCATCATAAAAGTGAATTGATGACTTAAGTTATAGGTGGTTTGGCAGTCCTATACCTTTGGTTCATTTTCTAAGTAAAATTCGCAAATCGGTGTCACTTGGATGTTATTGGCAGGAAAGTTCAGCTTCAATGGAAGGTAGAGAATAGGTGAAAATCATTTCTATACATGTGTAGGAGGAAGAAAAGGACAAAAGGTCTGGAATTTTCCATACCCCTGACCTGTTTTTGAATAAATGGCAGCTCCCATTAGATGAATGTTGTAGGAAAAGAAAGCAATCAAGACCTGGTAAAGCCACTTTATTGTCCTCCTTCTTGGCACAGTAAACACCGTTACATAAATTACTGTACTTGCATCTGCTGCCGCTGGAAAGATCTCACAAATTCTCTCTACCCGAAGCTGGTGCAACAGGGTTGGGTAGTTTGATTTAGATAAGGAAAGTAAAAGCTCAAGGGTAGAAATACAAACAAAGTCTCTGAAATTTGATACCAATTTATTGAAGGGATCAAACGGTTCTTGCACCTGCATCTCAACTGCCTTAATGATTCCCTGTATGGACATCGAGATGAGATACTTTTGAATTGTGCCCTGAAACTGGTTAATTAGTGGCATTTTGATTCAGATTGTTGTTAAACCAAAAAAGTACAGAACTAGCTTCCTCTATGATTGTTATTTATTTGTAATATTCCTCACCCACCCATCACCATCAGGTCCCAAAGCAGGCTATTGCGATTAAAAAACACGTGAAACTATTCCAAATGTACAAGAGCAGTAAAAATTCAGCCAAAGAGATTTTATTATTATTTATTACATTTATATACCACCTTCATCTTCTAAGGATCTCAAGGTGTTGCACATGGTTCTCCTCCTCGGCTCCTCTCCATTTCACCCTTACAACAACCCTGTGAGGTAGGTTAGGCTAAGAGATGGGGACTGAATGGTCCAAGGCCCCCCAGTGAGCTTCACGGCTGAGTGGGGATTCAAACCTTGCGCTCCCAGGTCCTAGTCCAACACTTAATGACCATTACGCCACACTGGGTCCCACCAAACAAAATGCCTTAGCTGTCAAAGGCTAAGATGAAGAGGTCTGTCTTCAGCATGTGGCAAAAACTCAGGTGCTAGGTGCATTTCTGGGGGGATGGAGTCCCATAATTTAGGGGCTGCCACAAAGAAAGGACCCCCATTCTCTGCACTTCCAAGGGTGGCAGAACTACAAAGAGATGGTTGATCTGCTGATCTTTAGTATGCAAGAAGGTCAGTAGGGAAGGAGGCTGTTTTTCAGATATCTGGGGCCTAAGTTATTAACAGCTTTAAATACTAATGTGCTCACGAATCCCTCATGCTTGTTCATCTCACAATCCCATCTCATTTCCACTTGAAGCTACAGTGTTTCATTTTAAACTATGAAAATTACTATTCAAATATATATAAATCAGAACTGCACAACTTTTAAGTAAGTATTTAATCTGCGTGTACATATAATTTCTACTGGAAGAGCCTCGGCACACAAATGGTTCTACTGATCTGTTCCTCAACATGACAAATTTCCCTCATGGAATAGATGACTGCTCAACTGAGCACAAAGAGGACAAAAAAAGATAAGTTTCACAAACAATGGTTCTGTTTTATCGTCTATGCAGATAATCAAGACTCCAGTTTAACTCTGCCAGATATTTGTGGGATAAAATATAGCTAAATTACATGTCCTAAATAAATCTAGGACATTAATAATTGATGGCTCTGAAGGCAACTTAGTCATCATATGATGTTATATTGTGTTGTTACTGTATTGTGGAAATATATATATAAAATATATTTTAAAAAAGAATGTACCTGTATTTATCTTAAAATACACATGTTAATGCATTTGGGTAATTTTTAATGCCAAGAAAAATTCAAGGAGGTGTGAAATCTGAATCTGGACTGCATTGCAATCAGGACGTTTGAACTGGGTTCCTTTGCTTAAAAATGCAAATCAAGCAGAATTCTCCTCCGTCTGTAACCAAGAGGTAATGTAAAATATGCTAGCATCCATGAGAATAACATACGCCAGGCAGTGGCGTAGCGTGGGGGTGCAGGGGGGGCCGGCCGCACCGGGCGCAACATCTGGGGGGGCGCTCGCACTCGCAGCTCTCTGCCCCTACCTGGCTCACTCGGGTTAGGGGGCGCAAATGACTTGCCTTGCCCCGGGTGCTGACAACCCACGCTACGCCACTGACGCCAGGCACTGGAATATGAAAAGTCTCTTTAAGGGAAGAGATTTAACACATCTAGTTAAACACGCCTAGTTTCTCTAGGCCCACCTTATGTTACGGAAAGTAGTCCAGAATCATAGCATTGTAGAGATGGAAGGGACCCGAGGGTCATTCTTCCAAGGGAGGAAGCAGGACGGGACCAAATATAATTCGCACACTTTCATTTTTATATAGTAGCCTGGAATTGCTACAGCAGTTTTCTCTGTTATAGTAGACATTCATAGCTACATACCTACATTTTCTGCTCCTTGTAATGGTGAACTATTCATTGGAAATAATAATTAAAAACTTCTTGCAAGGAAAGAGAGAATGCAAAATCTGAAGGGGTTTACTAAATCTCCTAACTCTAAGCATATGAAAAGGTTCTCTCAAGATGTGCTGCTTCAGTTATGCGCATCATAGGAGACTTTGCTGTCCTCACTCCAGTGCTTGCCCGTCCTCTTCTTTCTGTTCCTTTCAGCCATGACAATGGCAGCTACCACAGTGACAAAGACTGTGAAAGTTATGACAAGAACCGTCACCGTCTCTGCAATGCACAGCTGGGTGTCCACAGATGACAGAGGGTGGTTTCTCAGGATATGGGGCTCCATGCATGTCACATTGTGATAGTCATCTAGGATCAGCCTTCTGACACTGTGAAGTTTAGCAAAAACCCTCTGAAGGTCACAGTCACAAAACCATGGATTTTCTGAGAGAAAGATGTGAGTTCCAGAGGTCTGGAGAGATAATAATGTCTTGAATCGAATATGTTCAATTTGGTTGTGCACCAGGTTAAGTATTGTGAGGCTGCTTAAAGAAGTAAAGACGCCAGGGCCAATGGTTTTGATTCTGTTGCCCTCCAAGTTCAAAACTTCTAAGTGTTGCAGCATAGAAAAATCTCCATTGTTGAGGTTATGAAGGTGATTATTCTGAAGGCAAAGTTGCCTCAAGCAGGTGAGACTGCGAAACGCACCCGTTTCTATCAATGATATATTATTATTTTGCAAATTGAGCTTCTGAAGATTTTCAAAGTGCTTGAAGTTCTTGTACTGTAGCTCCTGCAGCCTATTGTAGGCCAAAGTGAGTTCGTAGAGAGTAACGAGACCCAATGAAAAGCTGTTTCCAAGAAAGGAGATCTCATTTCTACCAATATCAAGCTTATGGAGTCTCTCCAGGGAGATGAACGCTCTCTCTTCAACTCTCCTGATGTAGTTGTCACTCAGAAGGAGAACCCGTAACTTCCACAGGGATCTGAGACCTTTGCTTGGAACAGAATGCAACTGACTGTTTGACAGATCCAAGTGTTCTGTCTCCGGAGGGAAAATGAGATCAGAGCTGACATTGACTCCTGAACAGTTCACAAACATTGCCCCTTCTGTGCAGAAGCAAATTTTATGGCATGGGTTATGGGTTTCAGAGACACTAAAGGAGAGGGGAATCCAGAGGCAGATTAAGTAATGAAAATACATCTTCAGTCTTGTTCTGTATGTTCTTTAGTTCCTGTTGTACAACAGAAATATTTTTTTAAGCACATTTTAGAAAAATACCTAGAATTTTTGGTATATGATAATTATTATTATTATTATTATTATTATTATTATTATTATTATTATTATTAATACCCTGCCCATCTGGCTGGGCTTCCCCAGCCACTCTGGGTGGCTTCCAACAAAGTATTAAAATACAGCAGTCTGTTAAACATTAAAAGCTTCCCTAAACAGGGCTGCCTTCAGATGTCTTCTAAAAGTCTGGTAGTTGTTGTTCTCTTTGACATCTGGTGTGAGGGGTTCCACAAGGAGGGTGCCACTACCGAGAAGGCCCTCTGCCTGGTTCCCTGTAACTTGGCTTCTCACAGTGAGGGAACCGCCAGAAGGCCCTCGGTGCTGGACCTCAGTGTCCGGGTAGAACGATGGGGGTGGAGATATGATAGAAACACAAATGAATGATTAACCTTGAAAACTTTGTTTAGGAATGACACAAGTGATAAAAGGTTGGCTTTCTAGTTTGTACACATACTAGGGCTTCAGCCACGACCCTGCCTGACTCTTTAAGTCCAGTTACCAGCTCTCTTCTCAGATTCTCATGTGATGAAATCATTGAGTCTAACACAGAACTTTCTGACTGTGTACTTATTGGAAGATATAAAGCCACTTCATTCTATGCATAATTTTCATGCTAGGATAAAAAGAAAGTAAAAACATTTGACTAAATTTGAAAGTGGAGGTGGCTAACCTGTGGCCCTTCAGATATTGTTGAAGTACAACTACTATCACCCCTGACCAGGCTGTGTGGGGCAGAGGACAACTCAGCAACATCTGAAGGGGCCGGGGCTCAGGTATCTCTGTTTCAAATAACGCCTGGTTTGGAAGTAATGGCAAATGATGATTTAGGCAAAAGAGGAAGTGCTGGAGTGGGTGAACCTGATGCTCACACAGGTTAAGGTAAAGGACCCCTGGATGGCTAAGTCCAGTCAAAGCCGACTATGGGGTTGCAGCGCTCATCTCGCTTTCAGACCAAAGAAGCCGGCGTTTGTCCACAGGCAGCTTTCTGGGTCATGTGGCCAGCAGGACTAAATAGCTTCTGGTGCAACAGAACACTGTGACAGAAACCAGAGTGCACAGAAACGCTGTTTACCTTCCCGCTACAGCGATACCTATTTATCTACATGCACTGGTATGCTTTTGAACGGCTAGGTTGTGGCAGAAGCTGGGGCAGAGCAGCGGGAGCTCACCCCATCACGCAGACTTGAACTGCTGACCTTACAATAAGGAAGCCTTCCTTGGAGGTTTTTAAGCAGAGGTTGGATGGCCATCTGTCATGGGTGCTTTAGCTGAGATTCCTGCATTGCAGGGGGTTGGACTAGATGACCCTTGGGTCCCTTCCAGCTCTAAGATTCTATGATTCTAAGCCCAAGAGGCTCAGTGGTTTAGACCACAGTGTCACCTGTGTCCACGCATGTAACAGCAAATAACAGTTTAGTGTGATGTCCTAACTCAGCTCAACATTTTCTATGAACATTCAGAGTGATTTGCATATCCTGTTCTGGCCTTTTAGATAATAATAATAATAATAATAATAATAATAATAATAATGGCCTTCCTAATCAATAGCACACTTATATTCACAGAAATTTATGAACCCTCACATTTTACTGAATGAGTACATATTTGTTCAACAAATTTTCAAATAAAAAAAGATTAAGGCATACCCTCCAACATTTTTCTGATAGGGAAATAGGGAAGTTATATTCCATAATAATAATTTTACTATTTCAGGGGGATACTGTAGATAGTTATGCAAATGAAGGATCAAAAGTGACGTTCAGTGATTGGATAGTTTGTATGCAAATGAAGGATCGAAAGTGAGGTTCAGTGATTGGCTAGTTACAGAAAATGGTTACTGTTGCATTCTAGTGGAGCTCTATATAAGCAGGCTGACTGAGCTCCTCAGTTCAGTTCTGTTCCAGCTTACAAATAAAGAGCTGCTTTGGAAGAATCGCTGTGTCGTCTGATATGTTCGCCCACAACTTAACAGGGAAGTTATATTCCATAATAATAATTTTACTATTTATACCCCACACATCTTACTGGGTTGCCCCAGCCACTGTGGGTGGTTTCCAATATATATAAAAGCATAATAAAACATTAAACGTTCAAAAAACCTTCCCTATACAACACTGCCTTCAGATGGCTTGGGGGATGGATAATTCCATACCCTCCAAAATTTCTCCAATGAAAACAGGGACATCCTAAAGGAAAGTGGGACATTTTGGAATCAAAGAAACTGGGGCGGCTTCTCTAAATCAAGGATGTCCCTGGAAAATAGGGACACTTGGAGGGTCTGTACAGAGTGGGATCCAATGATCATTCTGCCAATGCAAGGATTTTTGCTTGCTCAGTGAAACATTCTCCCTCCCTTCCCCCACATATTCCCTAAACCTGTTCTGGGTGTTTCCCCAGCCCTTGGGAGCAAGAGCACTGACTTCCCCCCACAATTGAGGGGGCTGACGCCTTGCAACATACTGACATCACTCATGCTTGCACACGAGACGTGCACACACCACGTGGGGTGCAAGAGTCACGCAAGGACACCATGTGGCGTGCATGCACAAGGTGCACATGGTTGCCACAGAATTTTGACAGCCCCTCCCCCGGCTTCCCCTACATGGAGTCCCTGCTCTAGAGTAGATTTGGGGAGGGTGTACAGCACAAAGGAAGGAGAGGGAGAACTCACATTCTCTTGCATAAGCAGACATCCTAGCACTCCCCAAAGCATTTAAAACAATATAAGAGAAAATGTGCTTTATCCCAAGACCATGGGTCTTATATAAAGCAGATACGTATCTGAGAGCAGCCTGGTTGTGTGATTATTCACTTGTGGCGACACAGAGGCATCCTTTTCCCTGCTGGCACCACAGTTGTGCGGTGCACCCCTGTGGAAATTCACGAGGCCTCACGTGTTCCTGCATTTTGCCAACTTTTGAAGGCACACTTGTTTACGCAAGCATTTCCTTGATTTCGTGACCTGTCTTCTGTTTCAGTTGCTATGTTGTTCTAATGGGATTGTTTTATTGCATGTTTTTTATTGTAGATGTTTATATTTTAAGGTTTGTGTAACTGGTTTTTATACGGCTTAGAAGCTTATTTTGGAATTAAACTGTTGTAATAAACAGTGATGATGAGGATGTAGCTTAAAAGGATGAATGATCCACCTTAAGAGAGAAAGCCAGTGTGGGATAATGTGTAGAGTCTTGGATTTTGAACAGTGAGATCAGGGTTCAAATCCCTGCCTCATGTATGGAGCACACTGGATGATCTTGGGCCAGCTAACACCGTCTTCTTCAAGCCCCATAAAAGATCACTGAAAATTAAACCAAGTTGCAGCATAAATGGAGTTTAATACCGTTGTTTAAACATATTTACAATCCCACTGAAGTGGATGGGGTCTTATTTCTAAAACGACAAGTTGTTTAATTCTTGCTATTCAATGCAATTATGTTTCTTGCTATTGACAGCCATGGTGGGCATTTTCCAGACTTTCTGGAAAGATTATTGTTATGTTACTGTGAAACTTATTTGGTTAGAAATGTACTGGTTAAATGTAAGTGAATTCTGGAATACTTGAAAGCAAAACTGCAGAGCACATTTCAAACTTTTCTGATTGTAAAGAAATTTACAAATGCTTCTCACTCTTATTGCTGCTGCCTCACACCATAAAGATCAAGGCTGCAATTCCATGCACATGTATCTGGAGGTCCCATTGACCCTAGTGGGATTTACTTCTGAGTAAAACGTCTGAGCTGCATGGCTATTAATCTGATTTCCCAAACTCTCATTGCTCCAGTTCTTTAGAAAAAGTGAGATATATGTTTGTTTTATACATTCTGTGAAAGCAATAGCTCCATGTACCCTTTCAACTGTAGAATACCCTTTTGGGGCACTCTCTTATTTACAACAACAATAAAAGCTACAAACATGCTATTGCAGATTGTAATGCCACCCTTTTACATGGCTAGACATGATACTTTGGTACTGACAGCTGCTTCAAAATAAATTTTATATATCTGCGGTCAACTTTAGAAAATGAGCGCTGTCACTGCCAAGACCACAGAGCCCACCTGAGAGTGGCAGGAGGGGAAGGAATGTAATAAAACTGCAAGTTCTTTAGGCATGTTTTCTTACTATATAAAACTCAGTGAGAGTAGACAGTAGTTGCAATAATGTCTGCAAGTGTCCTTAAAAATCGAAATATTTCCCAGTTGGCCAAAACCATCATATCCATGTTGAACACAAGAAACTCTTCACAAAGCAGAAACAAATATGTATGTTGATTCTTTAAAATGTTTTAGTAACTACTAACTGCTCCAGCACAGGTGAAAAGATCTGTTATCTGAAGGAACAATCAGGTGTGTGTTTTTATCTAATCGCCTGTATGTGCCTTTCGGCAACATTCACTCAGATCATCCTTACCTTTGCTGCAGCCCGATGCTCTTGCCAGGGTTCCTCCTTCAAATGTCCTTTGGACATGGATAGTGGCAGATGGAAAAGTACGGAGATGAAAGGGTTGGCTGTCAATGTGCCGAGAAAGACAGGTTGAAAGCTTCATGCAAGGCAGAAGGATAGGGAGCGAGAAAGCATTAATAATGGAAGCAGTTGCAAAATTATGCTGGCCACCTGCTTATAGCTGCAGTCACTTTGGAAGAGTGTTGAGATCTGAAATGTGTATAAAGAGGCACATTTGGGTCAAACCATAGTGTGACATCTAACTCTTAGGGAACTGGAGTACAGAAAAATCAGAGGTGAACCTGCATACATATATTGGCATACGTACTGGGGATTCTTGGTTGCGACTCTTTGTAGTTACTCAAATGGGTGTATTGATGTAAAAGGTTAGGCTGTTACATTTGTATAAGCTACAGTTTCTGAGATAGCAAAGAATTGCACGTGGGCTTAAATTTAGGGTTTTTGTTCTCACAGATGCATCTTTGCTTATTCTATTCATGCTTTGCAGGTGGGATTCAGGACTCAAAACATTTAATCTTGGCTACACAGAAGTTATCAGATGCCACGTAAGACAGGATGTTAGCAATACTGCTTGTAAGAATTTCTGACTGTTTGTCCCCCCCCCCAACTCTCTTCAATATTGCCTTTTAGAAAGTGAACCTATGAACAGGGACTGCCTTGTGTTGTATATGAAGGATGAGGAGGAGTCCTTCTTCATAACTCTGTGAATAGAAATAAGACCCAATCCAGTGTTGCCAAGGCCCTAACCCTTTGCAGGGAGCAGGACACAGCAGGAATCCTTGCTCCTGCTCCTTGATCTCTCACCAGCATTTGATGCCATCAGCAAGGGCTTCCTCCTGGTCTGCCTCGAGGAAATGGGAATTAGGGCACCACATCAGAGTGGTTCCAAGCCTACCTTCATGACTGAGTGCAGCCAGTCCCATGGGGAGTGCCTTTCAGCCCCCTGGCTGCTACGATGTGGGGTGCTGCAGGGGACTATCTTATCTCCTATTTAATATCTACATGTAGCTGTTGGGAGTGGTCATTACAGACACACCATCTCCAGGGGACCCAAGCACCCACAAAAAAATAACTGGTGGTGGGAGGCTGCTGCCTCTGTGGCCCAGAGCTGCGTCTTCCCACCACCTTCACTGAGCTGGGGGGGGGGGGAGGCTGCAGCCAAGCACCACCTTACTCTGGTGCTCTGCGCCATGGCAGGGCATGCTGGGCACCCACAATGTGGGGCCCAAGATGGCTCACCTGGGTCATTAGGAGTTGGGGGGCAAGGTGCTATCAGTATGCTGCTGACAATCTGCTCTGTGGGCGAGTTGCTCCTGCGCCTGAGAAATTGGTCAGCTGCCAACTGTGGATGGGGTTGCACTCACTCTAAAGGAGAAGGCTCACAGTCTGGGGGTGCTTCTGGGTCCAACGCTGTCTGTGGAGGCTGTGGGAGCCTAAGTGGCCGGAAGTGCCTTTGAGCAACTGTGGCTGGTTTGACAGCTATGGCCACTCCAGGGCTGAGAGAGCCTGGCCACAGGAGTTCTTACATGAAGACAGAATTACTGCAAGGTGCTCCATGTGGGACTTCCCTTGCGCCTGATCCAGAGGCTGCAGTGAGTGCAGAACGCTGCAGCACAATGCTGGCAGGAGTGAGGCTTTGTCTGCATGCAACACCTGTGTTCAGAGATCTGCACAGGCAGCCAATCTGCTACCAGGCTGAGTTCAAGGTGCTACTGTTAGTATGCAAAGCCCTTAGCAACTAGGGACCCATTTACCTATGAGAATACCTTATGCCACATGCGCCAACTGGAACGGGCACTGCAACAGGTGTCACATGATGATACCTATTCTGCCTTTGTAAGGACACGTTTAGTGTGGCAGCAACTGCACTTTGGAACTCCCTGCCTCTTGAGATCAGGTGGGAGAGACTACACTGTACTCCTATTGGCAGCTGGAAACACTCCTGTTTAGACAAGGCTACCCAGATGCTTAGAAAGTTGAAGTAATTTTATTCTGCTTTAATATTTTAACTTTTGTATGTTTTAAATCAGGGCTGTAATTTTTTTGATTTTACTGTTTTGTAAACTGCTTTGAGGCCCCCCCCCATCAATGTGTATACATTTTGTGAATTAATGTGTTCAAAATGATCTGTTAACACATATGAAAGGATGACAGAATGTGTTTTTATAGATATAAATGCACAGCCTATGTCCCAGAGAGGGTGGGAGACACGCAGATATCCATAGGGATGATGTTGCCACAGTTCAAAATATCCAGTACTGAATGATGCTGCATAAAGTTGGGAAACTGCACTGGGAAAACTCAAAGCAAATCTTAGAAATCAAGGAGCCATAGGTCAGCAGAGCCACCATCAGTTCTCCAGTCAGAAGCTAATGGCGTCAAGGAATAAGATACCCTCCTCTCCGCTGGTTGACTCCCTCCATGCACTTGGCAGTGAGGCTTCCCACTCTGCTTTTCTTGCACACCCCACCCCATCCCTTTAACGCTCGCCCAAACCCTTTTGCAACCCCCTCTCTCCATTGTCCAAAGGAGAAAGGCAGGGGAGATTGCAAAAGGCTTAGATCTCCCCGTGCTGCTGCCGGCAAATTAGGATGGAGAGTCGGTCTGGCAGAAAGAGGAGCTTGAGAAGGAGGAAGGAGGCCAGGGCAGAAGGCGACTGCAGCAGCAGCAGCAGCAGCAGCAGCAGCAGCTGAGCACTGGACTGGCACACCGCTGCTCCTGGCCACTTCATATGGAAGATCATATGCGGCGATCCCCTGTGGTCCTCCAACGGTCAGAGGGTGTGGGAGCTGGAGTCCGGCAACCGCTGGAGGGCTACAGATTCCTCATCACTGCCACAGTCCTTTGGCTCCTCTATTGTAGTATCTTGTAGTCAACAGATATTCAATTAATATATAATAATTGAATCTAAATCATTTTAAACAAATACAAACAAATACAGGTTTTAGATTATTTCACCTAAAGTATCTGAAATATGAAATCTTGTAAGGGTGAATAAATTGATGGTAGTATCAGGAAAAATAATTACTTACTTTTTCTTGCACAATGCATAAGTATTCAGCTTCCTCAGGTATCTCATCCAACTGAGGAAGTTGCCTCAGCCCCCCCCCGCCCCCCCCGGAAAACAGCCTGTAATTCCTAAAGCTTGAATCTGACATCCAGATTAAACTGAAATCCTCTCTGTGAGGATTAAATGATGCCCAAGTGCCTCTAACAGTGTTCACATTTTTCAAACAGATAATGTCCTGGCATTTACATTTATGAGGATGTAGCTCCCATCCCTTCCCAGACACATGGACCAGGTGTTCGTCTTTGCTGGCCTTTGCTCCTTGACCGAATACCTGCATTTGCACACTTGCTTGAGGCCAAGCTTTCCTCAGTCACTTTTAATATGGAAGCCTTCTGCCTATGATCATGGGGGTAGCACAGCCATCATAACTAGGACCCATACATAACCTCATCGGCCATTAATTTGACACTTGAAGCCATCCAAGTTGGTGGCCATAACTGCATCTTATGACAGTGAACCCCTTTAACTTGTCTGCCCAACTTATTTGAATGACCTTGGGTTCTAGTATTATTTGGGGAGTTCAAGTTTATGCACCTCTATCATTCACCTCTTACACACTTTTTGTCTAAAATAAGCTAAACAGCCCAAACATTGTATCCTCTCCTCATATGCAGGGGTTGATTCAGTTCCTTGGCCATTTTGTCGGCAGGCCCTTTTTTTACAAGAATAGACTCCTAAAAAAGAAGAGTATTCTCACCTTATATATGGTGGGGATCTCTGGTCCCAATGACAACATCACAAATGTTGAGACTGGGACTCCTGACCTTGGGAGAAATCTCTATGTCCTCCTCTCTTGTCAGATAACCATTGTGAAGAACCTCTAGACATCACTGATGCCCTTAAGCCCCTTGACAAGCTGTGCTGGGGAGACTAGATGGTCTGATTGGGGGGCAAATGGTATCCACTCCAGGCCTTCAATAAAGGACCTCTGAGATGAGGTCAATAATATCCTTGTCCAGCACTGATCAAACATCTGGAGCTCTGGGTTCAAGAATAAGTGCCAGTGATACCAAATCCATAGATGGGCAAGGAGAAAGAGAACTTTCCCATGATTGTCATCAAAGGTGTGAGAGGAGTTGTGCACAGTACACAAGTACTGCCAGTACTGGTCAAATGCAGGCAGAGTGAGCTTGGGTAGGAATCTTGTCTTGTCCTTATGTTTCTTGTCTTCAAACCTTCAGCGTCAGAAGAAGCAGGACACTTCAAATGTCAAAACTTCTTCGTTTTTTATTCCAAGGTGGCAGCAGACTCCCTGCAGGGAAGGCCAGCCAGGATAGCCCTACAGGCTCAGGATGCTCAATAATGGCAAAGGTCTCCCAAGAGGAATCCTCTTCCATGATAGAAGGCCCAGGACCACACCGTGAGGCTCTCTCATCAAATCACAAAAGACAAAAAACTGCAGTTTTACTGATATACTTAAGCCCAGTAGCACCGGCAGTTATATTGCACTCTGTGCATGCCAAGGGCTTTCCTTCCCTTGTACCATGTAGGCAACTTCATTTCTCCTCAGCGAGGGGGGGGGAGGCATTCTGGGTTGTACCCAACTAATGTCTACTCAGAGTAGACCCAATTAATGCTCCTGTTCACCATGCCTATTAATTTCAGTAGGTCTACTCTGAGTAGGACTGTCATTGGGACACAACCCTCTGTGTATGTCCAGAGGTATCCTTCCCTTGTACTATCCAGAAAACTTCATGGCCTCACAAATATTTTCTTTTGCCAAGGCACTCTGAGTATGCTTAGAGGCTGTCTGTTACATTGCCATGCATGGCTAATTACTGGCTGCAATCTATATATTACTGCAAGGCATCCCTGCCCTGGCACCAGGCAGACTGGAAACATCAGAGAGTTTGATTTACTGAAAGAGCAGTGCAGGGGGTGGAAGGGCACTGCAGGCTTCCAGCTATATCAGTTAATACCATGGAAGGCACTGCGGTTTCTCAAAAGGGCAACAAACGAAATGGATGCATCTCAAATCTGTTAATCAGATAAGATGGTTCTTGATTGGAAAAGTTTACAGTGACTTCAACATCGGGAGAGATTCTGCTAGTGGAACATACTAGCTGACTCTCAGAGTCCCTTCCAACTCTACAATTCTAAGATTATATGCAGTTTCACATATAATACGCTGAAATTATAAAGATGAAAGAAACACAAACACAATAGTTCTAAGTAAGGATTTAGAAGGTTTTTTTTTAATAATGGTTTGTGAGAAATCCAACTGAATTATTTTTGAATTTTAGTAAAAAGAAGCACGGACAGAGACATTATGGCACTTGTCCTAATAATAACACAGCATGGCACATTCAGTTGTCAACTTCCTAATAAAACCAAATAAAAAACCGTGAAGCATTACTTTCTCCTGAAAGACCCAAAGTGCAGTAAAATTTATAAAAAAATACTTTGTATAAAAACATGATGCAAAATTACAGCAAACACAGGCACTTTTATTCAACTGAACAAAAGTGTTGACAGATTCTGTACATGCAGACGTGTTGCTTGCGCAAGGTGTTCACTGGAGAAGAAAGCAATAGCTGAAAGTTTCTGTAGTTCATGTCAAAGATGTGATCTCAACACTTTCAAAGTTTCTCTTGTTGAGATTGTCCTAAATTAACACAAATTCAAGTTAATTCGAACACCACTTTAAATCATAGTTAAACTAAGCTATGGTGCTGGTAAGAGCTGCTGAAGCCGTGGACACTTCGCTCCTCCCTCCCTCTCAGCTAAGTTTAAAGAATCTAAAATATAAATATAAAACTATACAAGAGCAAGTTATACAAGCAGAGGCAGCCCTCTCAATAGGGAGTGAGGCAGCTGCTTCAGAACAGGGGGCAGTGGAAGTGCTGGAAGGCAGAGGCGTTTGATCTGCCCCAAACTAGCCCACTGGCCTCGGGTACAGTGGAAGATGCTGTCATGTTTATAGCATTGAACAGCTAATCCATTAAAAAAGAAAAGAATGGTGAGACATTACTTGATCCTTTGTCTCAGGCAGCAATGTTTTGAGCTAGCGCTGTGGACACGTGCAATGCAATATGATGCACATTTACTCTGAAGTAAGGTTTACTGAGTTTAGGTTGGTTTACTCCCAAATAAGTGCATAGCATTTCAGCCCCTCTCTTTTTAAAGTTATACATTTTCATTTCCTGTTTGAAAGTATTTTGGGCCATCTCTGTTTATTTTTTTGACATGGCAACAAAAAAGGGCTCTTTGTCTCTATGTGGGTTCCTGGGCATGATTTAAGACTGAAAGGCAAATGCATGCCTCAGAATTCATTAAAACTACTTTACCTGGCATAATAATTCCCAGTCTCTGCTGAATGGCCTCCAAGTGAGCAATATATTCAGTTAATGAATGTTCAGGATCTTTAGATGAAGCTGAAGAAGTGCTGTAATGGCATAAATATAAAAATAATTAAGCCTCCCCATACACAAAATTCTCAGTACATAAAGTAGCCAAACACACTGACATCAGCACGAAGGGCAAAACATAGTACCAACAGACTTGGGAGACCCTGACTATCACCCCCCCTCCATGTGAAGCCCGGGTGTGTGTGTGCCAGCTGCTTTCCAGCTTTCCTATGAAGTTTGGAACCTGTTTAAGGAGATCCTGGTTTTCGTGCTAAAAAGCAATTGCAGCTATATTCAGTTTAAACTTCCTTGTCTGACCAACAGCCTAGATTTTTTTAAACCATGAAGTGTAGCAATAATTGGAAGAAGTGCAGGTATTAAATGCTATTTGCAATGCACATGCCACCGACAAACAGAAAAGAAGTATTTCACTTTTGTGGGTAGGTACAACTCTAATTATAAAAGGGAGCTGAGCAGTATATTCACAGCTTTGGATTGGCCCCTCGTGGTCTTCCAGGTGCTGCTGGATCACAACCCCCATCATTTCTAACCGTCAGCCATGCTGCAACAGTTGGAGGACCACAAATTCCCTGCTTCTGTCATAGATCATTCAAGCTTTAAATGCCGTTTTTATTTATAGAATGATTCAGAATGGTACATTAGTTAGAAAAAAGTAGAGTGTGGATGACACCCACATTTGAAATAAACTCTACACCAACCTGTTATGCAGCTGTTGTGGTGGTTTAGGTGAGGAGTTCCCAAGACTCAAGAGATAGCTCCTGCTGCTGTGTCTCGCTTCCTGAGTTCCATCACCTGGGAACACCTCGTGCTGCTTTAGCACCTCAATTCTAGCCCTGGTACCTAGATTGAAGAGTATACAGTGATTCATTTAGACCTGAACCTATGGTCAATGAAGACAATTCTATAATGCAGGAAGGAAGCAATGTGTGCATTTTAAAAAGTAAGATATAGCCTAAAGCAAAAACTTCTACTGTATAAGCCATGCATCAGTACTGCAGCAGACAGTCAAACATTTAAAAGCCTATTAACTATGAGCTGCTACAAGAACAAACTCAAGTCCTGAGCATTCCCTATGGCTTCCCACCTCCTGCTTTCCGCATCACCATCCATATATCCAGAATCGAGAGATTTCCCTTAGTTTGTGTGGCTGCTTTCACAAGAGGGAAGCAGCTATACTTTTCGAAAGATATGTGGCATAATAGGTTACTCAGAAATAAGAGGAACACAAGTATACACAGTTATGATAGGAGTTTAGTTTGTTCACTTCTGCACAAAGAGATATATACTAATAATAACTTGTAATCAATCCACAGGATTCTTCTGGAGTTCTCACATGAATTGTGTCTAACGTTAGGAGAAACAGATTCCGACGGCATCTCTTTCCTGCCAACTTTGTGCCATTTTTTCACCAGAAACTTTAACCTTGAGGCAAAAAGACATGAATCAGTGTGCAAAATAGTTTCCATAGTACTTGCAAGATCTCACAAATCTGTACAAATGCTGGCCACCACACTTACTGTGAAAATTCCAGGAAAAACATACCAAGTGGCCATGCGTCCCCCCCTCACACACACACCACATACATCTCCACCCCCTCAAATCCAAGGGCATTTCTACATTTCACAGGCCACACATGCAGATTGGTAAACTTGGTAAACTACCAAGTGGCATATCAAGTTTGCCAGCCAAACAAACAAACAAACAAACAAAATACCTCCCCTGTCATATACACCATACTGGAATGCCCACCACCCACCACCAAGTCAGTAAAGTCCCTCTGTTCAGCAACAGGGATCATCTCTAGCACTCTTTTCTTTCTTTCTTTTAAAAAAGCCATTACATCATCACTGAATTTAGGGCACTTGAGCCGAAGGTTAGAAGGTTGAGCCGAAGGGGCACAAAACTGAGAAGATCCATCACTTAGAAGATTCATTTTGGCCTCACTCAGGGTGCTGTACTACCAAAGGTTACCAAAGTCCACCCCTGGTTCAGTGCCCACTGCTAGCTCTACATGGCTAATGGGCATGAAACAGCTGAAAAAACGGGTTGATTTCTTTTGTTCTTTCCACACACCTCAGCAAGTGCCCACTGCCAGGCCAAAGTGGCTAGCAGGTAACAAATGTGAAGGCCCTGGGGAATAAACCCTGGAAAATCTGGGATAAAGTCTTCAAAAAATCAAACTGAAAAGACCTTATTTTCTTCTTTCCCTACCCATACACCCCCCATTCAATAAAAACACTTCACAAGGCACTTTGACTGGCAGATGCCCCTGGTTGCTTCAGGTATGCCATCTTCATTTCAATTCCTCTTTAAAAAGAAAAAATAGATGATAACATGTAGAGAAATGTAGAAATAGGGAACAATTTGGTGATATTTGAAGAAAAGTGTTTGGTTACCTTGATATTGCAATCACCACTCTAATGGCAGACCTGAACTTTGTAAAGGAACGGCTCCGTAATTCAGAGACGGTCAGATCAGGAGACGGATAGATGCCCATGCGCGCTATGAGGGACAGGGTTGCTTGCTCGCATTCTTGGAACCCACCCAGAAGCAGCAGAAGGTATTTTTTCTGATAAACCAGAGCTTTCCTAAAGCTCTCAGCTCTCAAATACTTCCTGTATAACTTCTGCATCTAAATTTTAAAGAGAGAAGAACATTGAGCTTACAGAAAATTTAGAAACCAATTACAAAAAGCACCTACCTCAATAATATTTCCCTGCAATCCATTTGTCTATGGCTGAGAGCTTTCCAAACGGTGTGTCGCACAAACGCTCCCCGCTCTCCTCCCAGGACTGGAAAGGCGTTGGTTTTACCTCCAGTTTGCTAGGAAAACTGAATTACTGTGTCGTGAAATGATGCATGTCTAAAAAACATGCCACCAACATGAAAAGTTTGGAAAGCTCTGGACTATGTGCTCTTAGCAGTTAAATGTTTACAGGTTGTGTGTGAGTATGAATGAATGATTGCAGTCTAATTCATTACTGGTTCCTCTTCCCCCCTGAGTGCCTCAACACTTGCTATTTAGTCGTTTCTTGGTTGTCTTGAGGTTTTAAGAGGGCCCACTACTGTGTTTTGTTTAATAAAGCTTTTAAACTTTTCCTTTGCTGTGCTTCTTGGATGCCACTTTACACAATCCTCACCCTGGTCTGATCAGCCAGAACTCAGTTTTTTGGTAAAACAGGTGATTCTACCTCAAGTTTGCCATTTCTCAGTTTGGGAAGATTTGGGATTTTATCAGTTTGGGGTGATTCACCAGCTGCAATCCTATCTGTGCATAACAAATCCCTGCAGTAATCCATGACCTTATCATATCCAGAGTGCGCTATTGCAATGCATTCTATGTGGGTCCGCCTTTGTAAACTACTTCATAGAATCAAAGAATTGCAGAGTTGGAAGGGACCCAAGGGAATCTCAACTGAAGCATCCATGACAGATGGCCATCCAACCTCTGCTGAGAAACCTCCAAGGAAGGAGTCTACCAACTTCTGAGGGAGGCCGTCCCACTGTTGAGCAGCTCTTACCATCAGAAAGTTCTTCCTGATGTTGAGTCGGAATCTCCTTTAGAAGCTTCAGCAGATGAAGAATGCAGCAGCCTAGGTGATAACGGCGGCTAAATGCTCAGTCTACATTACACCTATTCTGCATCTGTTGCACTGGCTTCTGGGCCAACTCAAAGTGCTAGCAATAACTTTAAAGCCTTTAATTGTTTGGGGCCCTTCCCTCAGAGAAGCTGGCCACAGGACTGTGCAATGGAGGCCCTGCTTGTGTGCCCTTCAGAAAGAGAGGGAAGGTGGGTGGGCACAGTTTTCGGAGGGGCCCCATAGGTAGGGATCATCCTCTCTGGAGCTATATGATCAAAAACCTCCCCTTCAGTGGCACTGAGACTGGCTGAGGATGGCTTTTAATGAGGGGGCTCAACAGGCAGGAGTTTTTAGTCTTATATATATGGCTGGCTGTGACATATCGAACTGAAGTATCTTTATTACTATTATTATGACTGATTTATGTTGCTTATGTTTTATGTTTTTATTTTTCAATAAAATAAATTGAATTACAACAAAATTACAACATAAATTATACATATGAAACCAAAAAGGAAAAAGAAAAAAACAAAGAAAAACCATAACCATAACATTCACAACACATAACAAAACATACATAGACTTTGACTTCCTTCCACTGTTTTGGGACTTCAAATTTTCAATTTTCTTAATTGTTGAGTTATATTTATATTGCTTCTAGCTTTATACCTATTACAACCATTTCTTCATTTCTTTGACCCTGCAGAACTTCACTCATTACATACCGTTATTTTTACTCCAGAACAATGTTTTTTCATGTATTCTTTAACGCAGTCCCATTCTTTTATTAATTTTTGTTCTGACTGTCCCCTTAAGACTGCCGTTAATCTTGCCAAATCTATATATTCACAAAGTTTAATTTGCCATTCTTTTACTGATGGGATTTCCTGCACCCTTCCAATTTTTTGCTATAAGCATCCTGGCAGCCGTTGTCACATACAGAAATACTTTCTTTTTGTTGCTAGGAATATCGTTTGTGATTAAACCCAGAAGAAATGCTTCTGGTTTCCTAATAAAAGATATTTTTAACATCTTATGTTTTATATGGATTTAAATGTTGTAACCTATACATTTATTAATAAATAAATACTCATTTTGGGAGTTCAAGATTTTCAACACAGGATTTCCTTAACCCCTGCTCTGAGCACTATACCCACCTACCCACCCTTCCTATTGCCAGCTAAATTTGGCTTCGTATGTTACTGCTGATATGCATGAGAACAGCTCAAAGAAAGAGAGCATATGCAGAGAAATTTTTACCTTCAGATTGGAAGATGACATTGCTGACTTGTTTTCTGCCACAACATTAGTTTTTGTTTCTTCATGCTCTGTTGTTCGCAAGCCATTGTGCAAAATAGGTATCTTCTCCTGATAAGCAGTTCCTTCCGATTCTTGCATGGAGTTAATAACACATGTAGGTTTGATCTAAGCATGACATTTAAAGACTGGTTCAAAACTTCAAAATTCAATACAATATAGGCAATGAAATTCAGCAACATTTAAATACAATGGCCTGATACGGGTTGTGTGCTTTCCTTTGTGACTAGGGAAGAGGGATGGGGTAGACCACATCAGTGAGCAAGAAGGATAAGTCTCTGGAAAACTGTGTGTTACCCATGTACCTTAGGCTGTCTGTTGCCGACCTGGGGAAAGTCTCCCCCCCCCCCACCAATGAAACCAAATTATATATTCCAAATTATACAAATTATCCAATAATCAAACAAATTCCAATGTTATGCCTAATTATAAATTATTATTATTTTTTAGCTGACTTTCCATGCTTCGAGATTGGAGGGAATCCTAATCCTGTCATAGTTCTGCTGCATTTCAAAATATTACAATAATTCCCTTAATACATTCTGATGTTAATCCTTCATTATTTTCAATAGCCTCTGTGTTCATTCTGCAAGTGAGTTTAAGTCCAAATAAAATGTTTCTGTGTGGATTTTATGTCTTACTCTTCTTCTTTATAGTCCAAATCTGTAATCCAAGATTCCCCTCTGTAAATTCACATCCTCTTGTCACAAACTGGTGTTTCTGCTGAATCAGTCCAGAAGCCTTCCACTGCAGGGAGCTGCCATATCGACACACAGTCCAGATAAAATCAAATCATGGCGTCTGCCCAGTGTTTTTCCTTAACCAGCTGCTATTCAAACATTAGCTTTTCCCGGGGAGGGGAGTTACCAAGTAAACTGGAAGTACAAATATCTAAGAGTAAAATGTTAGAGGTCTCTCCCCCCCCGCCCCGCCAAAATAATTTGATTCAGCTAGCTGGTCAGTCTACTTTCGGTTTCACTCCTGGCTCCTTGTTAAATTAATACTTCGTCAGAAACCTCCCAAGCAGATATCCAAAGTTCTTTGGCATTTCCCCAGTTGCTAATGAGATGTCTCTTCTACTCCAGGGGAGTCTTTTGATCTTCTTCCAGGAAACCAAGAGTTGAAAGCCTTGACTTTCCTACCCCCACCCCCAGTTATTTCCACACAGTTAGTAATTATTAGAGTTATTAAAACCTTATTATATCAACAAATGCAAAATTTTTAGTCTCACTTGCTTTCATAAGTCCAGCAGTTGTCCCTTCCAGAGGGGATTCGCCAAATGTAATCACATAGGCAAATATCGAAGGAAAGTAAATAAAGGCTCACCCCCCTTTTCAGTTCCGTCAAACCGGCATCTCAGCTGATAAGTCCCCTTTTCCAATCGAGTCTTCTAAATCTTCAGAGGCTGAATTAATTAGCAGAAAAAATCCTCCCTCTTCACTCAAAGCATGTCCATTATTTAAATCCAATTTTTCATCTTAAATGTCACTTGCGGAGACAGCTTCGGAGAGTGCCAGAATCACACAGGGGCTTTCCATCCAATGCCCCCAGCCCCTTATTCCCTCCAGATTTGGGGCCAGGTGTTGGGCGACTGCGGATGAGACTGTTTCCTCCACCCCTGGAGGAATTTGGGAGGCTGATTACTCCCATCTCAGCCTCTAATTGCCCGTGCGAAACGGAGATGATGGAATTTCAGCCATCATCTGCGGCGACGAGCTGAAAGTCTTGCAGCCTTGCGGGGGGTGGGTAAATTCTTTTTACAAAATGAAGTTCAGGGACCTCGACCCCCATATCCTGGTCTGATGTACTGCTCCGTTGTGCATTTTCCTTCTTCAGCTCCCCACTTGGATCAGATTAAAAAATGGAAGGCTCTCCTTGAATGAAGTCTGAGGAGCAGATAAGGCCCCACATGCCAGGGAGTCTATGCAGAGTTTGATTTGAGGAGAGGTCTGGAAATCTGGAGTTTGAATGTTTTCATGTTTTCTGTGTACCTTTTTGGCTTTGGTATGTGGGTCATGATTCTGACGGCAAAGAGTAGGGAGAAGGAGAGTGTCTCTTACAGGGTCTCGACTTTTGTTTTTTCTTGAGGATTGAGCACTGTTTACTGGATTTGATGCCTGGGGTTACTTGAATTGATAACTGGATCCAGAGCCACCAAGGTGGATGAAAGCCACCTGAAATTCTCAACTGGTGCATAAAAGTGCAGTCTTTCTAGGGGAGCATTAAGAGCATCATGTGGTCTGCTGAGGGCTCTGGCAGCCACTAATTTAGTAATTCCCTCCACTTCTGAAAGACCTTCCGGTATGATGGTAAGAAAGGAGGAATACGGTTTCTTTTGAGGCATTCCCTCTCCCCTATGGCTCTAAAACACAAACCACTTTTGTTTGAAGACCACCTGTTGGCTCACTCAATGTTGTTTCCACCTGGGGATGTGCCCATTGTAACAGAGTTGATTCTGTGGTTGTTTTCTTTGGCTGTGGCTTTTGCTGCTTTACATGAAATCCATTGGCTCTTCTTGTGAGGAGTCGCTAGTTTCTTTGCTTTAATTATGGGGCCCAGAGATTTCTTTTTGGGAGAGTGGATGAGTAAAGAGAGAGATTTTGGGGAAGCAAAAAGAGGAATACAGCTAAACTGAAGTAAAAAGGTATAAAGAGAAGAGAAAGTTAAAGATAGCTCAAAAAGCAAGCACAAAGAAAAGGAACAAGGACATCTGCTTGAGCTGGCTGGAAGACAAAACTAGAGAGATGCTGACAGGAAAATGAGGAGGAGCAGTCAAAAGAATCATAGAGCTTTCCTTCTTGAGTTGCTAGAGCAGCTAGGACCAAGCATGGCTGCTACATAGCTCTTGTCTGCCAGGAAAATAGCTCCCAGATATTTAGGATGAACTCTTCCTTCAACCCCCTCAAAAGGTGAAATGGGTTATCCGCCTTTTTTTCTTTTTTTAAAAAATTGCTTATAAGCATTAACTGAAGTATGAACAATGGCTTATCAAAATAAAATAAAATGAACCCTCTTACTGGAGATTTGGAGGAGGCCAGTAACTCTGCTTTAAGTTCCTCAACTATATGCAACAAGGCTGCAACTGCTTCATCATTTGAAGGAGGCCAGTTAACTGTTCTGTTAAATAAAGGGTAGAAAAAAAGAAATAATCCAAGTAATTGTAGACTCCGTTGCTGTCCCATGGAACAGAACTGTCTCTGTACATATGAAACCTGAACCATTTGACATTAAGACAGCATATAAAACAGAAGTAATTCACCAACTGTATAAGGAATAACATTCACCAGTAAAAAAGTACTAATGTGTTTGTATGAAAGTAATGAAGGCATCACTTTTTTCAGGCACACCTTACCTTCCATGTTCATGTAGACTGAGCATATATGGTAAGCTGGGGCCTGAAAGTGTCATGAACTGCCACATTCAGGCCTGATTCAGACCATTGTTTAGTGTTACACCAGCACCAGCAGGTGTAAACTTTGAGCTGCTTTGCATCGTGTGCAGGTATGAGCACGTGTATATGTATGTGTGTGTGTGAGTGTATTCATATTCCTTACTGAAGGTAAAGCAGAAAAATGTAATTTTTTAAATGTAATAATAGTTCAGGTCAGGCTTCCTCAACCTCGGCCCTCCAGATGTTTTTGGCCTACAACTCCCATGATCCCTAGCTAGCAGGACCAGTGGTCAGGGATGATGGGAATTGTAGTCTCAAAACATCTGGAGGGCCGAGATTGAGGAAGCCTGTTTTAGATGCATTACATCTGAATTGGGCCTTAGGGTCAAGAATCTTGTCGACATGTAATAGTTTTAGGATTTTATCCAAGGAAACTAATGTTTCTAGTTGGTGCAGAGAAAATGTCCAATTACTAGGACTGGATAAGACATTCGTAACAAATTATGGAAACCAAGACTCATAGCTGTGGTGGTCCCTCAGTTTTGATAAGGTATTTCAAACACGAGAAATACAAAATTGAGACTTCCGGGTTAGCGCGAACGGCCAATGGCAGATTCCCTCCGAGCTCCGGAGGGAATCGGCTCTTCAGGAGTTGGGTCTTGCCGCTGCGGCGACGCGGGGACCCTTAGAAATCACAGGCGCAGAAGCCTGTGAACCTGGTGACTCGACGGGCACCATTTGCGCCCCCCGACCTGTGAAGAAGCCTTTTTAAAGGCTTCGGAACGGGGGACGGGGTGAGCGGCGCGGTGCTGAGAGTCGACTGCTTCTCCTGGGGAGTGAAGCCGCGAGCCATGGTCGGAGGGCGCTGACTTTTTCCTGTGAACAATCGGACCCTAAAAGTAACAACCCGTGAGTAGTACGGAAATTGGACTTTTAAAGGAAATTTTTCTTTGGAATTTGGCACGATCGGGGAAGGCGCAAACAGGAAGTCCGCCTCCCCGCCTTGTAAAAAATCTAAAGCAAGGACTAGTCAACTAAGGTCGAGAGAATTGTTTCTTCGATAAAAGATATTAATTTCACGATTTGGCGATACAAGTATAAGTAATTATGCTGGAGGATAAGAGTTAATTTTGAGAGTTGAAGTGCCACCCCCCCCCCCCCGGACCCGGGAGCGATTCGCGAGAGAGCCTGCTGAGGAGATATAGAGGAGTTTGACAGCTGTCAAAATTAGCTGTCAAAAAGGAAAAAGAGAACTTTGTTTCTGCTGTCTCTGCTGGATACATTTGCTGCAACCTGGTTATATTTTGTTGAAAATAAGTAAGAACTGATACAAATTAACCTGACTTTTGGATTTTAAGTGGAAAGAATACTAAGTTACCAAAATCCCTCTAGAGGGGGATTTGGGACACTACAAGAATGGCTGGAAGAGGGAAAATTCAGGCTGGGCTGGATAGAGTATTTGTTCTCCTGGGAAAGTTACAAGGCCAAATTGATGTTTTGGCTACAAATGTAACAACTTTGAGCTTAACAGTAAATAACATTACGGAATTTGATAAGGACTTGACTCAGGAAGCCCATGCAGCTGGACAAAAAGAGAACTTTGAGAATCTTGAAAGTGTGGCTTTCTGAGGAGAAGGAAGGAGGAGCTGTAATTTCGCAAATGACAAAGGAGAGCCAGAGGCCTGATATCAAGCTCACAAAGGGAAACAAGAAATCAAACCAAAGGCCTGACAGGATGACTACAAAGGAAAATAAGTATTGGATGATGAAACTCTGGTTTAAATTGGCGACTGAAGAATGGAGAGATCTCCTTGTGGGGAGACCTGAAGACCTATGGATTACAAATCTGATTAAAGTGGAAGCTGGAGTTTTTGTGACAATTGGACTTTTGGACCTTGCTTTTAAGTATGGAGGTCTGGCTGGAAGAAATATGGACTTTATTGGGACAGAGCTCCTCCGAGACTTGGAGTTTAATATTAAGGACTATCAAAAAAACCGGCAGAGAGGAACTGAGAGAGAATTACGAGCCTCGGACGTGAGATCTCCAGGCTGATAGAAGATTAAGACTGTTGGATATTTGTTGGGGATCGAAACCGGGAAAGGGGGTGGTGGGGTTTGAGAATCCAAAGGGTGTATAATTATGATCTGTTTTACTTTTTTTTTTGTTTGGTTATTAATATGAAAATTGGGAAATTCGTGGAATGGAATTTCGGTCGACTTTAGAAAAAGGTTTGTGTATTGAGGTACAAATATTGATGTCTATAAGTCAAAATTGGTTTTTTTAAAAAAAATATGAATTAAATATAAAAAGGTTAAAAATTGGGGATAGGAACTTGTTGAACAAACAATTTGAATTGGAATACAAGAAGGGGAGGTGTGGGGAAGTCAGGGAAATATGGTAATGAAAATATGGAATTGTAAATTTCATGTGTTTTTAAATCTTTTCTTTTTTTGCCTCTTTTGTTCTTTTTGATTTTTTTTGTACTGAATTTGAAAAATCTTAATAAATATTTCATTAAAAAAAAGAGAAATACAAAATTGGTTTCAATTAAGATACTTGTAAAATACTCACCGCTCTGTAGTTTTATATATGAACTCAGAAAGATAACCTGCAGCAATGAGCAACTGTTCTCTGATGTTTTCTAATTTCTGCTGCTCCACATGGACCATTACTGTATTTGTTGTAAAGTTGGTGTAATTATTTTTTGAAGGACATGGAGGAAGTTCATCTTGATTTTTATGACAATTAAGGTATCTTTCCTGTTTCTCCAAGTGTTCTAGAGTCTGTTGCAAATCCTTTATTCTTCTAGTGTTCTGCCAACGTTGCAGTTCCAACTCATGCTATGGGAATAGAAGCACAGCTATTTGCAATATAGAATAATAAAGTAGCATTTTGCAATGCACACAGGAAATAATTCACAAGCTGTAGGAAGAAGTTAGTATCTAAGCTCTTCCATGCCATGAAATCCATTACTAACAAGATGAAGTGGGCGGGAATGTTATTTGCAGAAGTGGTTGGTGAGAAGGGTGGTGCTGCAGTGAGCACCAGTGAGAGTACTGGGTTAGCTTTGCCAGGGCACCCACACCACCCTTCTTGTCCCCCCGATATGTGGCAGTGTCAGGAGGCCAGGTCCACAGTGCTATCCTTCCCTGTGAGCCGCTACTGGTTCTCTGAAACACACTTTTCTATGTCTGTTTACTATTAAATAATTCCTTAACTCACCTGAACCCTCATTTCAGGTTCTCTCATTTATACATTCAAAGTATAAAAGGCTAAAATAATCTGAAAAGGGGGAAGGCATCCTGGTAAAACCAGTGTGGTCCTGACTTGCCCCTTATTTATCCTGGGATGAGTAGACTTAGTATTGATATGCAAAGCTGAGTAAGGTGCAAAATTCTCCATAAACACCCAATGTGAATAATCCAAATTAGGAAAGCATACTGGTAAAAAAAAAAAAGAAATCTTTGTAGTGATGTTTTTATTGTATCATAGGGCAGATTATTGAGGTAACAAATCCATGGCTATAAATAAGTAAAAAGGCCTCCGAACTTTTTTCAAGCCAGGGCTGAAAAGAAGTAAAAAGAAACCACATGTTCTTACCAGACTTTCTCCAGCTTCCTGTAGTTCCTGCAGTTTGCCAAATTCTGTTTGTTGTTCCTGCTTTATTTCTCTTCTTCTTTGTTCTGTCCCTCTTTCCTGCTCCCTCAGTAATCTGAGAATGGACTGCAGCTGATCCCATTTCTTTCTCATTTGTATATCTTTCTCTGTCTGTATCTTCAAGGCATGGATAATGTCCTCTTTTTGACTTTGCAGAGCAGCCTGTGCGGCCTGTAAAGTGGTGTGGAGCTCTTGTTCTTCCGGAGGCTGTTCAGAGGGCATCTGCATTTCACCCATTTGCTTCTTTGAATCAAGTACTTGCTGCCGCGTCTTCTCAATTATGGCTAAAAGATTCCTGGCATGGGACCTCTCTTTGCACAACTGAGCTTTCAGTTCCTGCAATGAATCGTTATGCTTACAAGACCCACATTCATTTATTCTCATGCTCAGCTGTTCTGTCAAAATACGTTCATGTTTCAAAGCACTTAAAAGTTCTAAACTGCGATTCTTCTCAACATCTTCACTTTTCTGCAGTTCCAAGAGTTTATTTTTATATTGGGACAATAAAGCTTCACAGCGAGAATGTTCAATCTCAAGTTCTTTACGGAGATTACTGTTTGCTGACTGTTCATGCTCTAAAGCCACAGACAGTTGGTTGTTTTGAATGCACTGTAGTTCCAAGGCAGCCTGCAACTCCTGTACAGAAGAAGGGGAAAATCACTACAATTACACAGGACTTTCAATGTCTGAGAGGAATTCCAGTTTGTAAATTAAAATTAAAAAGCAGATTCTGATCCAGAAGCCCACAACTTGCTAATTCTAACTAAATTATTGGTAATTTGACCAGCGACAATTCACATATTTGTCTAGGGTGGAGCTTGATTCCTCAAACTCAGCAGGTCACCCATAGCCTTTTAAATAATGTGAATCATGGACAATTCTTCTTGGCATTTTTAATTTAGAGAAAAATATGTTTTGGATTATTAAAAGTTAAATTGGTATTTTGGGAGAGGAAAACTGCATGCAATTGGAAGCAAGTTTTCTTCACATCTGAAACGTTTTTGTGTGTTTGTTCAGTTTTTGGGCAACAGGTGTGTAGGTATAATCAATACCCCAATTCAAAAACTTATGTTGTGCATATGGCTTACTTTCTAAGTAAGAGGTATGTGGTCAATCTTGTTTGAAAATCATACATGGGCCCTCTTACACAGAAGCTCTTTCCCTATCCATACAAGTGCAGAGAAAAAATAATTTTGTGTGCGTGTGTAGAGACAGTGGCACTCTCTGCACATGTACTGTGGCACAAAAAAAAAGTTTTGTACAAGTCCTATTATGATAAAACAGCAAAATTAAAAATTGCAGCCCCCCCCCATTGCAGCTCTACAAAGTTAAAATGTTACTAGCCATGACTGCCACCCACTTATCAACCAATGTTACTGGTGAGGCAGTGGAAGGACAAGGCTTAATTCTGCCCCCCTGTGTACTTTTCCTTCAAGCAGGTGGGGTGAAGGACTCTCACTACTGCCTTACTTAAAGGAGAAGCAGAGCTGCATCAAAGGGCAAGTCCTTTGCAAAAACAGTCTCCTCCTTTAAACATCTGAGTGATCAGGCAGGGGGAAGGAACTCCTTTACTCAGCCCGAAGTTTAAGCAGAAGCGGGGGGAAAGCTGCTATAAGACCACTTTTCCAAAGGGCTTTAAGACAGTCCTCTGGAGGCTCTCTTACACCCTTTGCAAAGATCACATAAGCTTAGCAAGAAAGGCTATAATTTCCCCACAAGATTTTACCTCTATTGCTTTTGACTTCTCTTCCTCTTTTAACTTGTGCTGATGTTGTTGTTCATCTAACATGTGCTGTAGTTCTTTTTCTTTAACTTGTTCATTTTGGAAGTCTTGAAGAACAGCTGTCATATCTTTCTCCTTATTTTCCAGTGCAGAACTGCAACATACAAAAGTTCTATATATATATATTTTTAAAAACTGCTAACCTGCATCTTTCTGTTTTTTTAGCAGACATGCAGCTGTATCCAACTTAGTTCTAATCGGAATAATCCACTAAAATTAATAGACCTAAGGTTAACCACGCCCATTTATTTCAGTGGATCTGCTCCAGCTAAAATGAACACCTAGACACAACCCCATGCCTTTAGTAACTGAGCAAGAAGAAAAAACAATCAAGTATCATGGGAGGGGTGTTTCTAGGACTAAGGTGAAGCTGTGACGCTCCCTTGTTATTTTTGCTATTGGATGCTGCATGTTGTTCAAGTAATCTTCTATTATATTTCATATTTTATTATATTTATAGTATTCAAACATGGTGTTCTGTATGTTATTATATTTTTGTTTTGCTACGTCATTATGAAATTGTTTGCAATGCATCTGTTTCTTTGTTGTGAGCCTCTTTGGGCAGGCTTTTTTGTGGGAGTATGAATAAATGAATGAATGAATAAAACACTTTGCATAGTGCTTTTAATTATGTCAGGAGCAACACTTCTTAACTTTTAAAGTTTCAGCACAGGTTGGTATAAACAGTGAATTCTCAAGCTGAAACACTTCCTATACTAGAGTCCTAGAAACAAAAATCAGGAAGGGACTCTGCAGTTGAAACCCCAGGGACATGTGGAAAGGGGAACTGGAATAAGAAATTTGTGACAACAATTATGTTGCTCTTTGACTTTATAGTAAAATCAATCATTAAAAATCACAACTAGAGGTAGTGGGTAGGTAAAAGGTAAAGGTAAAGAACCCCTGACAGTTAAGTCCAGTCGCGAACGACTCTGGGGTTGTGGTGCTCATCTTCCTTTACTGGCCAAGGGAGCTGATGTTTGTCCGCAGACAGTTTTTCTGGGTCATGTGGCCAGCATGACTAAGCCGCTTCTGGCAAAACCAGAGCAGCGCACGGAAACGTGTTTACCTTCCCACCGGAGAGGTACCTACTTGGACTTTGACGTGCTTTTGAACTGCTAGGTTGGCAGGAGCAGGGACCGAGCAACGGGAGCTTACCCCATTACGGGGATTTGAACCGCCGACCTTCCGATTGGCAAGCCCAAGAGGCTCAGTGGTTTAGACCACAGTATTTAGGCAAATACTGAAATGCAAAAAGTTGCAAATGCAAAAAGAGGAGGACTGTTTTGTAATACAGGAGGATTGGGATACAAAGGCACCCCAGAACTTAACTGAATGTCTCCAGTATGATACAAACTGAGAGCAGGAAGAACTTCACAATAAGACATTTACTTGGAAATTGTAGCTGTAGATTGTTCTAAACACAAACCGAACTGCCCTTGGAAGTCCTTACCTGTACTTAACTATGTCTTCCTGGAGGTCCTGGAGGGATTTTTGGAGCCTCTCATTTGTTTGCTTGCTTTCACAGAGATCTGATTTCAAGTTCGATATTGCGCTGTGTTCCTGTTTCAGTAGTTCATGCATCTCAGAGGCTTTCTCTTGTTCACTTTTTAGAGAAGCCTGCAAGTTACTTGCAATGGATTTCTCCTGCTGAAGTTTATATTCTAGTAATTCAACTGAGAACAAATACAAAGTTACAACAAAATTAAAAAATTTAAATCCATTCCAATAACTTAAAGTAACCCCCCCCATATAACTTTAAAAAATGACAAATGAAGTGGATTTTTAAAGGCACATACCATATTTTTCGCCCCATAGGACACACCGGCCCATAGGACGCACATAGGTTTTTTTGGGGGGGGGGCGGAATAAAGAAAAAAAATTTATTTTGCCCCCAGGTGCGGGGCTGGGGCGGGGGAAGCCCGAGCTTCCCCCAACCCCAGCCCCCAGAACAGGCTGCTATCCGCTAGCCGTGGGAGAGCCGCGCGGCTCTCCCACGGCTAGCGGAGCGCTGCATGAACCCTGAAGCTTGGGGTGTGCTGAGCTCAGCGCGCCCCAAGCTTCTGGGTGCCGGCAAGCGGATAGCTTCCTGAAGCCTGCATTCACCCCATAGGACTCACACACATTTCCCCTTCATTTTTGAAGGGGAAAAAGTGCGTCCTATAGGGCGAAAAATACGGTAAATGCAGTATGTATTGTGACATTTCTGGATGAAAGGACTTGTTGGCAACACTTTGCTTCACTTTCTGTTTTCCCATACTTGCTTCACATTAGGCTATAAAAAGGCTGCCATTCATTACTTTCAGATTCCACCTATCCAAGGCACATTTAACTTAGAAGGCCAATTCAATAAACCAGATTCAGTGCACTGCTTAAGAGGTCCAAAAGGTGGCAACATGAGAACAGGCCTTTTCTGTGGTGACTCCCTGTTTGTGGAATGCTCTCCCCCAGGGAGGTTTGTCTGGCGCCTTCATTATACACCTTTAGGCGCCAGGCAAAAACATTCCTCTTCTCCCAGGCCTTAGGCTGATTAATCTTTTATGGCCTTTAAAATGTTGTAGGTTTTTTTTGCCAGGGGCGGGTATTATTGTTGTGCTATTAAGTATTTATTTTGTGCTTCTATCCTGTATTTTTATCTTGTGAAATACCCTGAGATTTTCACATGAAGGATGGTATATAAAATTTAACAACTATGAGGAGGAAGAGGAAACTGAGATAAGATATGATAGCCATCTTCAAATATCTAAAGGACTGTCACATGGAGCAAACTTATTTTCTTCTGCTCCAGAGTGTAGGACTTGAACCAATGGCTTCAAGTTACAACAAAGGAGAGTCCAACTAAACACCAGGAAGAACTTTCTGGCAGTTAGAGCTGTTCAACATGGAACAGATTCCCTCGGGAGGTGGTGGACTCTTCTTCCTTAGAGATCTCTAAGCAGAGGTTAGATGGTTATCTGGCATGGTTCCTTTTGTTGTGTTTCCTGCACTGTAGTTGCTTGGACTAAATGACCCTTAGGGTCCCTTCCACCTCTACAACTCTATTATTACATGATAAAAGTGTTTGCAAAATAAAGATTAAAGATATAACTCCTTGCATCCTGTTTCTCAGTCAAATGAAGGAATGGTAAAAAGTAAGTAACATTTTGTAAACTTCCATAAGGTACTACCCTGCCTTCGAAGTTGATGTTCTTGTTTACTCTGATGATTCTCTGTATTTATAAGTGTTTCTTGGAGTTGTTGCAGCTTCTCCTGGCTTTGAAGATGCATCAGTCGCAACTCTGCTTCAAGGTCCTGTATTTCAGTAAGCAAGCTGTTCCTATCTGAAGAAAGAAGATGCTCCAGAACTAGCTTTTGCTGTTGTTCCTGAAATGAAAACAAGTCCATGTTACATATTAAATAACTTATTTCAGTTTCTTTGAGGGTGTAAATTCTTACATCCAATCCTTTAAGCTACATAACCAATTTCCAAACTAGGTTGTTATATTAAGCTGGAAATTGGTTCCTGTAGCTTAAAAGGATAGCTTAACTATTGGATCCTTTGCTGTCACTTGAGGCTCAGGTGGCCTCGGTGGCATGGAGTGCCTTCCATCGGATTCATCTGGTGGCCCGGCTGCATCCCTATGTGGGCAGGGATAGTCTAACTTCTGTTGTCTATGCTCTGGTAACCTCAAGGTTAGATTATTGCAATGCATTGTACATAGGGCTGCCTCTGAAAATGGTTCGAAAACTTCAGCTAGAGCAGAATTCAGCGGTCAGGTTGCTCCCCAGCCTGGGGGTCATTTTGGACCCACATGTCTACATGGAGGCACAGGTTAGTTCTGTGTCCAGGACATCTGTCTGCCAGCTCCATCTGGTATCAACCCTACCTGCCTGCACACTATCTTGCCAGGGTGGTATATGCTCTGGTTATCTTCCAATTGGTCTACTGCATGTGCTCTACATGGGGCGACCTTTGAAGGTTACTTGGGAACTACAACTAATCCAGTAGACAGCAGCTAGACTGGTGACTGGGAGCAGCCGCCAGGACCATATAACACTGGTGCTAAAGGAGCTACACTGGCTCCCACTACATTTCCAAGCACAATTCAAAGTGTTGGTTATAGCCCTGAAGGAGCGCCTCCACCTCCATCGTCCAGCCTAGACACTAGGGTCCAGTTCCGGGGTACTTCTGAAGGTTCCCTCACTGCAAGACATGGAGCTACAGGGAACCAGGCAGAGGACCTTCTCTGTAGAGGTGCCTCTCCTATCAGATGTCAAACAGATAAACTACTATTTGACTTTAGAAGACATTTGAAGACAGCCCTGTTCAGGGAAGTTTTAAATGGTTGATGTTTTATTGTGTTTTTAATATTTTGTTGGGAGCCGCCCAGAGTGGTGGTAATAATAATAATAATAATAATAATAATAATAATAATAATAATAATAATAATATTTAACAGGATGCATTTCTTGTCCCAATTTCAGAAGGCAAATATTACATAGTAAACCACTAGAAAAATTTTTGTTTTGACTATGGCAGACCAACACGGCTACCTATCTGTAACTGGAACACTAGAAAATTCTCATACTTGTTGTTCCACTATATGTTCCAGCTTTTCTATTAATGATCCTTCGTCTCCAGAGCCAGGATTGCAAAAATGTGTCTGTAAGTAGCTTTGTAACATGTTTCGCTCCTTTTCCAATACACACTGGACTGCTTGAAGTAGGTCTCCTCTCCAGTCAAAAAAAGCAGGTGTATTTTCCTACAAGATAGGATGGATAATCAACAATAAATCACAATTCCCATTTTCTAAGAGATTGGAAAACTTCTTTTAAAAGTTTTGATATTTTTCATAATACATTACAATAAAAAACAAACTAATCTAAACAAAAATAAATACATAAGAAAAAAAAGCAAATAACTATTAATATTAAATAGTCATAATAAAAACCTGTTAGTCCCACAATTAACTCTAAACTGAATCAATACTTCTATCACATACATTAAGTTGAAAGAGGCTTCTCTATGTATATGAAGAACCAATCTGATGATTTCTCAGATATGTTTATACATATTTTACCTATAAAACATTAGCATTTCACTTTCAGCTAATGAACACAAAGGACACTTGTCTTCCCTGTAACTGTCAGACATTTCATTTTGCTTCTTTTTGTGTGTGCGTGTTAGGGTGAGGCTGGTCTAAGATAGAGCAAAGCAGATTGATGTAAAACAGGAAAGAAGAAAAAATCGTCCAGTGTTCAGCTTTCTGGAATTATTATACTTAAACTCTGTATTCAAATATTTTAAAGACATTCCCTATATAGATAAAAAACTATGCAAAATGTATACTGTGTGACAAATAACTCTTTTTCAGAGTGTAAATAATACTTCATTTGGCTAAAATTATAAGGTTTAGTTGTCAAATTTGCACTATTGTTTAAGAAATATATAAAGTATCAATGGGAAATTTGATTTAAATAATATAAAACTGGCCCTTTCAAATAATCAATTTAAGTTCAACACCTGATTTAAATCAAATCCACCTACCACAAAGGAACACCAATCTATACTTTTGGTGCTGCTGCTCTTTTCATGGTTTCTCTGCAGAAATGAAAGACCTTCCACTAATCCACAGGTACCTAATCAAACCATAGCACTCTTGCATCCCCTGCCCCATTAGGTAAATGGGCAGAACAGATAACATGCCAGCATCCCTTGACATACCATATATATTGCTAGCAAGCCATAAATGGAAGTGCCCATATCTGCCCCAATGTGGAAATGCTAATTTTATGATCCAGTTCATCTTAGGAGGAATTGCACTAGCACTGTTTGCCTTAGAAGGACTAGTTGTCCACAACTGTCTCTACAGAATTTTCCTTTGCCAGACTCCTTCTGAATTGACTGGGATGCAAGCGCTCAGCTTTTTAGAAATCACCAAGTCAAACGGAATTCATTCCGGAAGCCCATTCGACTTCCAAAACGTTCGGAAACCAAAGTGCGGCTTCTGATTGGCTGCAGGAAGCTCCTGCAGCCAATCGGAAACCCCACCAGACGTTCAGCTTCCAAAAAGAGTTCGCAAACAGGAACAAAATGTTTCGGGAGCCAAAATGTTTGAGAACTAAGCTGTTTGAAAACCAAGGTATGACTGTACTTGCAGCTGTTGTTAATGGTCTCTAACTCAAGTAAAATTATAAAGATATCTGTATACCTTGTCTTCTTTATCTGGTACTTTGTTGAGGTAATCCTTCAGTGACTGAACTGTATCAAGCAAGGCTAGACTCTCTTTTTGCCACCCCTCCTTTGATGGAGATTTCTGTACATTTTTTTTATCATTATGAGGCAGAGATTTTTCTGACAAAACCAGTATTTTGTAGCTCTCTTCAGATACCATCTTCAACACATTCTGAGAAGGAAGCAAAATACGTCAAGCTGATGATAACAGGTAGCCCACAGTCCTCAAGACATTTACCACTTGAAACTGTTCTGCAGTTTGAAAATAATATAGACACTGCAGCAAAGTTCTTCAGAGAAAACAAAATCCATACTGCAACTGGCAAATATTACATAAGAAACACAGAGTCCAATACATGATCAACTGGATTTAGTAGACGAATTACCCAAGATGGATCTTAGCACAATCCTACCACATATGTAGGTAGGTACCGGATAGAGAACAGTCCCACCAACATTTTGGCAAGGCACCTTCGTGAATCACTGTTGGTTTTCTAGGACCATATGTAGCTTTTGATTACACACTAACATAGAGAATGTAGGAAATAAATCCATGAAAATCTGTAACAGAAAAGTAAATATGACTTGATAGAGACTTGATGGGATGACCTTCATGACTGGAATGTAGCAAATGAAGGACACAGCTTGATCCAAAAGTATAAATGCAAGAGAAAGTGAGGGAGAGTACCATTATAGGCCTAAAAACCAAAGAGCTGCACAGAAATCCAATACAGCTACTACTGTAGAGAGCATCTGGGCAAAACTAAACAGGAGAAAGAAGTGTAACATGACTGTCACTGTCTAGCACAGACCACCAAAATAAGGAGAGGATGTGGATAATGCATTCCTAAAACAAATAACAGATTTTTCATGCAAGGAAGAGTTATTAGTAGTGGGAGATTTCAACTACTTCAATATCTCTTTGGAAGACAATTTTTAGCATGTTACATAGAGGAGAGAAGGACAGAACCAACAAGATGCTGAGAAAGAAGGAAGGAGGAGCATTCAAATGAATCATAGAGCTTCCCTTCAGGGGTTGCCCAGCAGTGACTTGTAGGGCTAGTCTGCCAGGAAAAAGGAGACCTTTTCTGTCATTTATTCAAATCAACCAAGGAATATGTCATACAGTATTTTAAATATTGTTATTTCAATTTAAAATTGTGGTACACATATAGTACAATCTCATCCAGACTTCATTTTGTGCTGGGCTTTCCAGGCAAAGGTCTGTGCTTTAAAGCTCTATGTCTTAGCAGTTGTTTTTGTCTCTGCGCTTTCCCCAGGAAAACCCACATTTTGCTGCTAAAGTGGAACAAATGGCAATCTGTGGAAAACCCAATTGCTGTTTGCTCTGATTCAGCGATAAAACGCAGAGTTTCCCAAGAAAAGTGCTGAGACAAAAAACACACACCATTGCTCAGACATTGAGCTTTAAAGCCTGAAACACGGCACAAAAGGAAGTCTGGATGAGCTTCAAGTTGCCCAACAATTTGCTTACCCACATTACCTTCAACTGTTGTGAAAACACTTCTCTTTCTTTTCTTGCTGGTTCCGTGATATCTGGAACAATTCCAAAGCACTGCAGATAAGTCATGATCTTGCTATCTTGGTGTAAAATAGTTTCTGGATCTTCCTGATTAAGCTGAAGAACTAAATCTGAACTAGTATCTGAAAAACAAAATGGCAAGAACGTTCATATGACTAGGGACTAGCTACAAATCCACCTAACTGTAACATCATCTAGCCTAGCATTGACTTATCACCATTCCCAGAAGAATGGCTAGATACTTTTGGCACATCCTATCATCTTATTAAGGTAAGATACCAGGCTGTGTACTGCACTTTGCCAATCCAGAGATGATGACCTTGTTCAACAGTGCACTGAGGACTTCTGCTAGGTAAAGTAGAAACCATCAAGGCATCAGAATGCTCTTCATGATGATGAACCTGTGGTGCCATAGAGTCTGGATTGTCCTGGCTGTGTCCAGGAGGCAAGGGGGGGGGGAGAAGGGTACTAGATCCAAAAGGTTCAAGACTGTGGGTAGATGCTCATTCTCACATATCTGATCAGTGCATATCTGATCAGGGCTACTAGGATCTTCATGAATACTATGGGTGAAGAGAACAGGACAAAAGATAAAGTGCAAGTGGTACCTTGGTTTATGAACTTAATCCATTCCAGAAGTCCATTCTTAAACCAAAGCATTCTTAAACCAAGGTGTGCTTTCCCATAGCAGCGGGGGACTCAATTTACAAATGGAACACACTCAACAGGAAACAGAACATGTTCTGCTTCCAAGGCAAAGTACACAAACCAAAACACCTACTTCTGGGTTTGCAGCGTTTTTAATCCAAGTTGTTCATAAACTAAGCTGTTCTTGAACCAAGGTACCACTGAAGACAAACTCTACTTAGCTTAAAGAAATAATGATAAATAACGCTCCTGATGAGTTCTTCAACCTAATAATGACCTTTCCCACCTTTAGTAAAGGTAAAGGTAAAGGGACCCCTGACTGTTAGGTCCAGTCGTGGACAACTCTGCGGTTGCGGCGCTCATCTCGCTTTATTGGCTGAGGGAGCCTGCATACAGCTTCCGGGTCATGTGGCCAGCATGACTAAGCCACTTCTAGCGAACTAGAGGAGCGCACGGAAACGCCGTTTACCTTCCCGCCGGAGTGATACCTATTTATGTACTTGCATTTTTGTGCTTTCGAACTGCTAGGTTGGCAGGAGGCCAGTTTAGTAGGCAAGTTCAAAGATTTTATATTACAGAAAAAAGTTCCATAGGTTATTGGTCAGCTGGCTTTCATTGCTCAAGCTATCATTTTAGCTTGTTTTTTTAATTGTTTCAGTTTCTAAGACTAAAATTTGTTCAAAATCACTTAGCCTCCAAGTGACAAAGCTTGAGAGTGGCTCTATTTCATGGGACCAGGGAAGTCTCCTGCGGAAATAAGTACAGGATACCCCCAATTTAGTAGTTAATCTCTACCTGTTGGAGGAGTCTGCATGCCTAAGACATGCTCTCCAAGTGACCCAAGGTAAATCCCAGGAGCCCAAGCCACATCGGAGCATGCCCACTGAAATCACTTATAGCATGAATCCATTAACTCACTGCTGCCATACTCAGTGCTTGCACCCTCACGTCTGGACATCATTGATTTTAGATCATCTTGCAGCTTGGATTGCAACAGAGTGAAGCCTTCAGCATCTCTAACCTATTTAGAAATGAATATACAAAAATACAATGAAGTCCTAGCTTCATTAACAAGTCCCCTACAGCAACAATGGACGTACATATTCTGCTTTATGTTTTCCACAGGAATGAATAACAGTGCCTTATTTTTCCGTGTATAACACGTCCCCCTGTATAACACGACCCCTATTTTTGGGGACTACAATTTTAGACAATGCGGGGAGATGGCTGAGTTGTTGAGCTTTTTTGGGGGGTGGGATGCTTACAGTTATTGACGTATTTTGGACGGGGAATGCCAAAAAACACTCACCTGACTGACAAACGCTACAAAACACACATGCAGAAGAAGCAACAGTGTCTGCCGGCAAGCCAACAGCAGCTGGCATTTGCATGCCCGACTGCAGCAGCATCAGCCAATCCACAGCAACACTTGCAGCAGACTCCATTCTCTCACCCAATCGCAGCTGACAACCAATTGCCAGTCCCCATAAATCATTTTTAACATTCTTTTACAGTAAAAAAACCCCTCGTCTAATACATGGAAAAGTGTGCTAATTCTTTTAGGGTTACACCTCACAATACATTTTGTATATCTATTATATTAGTTATGAATACCGAATCATAAATATAAATTGCAGCTTATATATTTTAAAAATATTACCAGCACTCAGGAATGAACAAATCCCACACTATTTAGTATTTTGAAGGAAAGCACTGATGTTTAAACAAACCCACAGCCCCTTCAAGGACACGACTGAGATAGGTGATCTCAGCATCAGTGCTGAGGGAACAGGTTTGCCCCCATTCTGGTGCCCACCAAAACACAGCTTTCATTTTTTTCACTGTTTTACTACCAGATGACAAACCAGGCACAACAAATCCTATCACATTGGGTTTTCCACTAAAAGGAGTCCCACGTATATATAGGAGGCCATACGCACACTTGAATATATACCACATACAAAAAAAGTTACTGAATTTGATATTAATTGCAGAATAAATCAATTTGAAAGTATGTTTGGTCATCATGGATTTGCAAATGATACCCTCCTGATCAGGAAGAAGCCCAGCCACTCAGAAGTCTAGGGAAGGGTAATAGTGCAGAACCCTGCCTTCAATGTGGTGGGGAACTGGAAACATTCCTTTTTTAAATATAATTTTTATTAAGTTTCATAACAAACACAAAAATATGCAGAATATACAGAACTATACAGCACCCTTGTCCACATGGCCAAAAACAAAAATAACAAGAGCAAAAGAACAAAGAACATTCCCTGCCCAACTTCTCCTGTGTTTGGTTATCCAGGTTCTGCAGTCCTAGCATAGGAAAATAAGCCTCCTTTTCTTAGTGCTTATTGTATCTATGCTTGACAGTGGACAACATAGCAGGGATGGAAAAAATATGATGCTAGACAAGTCTGTTTGGGGAAGAAATGGGCCTGCATCGTAAGGAAATACTAGGTCAGTAAGTTTCTCCAGCATCCCTGAGCACTCCGGGGCTCTTAACAGATGGGAGAGAATCACTGGCCTTTCCTTGTGGGAAAATGCTGAGAGCAAGTTTCCTTTCTCAAGTCATGCTTAGTTTTAAATCACTAATATATCCTTGGCTTCCTTGGTCACTCAACCCCTTAGAGCAGACATCCCCAAACTTGGCCCTCCAGCTGTTTTGGGACTGCAACTCCCATCATCCCTAGCTAAAAGGACCAGTGGTCAGGGATGATGGGAATTGTAGTTCCAAAACAGCTGAAGGGCTGAGTTTGGGGATGCCTGCCTTAGAGCAAGAGATTTAGCAAGCAGCAGTGAAATGTTTTATTTCCACGTCTTCCTGCTCCTCTACTCCTCCAGGGGAGAACCTTTCAGAAAGGTATACTGACTGCTCATAGGAGACTTGGAGGAGAAAAGGCTCTGCGGACTCCTTCATCAGGCAGGAGAGAAAAAGCAGAGCAGACACGACTGCCTCCCAGAATTCTATGCTCTCCTGCCTCATCACTGGAGGAGATCATACCCAACCAGGGAATGGATTCCGATCAAAGCAAATGCTATTCACTCTTTTTTTTTCTTTTTTTCTTGAGAGCAGGGGAGGGCCTTGACTTTGTTTTTGAGCTCCCACTGGTTTGGTCACTGTGGAAAACACAAAGCTGGATCAAATGATGTGCTGGTTTGCTCTGTCAGGGATGCTCTTGTGACTCACATGCTCTCTCCACTACATCCCTCAATAAATCCCAAAATTCCTGAATCCCAAAATGGTTTTCAACCCTCTAGGGTGACAGTGGACATGATTTTCATTGCTCGACAGCTTCTAGAAAAATGCAGAGAGCAAAACCAACCTCTGTATATGGCGTTTATTGACCTAAGGCCTTCCAACACTGTAAATCGTAATGCCCTGTGGACTGTCCTGAAAATTGGCTGCCCAGATAAATTTGTGAACATCCTTCAGCTCCTCCATGATAATATGACAGCAAAATCGCAGATAACAATGGCTCTCAAAGTGAACCATTCACAGTGGGATCAGGTGTTAAACGGGGTTGTTTATTGCACAAACTCTATTCAATATTCTCATGGCCATGATCCTACACATTGTCGAAATGAAACTCCCCACCGGGGTAGAAATCATATATCAAACAGATGGAAAGCTCTTTAATCCGAGTAGGCTGAAAACAAAGAGTAAGGTTATCATAACTTCCGTCATGGAGCTTCAATATGCTGATGACAACGAAGTGTGTGCACACTCAGAGGATGACCTCCGAAACATCCTAAATATCTTCGCAGAGGCTTATGAAAAGCTTGGCCTATCGCTCAATATTCAAAAAACCAAAGTACTGCACCAACAAGGTGGACTAATGCCAGTCTACTGGAAGAAGCAAATATCACCAGTGTCGAAGCAATGATTTTTCAACATCAACTTCGTTAGACTGGTCATGTTGTGTGGATGCCAGATTATCGTCTTCCAAAGCAACTACTCTATTCCAAATTTAAAAATGGAAAGCGTAATGCTGGTGGCCAACAAAAGAGGTTTAAAGACTCTCTCAAGGCAAATCTAAAAAAATGTAGCATAAACACCAACAATTGGGAAACACTTGCCTGCAAGCGTTCCAATTGGAGAACAGCCTTACCAAGATGTCATGGACTTTGAAGAAACTCGAACTCAGGATGAAAGGGAGAAGCGCGCTAAAGAGGAAGGCACGTTTGGCAAACCCCTCACCATGATCAACTTCCACCCAGAAACCTATGTCCCCATTGTGGAAGGATGTGGGGATCCAGAATTGGCTTCCACAGTCACTTACGGACTCACTGTTAAGACCATGTTCATGGAAGACAATCTTACTCAGCTACAAATGATCGCCAAGAAGAAGTTATCACCCCTTCTCTGCTCAAACGCTCAATCTGATGATTGGAGGGAGTTGATTTGCGTCCTCCTCAGGGCACTGCACTCTGCCTACCCCTGCATTGTGTCTACTTCAGTTTTTCTCTTTGGTCACCAGGATTTGGTAGGATCTTGGAGGATCTAGATGAGACCTCTGAACTGCCACCATTACATTAATGACTGAAAAAAGTGGTCTTATGTTAAAATACGATACTAAAATATTTCTCACAGTGGGTTAGATCTCTCTAAGAATAAGTCCAATCCATTGCTCACTTCAAAGCAACCACATTTACTTTTCAAAAAGCTAGTCACTTACATACAATTGATTATTAAAGGGCACTGCAACGTTGACCATAATTACCTTTACTTTACTGCCTGGAGTTCATGATGAAATGATCAAATCTGGCTACTATGACACGATACCTATTATTCTTTACTCCTTTTGTTTCCATGGGAACGGCTGAGGGCACATGACTCAGCAATAAAATAATGTGTGTTTACAGAATAATCACTTACTGAAATATTTTCTTGCGCACCATTGTAGTCAGTTGCTTCTGGGATTGCCGAGGCTGCAATGTGGAGACTGGAATGTTGAGACTGAAGGAGATATGCTGCTGCTTCTTCACTGCCATTAGAATAGGAAATTGGGCACTCCAACAACCCTGCGATGTCTCCCTGTAGGACTGAGGAATCTGAGGACAGGCTTGCAGAGCCTCTGCTGTGCATACTATCAACTTCTGAAAAGGGTGTTAAAGGAAGACTTATTTGGAGCTCCATGCTGTTATTCTGTTTTCGCATCATCTCAGGTGAGTCCCATGAAGTCTTATCTATGACCCTGCTTTCAAAGTTTTCTGATATCTTTTGACTGAATTGTGTGCTTTGAAAAACATGATTAAGTTGCAACATTTGTTGAAAAACTGGTTGTGGATCTTGATGTTCTTTAACAGTGTTTGTTACTTCTGTTCCATGAACCAGAACCATTCCTTGAAGATGTGTATCCTGAATATTAAGATTTTTACTAGAAGACTTCAGATTAGTCACAGTAATATATTTTTCCTGCAAAGAAACACAAACATTTAGTATTTAGTAACCTGCCATAACATGAAACCACTGAAACTTAAGGCTGAGACAAAACAGAGGGAGGGTGTTTCTTGCAAAAAATTTTGCCGCTAATAAAAGTCCATCCTTTTCATCTATTGGGGGGCATGCTCTAAGTGGGTTAAAAACGTTTGCAGGAGAGCTGCATACCTCCCAACACACATCCCATCAGTGAACCCTTCCCTAGCATTTAGGTACTGGCAATAGCACTCCAAAGTGAGCCTCTTTGCAGCTTTGTTCAGCTGTTCCTTCTGCATTAGCTTTAGTCCAGACTATTATTATTATATATTAAATTATTTGCCCTTCATCCAACTATCACAGGGTAGTTTCCAATATAAAACCACAAAAATATATAACCATAATAACAAACAAAAACAATAGTGCCCCCCCATTAAAAATTATTCAAAGCCCTGGGAGAAGAGCCACTGCAGAAAAGGCCCATTCTTGTGTTGCTGCCTTCCTCCCTGCTCACTTATTGAAAACAGGCTGTGAATGTTAACTGCTTACATTTCTGGGCAGCATGAGTGCACCCTGAAACAGCAGTGTTGGCGGCAAGGGCTGGACCGGTGGGGTGAACTCCCCCTGCCCCCAGCCCGTGCACACCAGGCGGCAGCGGCACGTTATGCCCCTGCTAATCAGTACCTTGCTATCCCACTTTGTTTATGCACACACAGGCAAGAAGATTATCTCCAATGGTATCTTTCTATTTTCCCCAGGTTTGCAGAAGGTTCTCCCATCTGATTTCCACTATTTCTCCCGTGGATGGTGGGCTCAGCCTGAATTATTACTGCTCACCAAAGACCTAGTTAGGAAGATGGGCAACAGCCTGCTGCAGCATGGACTCCAATGTACCCTGGCTTGTGTGGTCAGCTAAGAGACCAGGAGGTCCTGCTCAAGACATGTCAGCCCTGCTCTTTAGGAGGACAAAACAGGACAACTTATCTGGAGAAAACCAAGAATTTATTGATGGTGACACATCTGGACATCTCTTAACCAGACTCATTTTAATATCCTGATTATTAATTTCAACCATTATCTGGGTATTTATAATATTATGGTTGGCACATACCATTTCATCTCTGTAAGAAAATTCCACTGATCCTGAGGGCTTGTTATTTGGTCCTCTCTCTTCTCCCCCTTCCTCAATTTCTTCAGAAGAGACGTAGGGAATGGGTTCTGGCACCAGCTCACTAAGTTTAAGTTTCTTACTATCATTATCTTGACCCTTTCCCCTGCAGGATTTCAACTGTGAGTGAAAAAAATCTTTCTCAGATCTCACTGTTTCCAGTTCTTCTGTCATTTTCTCGATCTGAGATTTGAGTTCTGCAGCAGCAGTTTGAAGTTCACTAATCTCCCTCTGATAAGTGGCCTCTTTGTCATGCAGTGTTTGTGCCAAGACATGTCGTTCATTTTCAAGCAGCAGCACCTTTCCTTGTATGTTCTCTACTTCAACTACCAGCTCTATTTTCTGCTCTGACACTGCTTGGAACTGTTTTTCTGTCTCTGCAAGCTTTATTTCACTGTCTCGCAGCTTATCTTTAAGTTCCTGAATGCAAGCAGCAGTCACAGTCATGTCACTTTCTTTTTGAGTTAAGCACATGTTCAGGAGCTTATGTTCTTCCTGTAATTCTTCATACTGTAGCTGTAAAGCAGCTAGCTCAGTGAAGTGCTGCCTAGAGGATTCTTGAACATTTTGTTCTAGGTTTTTTATCTTTGCTTGAAACTGACATTCTTTTTCTTCAAGCAGCTGTTGCCAGGTTTCTCTGTCTGCCAAAAGACTTTCTAGTTGTTCCAGAATCTGTTTCTGGCTGGAATTAAGTAACAGACAGCTGTCACCCTCATCTCTGCTCTCCAGATGATGTGGTGATCCTTTCTTCAATTTATTATGAAGGTTCTCCTCCTGCTCTACTAAAGCAACATTATTAAGACTGTCTGGGCTATCACGAATTTCATGAAGAGTCAATTCATTTTGAAGCTTCTCAATTACTTTGTACAGCTGCTCTATTTCTTCTGTTTTATCCTTTAGCAATTGTTCCTTGTCATCATGAAGATGCTCTATAACAGACTTCAAGTCTTCAATTTCAAGTACCTGTGATGGAAATATAATAATTTCATAAAACTTTATCATTGATGATTCCATTTCCTTTTGAGCCTACGGCCTAGCTAAACTGAATAGGCCTGGGCCTGTCTACTTTTTTTTACAGTACACAACTAGTATTGCCCATAGTAAACTGTTAGACTCTATGGTGGCCACTGTATGTATGAAAAGAGAATGGGAAAGGTACAGCAATTATCATTATCCTTGCATTATATAGACAGATGAAAGAGGCTATTGGGAGACATTTAATGAATAGGGAAATTAACCAAAGTCTTAATAAGGAAAGACACTTAAAATGGTTATATGTAATCACATGATATTATTATGATGGCTGATCTTAAGAACTAAATGATTTTGATTGGTAACAAATGAACAAGTTGATCTGCTTGAGATCCAATACCACCCAGAGATAGCCATCTTTCTTGGGTACAGTAAAGAAGAATAAATGTCAGAACAGAGATCCCTGAGTGGAACTATCTCCACTGCTTCAATGTCCTGGAACTCTTGGGTTGCTTGCTTCACACCAGCCTTCTTTACTGGATTCTTGAAAATGGGAGACAGGAAACATATGTGAGGGGGAACCTCAGATAACTCAAGGTGAAGTGCATGAAAGACCATCCCATGGCAGGGTGGCAGCAGAATTGATTGCAGAAGGAAAGAAGCAAATCTAGAAGCAGACTGCTGTTGCCCTTGTCCTCCACCTCATGACCAATTTCAGGAGGGACGTTGGACCAAAACTCTCTCTCCCTACCACCAGGCCTAGGAACCCAAAAGGACTGCGAAGGATGAAAGGAACTCTGTTTTGCTTTTTAATAGGCATACTTATTTTTGGCTTAGATTATACTAGGATAGGACATCCTTCACAGCTTCATCACCAAATAGTTTGCCCCCAACACATGGCTCCATGACCAAATTGGAACAAGAAAGCACATCTGTCTCTCAATGGTGAAACTAAAGAGAGTGGCGAACAAAGGAACTGGCTACCAGGGATCTAGAAGAGAACTGAACAACATATAATGCATCATCTGCCAATAAGGCTGGAGCCCAGGATACCCTGAACAGGATCTGTTGGTATCTTGAGTATAAAAAGATTGGTTCAGTATAGGAATTCATTAGAGCCCCACATACTTTCCACTAACATGGAAAATAATGGGAGAATAAACTACACAGATATAAATAATGTGGGGGTGGGTGAGGATCAGATGAATAGCCATTATGTATTACTGGAGAGCATAAAAATGCCAAGAATTTGAGAGGAATTTATATTCAACACAAAATGGCCCAAGGGGCCTGTTGCAACTATACAACCATTTTCCAGCACCTGCAGTAATCGTATGAAACTCACAGCATTGAACTGGGAATTCAATGCAGCTAGCAAGTGCTATTGTCAGGGACTGGACTGAAAGGGAGGAGGAATGGTGGAGATCACCCCTCCTTCTCCTGACGCTTCTAGAGCAGAGGCATTACAGCAGCGGTTTGACAAAGGTCACAGCACAGAGAGAGATGAACAGAAAAGTTGGGAGGTGTTGGGAGAAGAGAGGGGAGAGCCAGAGCCAGGGGAGCCAACTGACACGTTATCACTGGAGAGTATTTGACCCCCCTTCTCCTAAAACTCTTTGTTCATTGAGGGTGCGAGAGCAATTAGCCCTTGCAGAGACAATTAGCCCTTAGCAGCCACCATAAGGGGAAGTGCTGTTGCTAGGAAGGGAGGAGCTCAGTTGGAACAATGCCATTATGGGAGACTGACTGGATTTCTTTGTCTCTCACCATGATGATTGAATAAACTCATTACTAAGAACTCTCTTTGTTTTTTCCTGCTTCGAGCTGCCGCCGGGGGAGGGATAGAATTTCCCGAGCCTGACAGCTATCCTGCAGCTTTCATTCAAAAACATTGTAAGATTTCAAATACCACAAAGGTTAAAGGGGCGTGGGGGGGGGAGGGGGGAGAGAAATCAGTAGAGGTAACTATTCATTTATAACCTACATTCTTAAAATAGGCTTTTGAACTTCTATTATAGTTTCAACCCGGAAACAGTCAATATGAGGATCAGGATTTTTAAAAATCAATTGGCCCTTTTATTATTCTCATTGCAACTTACATTTCTATTGTTTGATAAAAGTTCCTCTTGTGTTTCCAATTGTTCCATTAGTGTATGATCCAAGCTGTCTTCCCTAGGTATTCTGTGCCTGATTTCATCCAATTTGGATTGCAGTGTAGAAATCTGAATTAAATTATCATACTGTTGCTGCTGTAATGCTTCTTTATCCTGTAAATATAAACACAAAAATCATATATGTAAGTAATAGTACCTTCAGACTATTTTGATTGCTAACATGTGCCAAAGCCTATTATAAATCAATGGCAAGATTAGTTTTTTATCATTTGAATTTACCAAAGGCTGTCTTTGCTGTTCTGCAATCTCCATTTATATCACTGGCCCTGAAACAAAAAACGTTACTAATGTTCCAATTCATCCATGGTTTCTTTGATGTTAAATCAAAGGAAGGCAAGTATCAGGACCTCTTCCCGTGCAAGCCATTTCTTCCAGAAGCCAGAGCAAAGCTGCTGCCGCCGCCTCTAGGACTATGAAGGACAGAGAGACAGTCTCCTTTACTGGTTGTAAAGCAGGGTAGGACTTCAGTGCACCTCTGCTATTTAGCAACAAGCAGGTATTAGGGGCTAGGCTGTACAGGCACAGCTGTGGCTTTGAAAAGTCACTGTGGCAGAGAGCAAAGCAAGGCCAGGGCTGGAAACTTTTGGCTGACCAAAATGTAAGTTGCTTTTAGCACTGCCCATCTGACTGGGTTACCCCAGCCACTCTGGGTGGCTTCCAACAAATATAAAAGCATAATAGAACATCAAACATTAAAAGCCTCCCTATTGCAGTAGACCACCAGCTCAATTCTGCACAGATGGAGATATACAGTCTTCAGATAGGCCTTTCAGGGGGCTATAGTAATAGGGAAATATTGTCACACAGGCCCCCTTCTGCTTGTATGACCTTTGGATACAACATGCCCTTTTGGGGAGAAATAGGTCCCATGAATGTATGGAAGTGAGAGCTGGACCATAAAGAAGGCTGATCGCCGAAGAATTGATGCTTTTGAGTTATGGTGCTGGAAGAGACTCTTGAGAGTCCCATGGACTGCAAGAAGATCAAACGTATCCATTCTTAAGGAAATCAGCCCTGAGTGCTCACTGGAAGGACAGATCCTGAAGCTGAGGCTCCAATACTTTGGCCACCTCATGAGAAGAGAAGACTCCCTGGAAAAGACCCTGATGTTGGGAAAGATGGAGGGCACAAGGAGAAGGGGACGACAGAGGACGAGATGGTTGGACAGTGTTCTCGAAGCAACAAACATGAGTCTGACCAAAATGCGGGAGGCAGTGGAAGACAGGAATGCCTGGCGTGCTCTGGTCCAGGGAGTCACGAAGAGTCAGACATGACTAAACGACTAAACAACAACAACAACAAGGTCCCATGAAAGGAGAAAAAGATCAGAAATAGAAGAGGTGGCAAACAGCACAGTAAGCCTTCAGAAGATCAAACAATCCTTTACAAGAGAATTAACAATGGTTAAGAAAATGAATTATCAGCTTCTAGAGGGAATTTTTTTTTACTTGTCAATCAATCATAACACAGGTAAAAATCACATCCTTGGGAGCTAGCCAGGATCAATCCAGACTGCCATACCTTTTATAGATCAGACACTGGTAGAAGAAGATAGCCTGTATGCAGGGACAGTCTGAAAATTCAGCCCCAGGCTGAATCAGTGAAGAGGCCAGCAGAGGCGGCAGCAAACCCAGCAGCAGGAACAAATGAAGATAGACAGGACATTTTCACAACCTCCACAGATAGCAAAGAAAGTTGAGAATGAGGTAGGACAGAGAGGGCCATGAGTGGAGCAACCACAGTTGCCACAGCCTTAGCACGCAGTGCCATCTGAAAAGTTGACCCCCAGAGGTCCATGGTGACATTTCCTACCACCTCAGCACATCTCTTCCAGCAGTTAGATTCCACAAATGGCCACTGGGCTAAAGGGGGGAGACCATACACAAGAGGGTAAATCACTGTGGGGAAAACAGGAAAGGGTTCAGTCACACAACCTGTGAATGAGAAGTGAAAGGTTTAGAACTTGCACTGCAGGCTGAACCATCCCTCAGGCCTCAGCTATAGTCATGGTGCTGAGCCCAAGACACTACTCACCCTCCTCCATCTTCTTAGCATTCTGGCAAGAGGCTAAGACAGGTTTCTTATGGGCACCTAAGAGCCAAGGGCAAGAGCCGAGATTGGTGGCTGTATTTATTTCATCTTCTTCAACCTGGCCTTCAAACTTCACTTGAACAGGATTAAACCAACCAAGCAGATCAGAGACCTGAGACTGCTCAGCCCAGAGGCAGAAAAAAGACACAGAGGACATGGAAGGTGCATCCCAGTATAGCCAAATCTTTCTTTAGAGAAAACATACTTCTTGGTGCAGAATACCCTAGTGTTTTAGGACTACAAAATCCCACATCATTAGAAACTCACAACACAAAAATGCCAGCTATCACTACTATGCAATGCCTAAATTCTTCTTTCTGTTAAAGAGAGTAATTTAAATAAATTTACTTGTTTTAGTTCCACTTCCTTTTTTCCCATTTTTTGCAGCTCTTGCGTGAGTTTATTGACATTCTTTGCTTCTTCCCTGTTCATAAACTCCAGTTCTCTGACTCGTGATTCCAGCTTTTCTATTTCTTCTTTTTGAACAGCAAGGTTTTTCTGTATCTGCTCTTTATCAAAGAAAAGCATATTATAATCCTCTGTTTTCTCTTTTATTTCATTGTGGAGAGCCTCTACCTATAAGAATGGACAAACAAAAAAGATTTCAAGCTGTTTGAAAAATAAGCGAGTTAATCTAATAATCTAATACACCCCTAACACATTTACGTAAATCATTATAATTTGCTTCAAAGCTCCTATCTGGACAGGGATAGCCTAACTTCTGTTGCCTATGCTCTGGTAAACTCTAGATTAGATTATTGCAATGCATTATACACGATGCTGCCTCTGAAGATGGTTCGGAAACTTCAGGTGGTGCAGAATTCAGCAGCCAGGTTGCTCAATGGAGCAAGATGGTTTGAGCATATCACACTGATCCTGCCCTGACTGCACTGGCTGTCAATCATTTTCTGAGCCCAATTCAAAGTGCTGGTTTTGAACTATAAAGCCTTAAATGGCTCAGGACCGCAATACCACAAGAACCACCTCTCCTCATATGAAGCGAGTTGGACCCTGTGATCCTCATCTGAAGCCTGTCTTTCTGTGCCCCTTCTATGAGAAGTCCAGAGGGAAGCAACATGGGAACGGGCCTTTTCTGCAATGGCTGCATACTTGTAGAATGCTCTCCCCAGAAAGGCTCGCTTGCTGCCTTCATTACATATATTTAGGCGCCAGGCAAAAACATTCCTCTTCTTCCAGGCCTTCGGCTAATTAAACAACCTATGACTTTTTAAACCGGGTGTGTGTCCTTATTTTGGTTTGTTACTATGGTATGCATTTTTGTGATTTAATATTGTAAACTCCCCTGTGAACCTCAGATGAAGGGTAGTACAGAAATTTAATAAATAATAAAAAACTAAGAATTGCCCCAGTAACTCCTTGCCAATACTGAAAAACAGTATGATGAGCAAAGAATGTACGGACTAACTGTGTAAGTTAGTTTCCCTTGTTGCCCACCCCTCAGATGGACCGGGTTACACACTTCAGTGGCCTTAAATCTTTGGCCACACCAAGACCTTTGTTTACTGTGAAGATCTCCTTCCAAGAGAGCTATGGTGATAATTTGCTATACCACCACCATTCCTTCCCTTTAAATGGTGAAGTTAGCAAAGTTCATTAGCAATCTGTGTGTCATTAGTAGCCTATGGGGATTCAAAATCCATCATGTTGGGATTCTAAAAAGCTCTCTGTTGCTGGGCTCTTGGTCCCTGTGCCGCAGTGGGCAGCTGACGTCCAAGATATTATGGCCTTGTGTCTAGTGGGATGTGTGTGGCATAGTGTGGTGACGCCATGGAGGCTCTTTCCTGCTATGTCTGGATTGGCTCAGTCCATGCATGACTGTGGTGTGGATGCATTAAGCAGTGTTGCCATGGCTGCAGGGAAAGTGGCTTGGAGATTTATTATGGGATGTACACAGGATGTTGTCTAGGATACATTGACACAGTACATTGACACAAGCTAGCTGCCAACTTGGTGGGGTCTTAAGACTGTAATACTTTTTCTGGGTTGGGCTGGTCAATGTAATGCTGAAAAATAATCCGCTTTTTCAAAGTTGCCCTAGTTCAGATGATCCATCCTTGAAGAATGTATGTTTTACCTACCTCATACACTCTGGACTGATCAGACGTCTGGGATTTTCTTGTCACTTTTAACTGCATTTCAAGTTTATGAATTTCTTCCTGAAATTCATCACGTTCATGTTCCCGTTCCACAGCTTGTTTCTGTCAAGAAAGTAAGAGTTGTGTTTCCAGATCTTAGAATTTACAAGAACTGTTTAACTGAAAGATTTAGTGCTATTTTGTCCACAGATTGCAAAGAATGCATTGGTTTCTTACATCCATGAAATCTCGCTGGTTTTTAAGCTGTCTTTCAAGGGCTTGAATCTGTTGCCTCAGGTCAGTAACCTCTAACGACATGGCTGTTATCTTCTGATTTTTGTTTAGTTGTTCTTCAAGTTCCATCTCCAAGATTTTCATTTGAGAATTCAAGGTGGAACAGTCCTTTTCTACTTGACATTGCAGTTCTAACTTTGCTTTTGCTAGATGTTCGATTTCCTTGAGTAAAACTAATACATAAAAAATAACATTACCAAAGATATGAATCTCACACATTATTTTAAAATTAAAAAGGAACACTGATCATTTATCATACTGGAAGTTCTTGGCTGGCATCAGAATACATCCATGTGGTGAGTTGCATCTTGAGATTCATTCTTGGCCTGTAAGAGGACCTTTGTCAGAAGAGAAGGGTGTCTCTGTTGATCCTCCTTGGTCTCTCAGAAGTTTTCAATAGCATTAACCATGGTATTCTTCTGAGAGGCTATCTGAATTGAAAAGGGGGCAATGCTTTGTGCTGATTCCAGTCCTACTTGGGTGACCGGCGTCAGAGGGTGGTGCTTATGGAGTTTTGCTCGGCCCAATGGGCCTTCTGTGCTTTGGTTTTCTGCCCCATGCTGTTTAACACCTACATGAAACTGCTGAGTGGTCATCTGTAGTTTTGGTATGCATTGTCAGTAATATGCTTATGACTCATGGCTCTTTTTCTCCCTTGCATCTGCAGGTGTGGCAGTGGATGTACAAAACCAATGTCTGGCCTCACTAATGGACTGGATGAGAACTAATAAACTGAAGCTTAAACTTGATAAGAATACAACACTATGGGTGGGTGGTTCCCTATACAGGATGGGTGGGACATGGCCTGTTCCAGATAGAATTACACTCCCTCTGAAGGTGTGCAGGCTGGGGGTATGTTCTGGATCCATCAAGGTTCAATTGGCCTTAGTGGTACGACCTGTTTTCCATCAGCTTCATTTAGTGACCTAGCTATACCCTTAACTTTGGTTGTCTATGCTCTGGAAACCACTGGATTAGATTACTGCAATGTGTTATATGGAGGGCTGACTGTGAAGACTGTTCAGAAACTGCAGCTGGTGTATAACTCAGTAGCATAACTGAGCATCACGTAAAACTGATTCTGGCATGGCTGCACTGGCTAACAATTAGTTTCTGGGCCCTATTCAAAGTGTGGGTTTTAACCGAGAAACCTGTTTGCAGCTCAGGACCACAATACCAAGAACTGCCTCGCTCCACTCTGTATTCTTCACCTGAGGCCCTCCAAAGGACATGCAAAGGGTGGCAACACAAAACTGCACCTTCTCAGTGGTGGCTCTCCATTTAGGGAATGCTTTCGCCAAGGAGGCACGCCTGGCACCAGGAAAAAAACATACTTATTTACCAAGGCCCCTGGATCTTAGCTTTCTGCTTATCATATAGATGACCTCTCCTTGTCTTGTGCTTGTCCTGTGTTTTAACCCAATAGAAATCTGTTACCTATTGCATTTTTTTCTGTGCTTTTGGCTGTAAGCTGCTTTGAGGCAGAAGCTGAAAACAGGGTAAAAATTTCTTAAATAAATAATACCTACTTTTGCTTTACATACTTAAAAACTGCAATCCCTTTTAAAATATTTTAAGTCAGTGGAAATTTTCCGCCTAGTGAAATTTTCAAACATTTTAGCAATTCAGGATTTGTGCGTGTTTAATATTTTAATATATCAATCTATTCCTTACCATCTTCTCTCTCCCCTACATTGGCAGCCAACGCTTTCTTTTGACTTATTAGCAGCTTCTGCTCCTCAAGAGATCTTGCATGTTCCTGACTTATCTCTTGGAGCTTTGCTTTCAAGTTCTCCAGTTCTGCAGCAAGATGGCATTCAGACTCCTCTTTCAGTTTCAAGGCTTCTTCCAAGGCATGTCTTTCTGTTAAATAGCCTTCAATGAGGCCTGAAATCCAAACATTGTATGAAAGCATAGCGATCAGGCACTGATGACATTTATGCAAGGTAAGAGTACCTAAGTATAACTATACCAACATTGCAAAGAATATATAAATATACCAAAATAGATTAACAGTTACACATCTATTTTCATTGAAAACTTACTATACAAAGAATAAGATGTTAAAGAACAGAGAAAATAAACCCTAATTTTCCCAAACACAGCTGATTAACTTTCCCGATATATTTTGTTTATACAATATTAAGCTAACTCTGTATAAGAACAGAGCTTGGCTACTGCTCAGGGTTTGTTTGGGAGAAATGAAGAATCACCTTTGGACACAATAAGCCACACTCTGGCTTCTGTTGTTTGTGTAGTGACAGTAGCAGGAGTGTGGGAGGAGCATCACGGAACTTTTGAACAGCATCAACCAACATGCTGCTAATTCACATTAAAACAGTTTGTTTTAAACTATGGTTATATGTGACATCTGAACTTGGCCAAATTTATGTAAATAGCTGTTCAGGTATGCCAAATTAGTATGTAATAATTTTTTATTGGCTTTGTCCCCACTCCCCCAAACTCTAAATATGTAAGCAAAATGTATGCTATTTAAGTTGTCATGACTTATAGATTTACAGATACTCCAATAAAAATAATTTCCAAGTAAAGTGACATAGCTAGCTGGCAGTAAATCACACCATTCAGAGTTGGAGCTAACTCTTTATTAGCAAAACCATGATCTTCACAAACTTCACTGAGTGTCAGGCCTAATAAGAACAGTGGCTCATCCCCATGTCTTACCCCATGAATCAGTTGCCGAGACCAAAAGTCCCTGCCTCCCCATTGCCATCCAAATTCCCTCCTTTCCAGGGCTTTTTCAAATCCTGTGCCTGCATGAGGCCAACCTCTCCTCCACCCTTTTCATGCCTCTTCTGGTTCTGGGAGGTGGGGGAGGGAAGCTTGTTGCAGCAGCAGAGGGAGACATGTGTGACTCTTCACCAGCCTGACTCATCTTTGCCTCTTGGCCTCCCTCCTCCCACTCTCCTGCTTCAGTTTCCACCTCCGATTCTGGACTTTTCTCTGCCACCGATTCTCTCAGCTCACTGAGCCCTGTTGCCTCTTCAGCTTCCAGCACCTCCTCCTCCCAGTCTTCTCCCTCTAACCACTCATCTTTGTCCTTCCCTCTGTGAGGGAGCCTTCCCTGACCTGCTGAAAGAGGCAGTTATTAAACCACTTCTTAAAAAAACATCTTTAGACCGGCCAGTATGGCCAACTATCGTCCAGTCTCAAATCTTCCATTCTTGGGCAAGGTGACTGAGCAGGTGGTTGCTCAACAACTCCAGGCACGCCTGGAGGATGCAAACCATTTGGATCCCTTCCAATTGGGATTCAGTTCATTGTGGGACTGAAATTGCACTCGTTGCATGGGTCGATAATCTCTGGCAGGCTAGGGACAAAAGCGAAAGCTGTTTCCTAGTTCTGCTGGAACTCTCAGCAGCCATTGATACTATTGACCATGAGATCACTTGCTCAGGTAGACCTGCTGGGCGCTGTGCAAGACGAGCGACACCAGGAGGTTCCTGTGCAGCTTGACGACGCTGCACTGGCCCCACACAATGTACATCTTGCGCAGCAAGATGCTGACTATGTGCTGTGCCTCCAGCTTGCAATCCATGCCCAGTGGGATGTCCTTGTAACGGTGTGCAGGGCCAGGAGGGGCGGCGCTGTGAGCTGCCTGCCGCCCAAAGTGAACACAAGAAGGGAGCGGCCCGTACGTGCAAAATGCATAGCGCTCCACTCATCTCTGTCAAAGAGGCAGCCCGGCGAGCCTCAATGCCCGCTGCTCTCCATCCCGCCACTGATTCGTAAGGTTGTGAATATAAGCTGCACTTTAACTATCACAGTCGGAATTTGGAGAAAAAGTGTGGCTTATATTTGGGTAAATACAATCTATTACATGTTTTCTAGAAAACAAGTACCAGTATATTAAATGAGATGTAATCCCAGTCAAGTATGCATAGGATTGCAGTCTGTGTGCGTTTTTTGTTCTATATCTATGTGACAGTCTTTCAGGTAAGATGGTAGGCAGAAAGACAGTAGCAGAAACCGAACTATACACATATACAACCTCAACGGAAACAATTATGGCAACTGGAAAAAGGGTGCCATGATAACTAGTGTCACTGTGTCTATATGTAGACTTTTGTTTCACCATGTACCGTATTTTTCGCTCTTTAGGACGCACTTTTTCCCCTCCAAAAATGAAGGGGAAATGTGTGTGCGTCCTATGGAGCGAATGCAGGCTTTCGCTGAAGCCTGGAGAGCGAGAGGGGTCAGTGCGCACCAACCCCTTTCGCTCTCCAGGCTTCAGGAAGCTATCCGCAAGCCTTGGGAGCCCGGCGGGAGTTCCCGCCAGACTCCTAAGGCTTGCGGATAGCAGCCTGCATCCCGAAGCCCAGGGAGCGCTGCACAGCGCACCCCAGGCTTCGGGCAGATATCCGCAAGCCTTCAGAAGGCTTGTGAATAGCAGCAAGCTCCGGGAGCAAAGACGAGGTTGCGCGCTACCTCGCCCCCGTTCCCGTTCTCGGGGCTGGGGTCGGGGGAAGCTTGGGCTTCCCCCGCCCCAGCCCCGTGGCTAAAAAGGAAGCAAGACAGCAAGCGGGATCCATCCCGCTAGCTGTCTTGGCTTCTGCCAAAGCCACGCGCAGCCTCTCCCAGCTGGAGAGGTTGTGCGTGGCTAAAGAGGAAGCCAAGACAGCCAGCGGGATGGATCCCGCTGGCTTTCTTGGCTTCTTTGCTCTTTGGGGCTGGGCGGGGGGAATAATTTTTTTTCTTTATTTCCCGCCCCCCCCCCCCAAACTAGGTGCGCCCTATGGTCCGGTGCGCCCTATAGAGCGAAAAATACGGTAATTGTGGTCATGCTCATATGCTGAACAGGCTGCTCAGGCACAGGAGAAAATTACCTGTGCAAACCACCATTTAGAACTGCTTTAGATCCCTGCAAAGTTTTAGTACCACACAAGAAATTTTGGTTTTTATTTCCATACCTCTTGCTTTGTGAAGTTCCAGTACCAGATTATTCTTTGCCTCACTTTCTTCATTAAGACAGTCCATTAGCTTTTGGCGTTCGTGAACCACCTGACATGCTTCCCATGTCCTATGCTTTAATTCCTCTTCATAGTGAATATTAGTTTTTTGAGTTTCCTCCAGCTTCAAAAAATTAAATGTTTAAGACACTAAATAAAAGGCTAAGCTGTATTTCTAATATTTTAGACTTTTTATATGATTAGCTTTGCTAACTAAGTAACCATACAACAAATCACTGTTTGTGTTTAAGAAGCTACCTTATCCTTATCCTATCCTTACCTTATTCTTAGGCTACCAAAATCCTCTGACATAACTTTTCAATCACTATTCTGAACAGTGAAGTATAGCACTTTTTTTGGGGGCGGGGGGTCGTACTTCATCTGATCATATGGTTGGGACCAAAAGCTGGTATTTAGAAGAAAGCCATATGTTGTTTGAAGGCTTTCCCCCTTCACACTATTTTAAATCTCTGACATGTCTACTTATTAAGATGTCTAGTGAATTCAATGGGCTTTACTCCACCCACATGCAGTTTAAAGCACTATCAAACCACTCTTGTTAAGGGTGCTGACCTCACAGAGCTACAGTTCCCAGCAGCCATAAACTACAACTCCCAGAATTATCCATGACTGCTAAAGTGGTGCAATAGTGCTATGGCGCGGATGTGACCTTGCACACATTCATCTCTCCATATTGCTGTGTTCCCCTTCCCTGTTCCCAATATATTTGGAGGATTATAAGCACATTGGCAATAAAAACTCATCCTGTTTTTGCTCAGTAAAGTGCTATCTCTATTCACGGTGTAACAATATTCATTTCCCGACACGAAAGCAATTACTGATTGGGGAGTTGGTGCCCATTCCTTTCTTTCTACTGAATATATTAAAAGATACAGATCCTCAGCAATGCTCAACATCACACTATTAATATATATGGTTTCAGTTTAAAATTAAGTAAACATTAACATAAGTTTACCTGTTTAGTTGATTCAGCAACCAGCTCTAGAAGCTTTTCCACAGCAATATGCAAACAATGACAAATTTTATGAATCCTCTCTTCATTTTCAAACACCAGGTTTGGGTTTTCAAAAATACTTTCACATAAATGCTCACTCAGTTCAGATACTTCATCAGGCAACGAAGAATCAAAGCTGTGTTCTGGCAGAGTTTGATCAAGAATTCAAGAAATTAAAATGTCACAGGTTTAAAAACAAAAGCAGAGACAACAAAACAACTTGTTATACCAGTGTGATTCACAAAGTGGGCAGTACTTCCCTCTGGGGAAAGGTGGTGTTACCTATGGGGGCGCTGAGAGTCAAGCAGGTGGGCTCTGGAGGTGAGCCCCTCTGAATGCACTGATCACTTACCGTATTTTTCCCTCTATAACACGCAGATTTTTTCTCCTAAAAAGGAAGGGGAAATGTCTGTGCGTGTTATTGAGCGAATGTGTGGTCCCTGGAGCCAAATGGCAAAAAAAATCAGGCAAAAATCAAATCGCGCGTCTCGGAGAAGGGAAACCTGAAAAGAGGAAGTGGCTGCTTTCCTGCATTCTGCCTCAGGGTCTTACTGCCCACCCTCCTCTGTTTCCTTGCTGTGTTTGCTCAAACGGAACAAAGAGCAGGGAAAGCCCCTCCCCTCCAGGCAAGCAGAGTGTCGTCTAGGGAGGGAGGGAGGGAGGGAGGGAGGGAGGGAGGGAGGGAGGGAGGGAGAGAGAGAGAGAGAGAGAGAGAGAGAGAGCTGGCTGGCTTGGGTGGGTAGGTGAGGGAAAACTTTTGCCTTCCTTTCCACCCTCCCGTTATACCCCTCTCCTGCATTCTTAGCCAGCTGCTTCTCTGCACACCTCTCTCGTGCTCCTTGTCCATTCTGTATTTTTCCTTCCTTCCCCACTTAAAATGTGGTTAAAAAGCATGGATCCACATGGATCCTCAGGATCCTTGCATTGGGTCACCCCAAATTCACCATCAGATCACATAGCATATCCATGGCTACAGCCTGCCCCCCCCAAAATCACACACCCACTGTTGCCTGGGGCTGCAATGGTGCAAAAACGTGGTTACAAAGCATGGATCCACAGGGATTCTCAGGATTTTTGCATTGGGTCACCCCAAATTCACCATCAGATCACATGTCTGTGGCCACAGCATGAAGCACAAAAATGATACATCCACTGTTTCATTCAGAATGTTTTTTCCCTTGTTTTCCTCCTCTAAAAACGATGTGCGTGTTATGGTCAGGTGCGTGTTATCGAGCGAAAAATACGGTATGTATGATTGACCAGGCTAGAGGCGAGAGCAAAGCACATTCCTTGCTGTGTATTTAAATTTCAGATTGGATGATAAATCCATTTTTAGATATACAGTTGTACCTTGGTTGACTAGCAGTCGAACGTTTTGGCTCCTGAACGCTGCAAACCTGGAAGTGAGTGTTCTGGTTTGCAAATGTTCTTTTGGAAGCTGAATGCCTGGCGGGGCTCCCACAGCTTCCGATTCGCTGCAGGAAGCTCCTGCAACCAATCGGAAGCCCCGCCTTGGAAGCCGAACGTTTTGGAAGTTGAATGGACTTCCAGAACAGATTCTGTTTGGCTTACAAGGTACGACTGTACTGAGGAACTGAGGTAGTGAAGAAAAAACTAATTTGAGCTGAAGCAAAAGCTTAAGAAATTTTACAGTGAGATTTGGTTACAGAAGGGAATTTCTGGTCACTCTCCTACACAATGAGCAGTTGTTAAGAAGCTCCTTGTTGAATTTCCAGCATCACATTTGCTGGAAGGCCGTTTTAGTGTGGTCATCCAACTTCCGTTCAAGCAAAGACATCTACTCCAGATTACTAAACATGGTGATTTAAGACTTCTGCTAAGAGACTTTAAACCTGACATTGAGAAACAGGTATCACTTGATCAATCCCATCCATTGCATTAAAAACAATGTGGTATCTAAGACTCTTGTTAAATTATCAGACTTTGGAAAGCTGGTTTAACAGGATCAAGTTCATCAATTTTGTTGAATTAATTAAACTAAATCACTTTAACAGTAGTTTGAATAAACTGATACTCTTGATTTTTTGTGTTACTATCTTCCTTAACTGGATGTACAAATTGCTATTCTGAATAATGTTTTTTTACAGAGTAGGGTGGGGGCACTGGGGATCAGTTTAGGGAACCAGGGGAGGTGGCAAAAAAAGGGGGGGTTGGGAACCACTGTTATATCTAAACAACAATTTCTGCATAGTAGAATTATGTAATTGTACTTTGTTATGTTTCTTATATTCTGTTATAAGCCGCCCAGAATGGCTGGGGCAACCCAGACAAGTGGGCATGGTATAAATATTAAATTATTAGTAGTAGTATTTATTATCAGGCAGTGCTAAGTATATAAAAAAAATGTTTCTTCATTTCTTCCTATTTGAACATTTACAAAAAAAATTCAAATAAATTGAAATCTCCAGATTATTAATCAGTTTCTATACATAGTGAAGGAGGAACAAAGGAGAATAAAAAGAGTAAAAGTCAGCCCAAGGCCTGATCACCATCACAACCTGAGTAGAACCAAGAAAAGTAACTTCTTAACAGGCTCTCGGAATACTCAAATATGGAAAAGAGGAATAGATATTGGAAAAACTTATGGCATGATCCATCCAAAGTCAAGCACTTTCAGTAGTAGAGATTAAACACATGCTTAGCTTTCAAGTTACACTACAGGGTCTGGTTTTAATACTGGCTAGAATGTACCATACTTCTGAGAAGCCTTGGAGGAAATGTATTTGAAGACAATGTATTTGAAACCTATGGTAGTTTTAGTTTTTCTCTGCGCACAATTACCTCTACTGCTTTTCTCTATGCCCCATTTCTCCACAGTTTTACGATTTTGTGCAAGTACTATTTCTCCAATTATACTCCGACTCTCTCCTGAATCTCCAGATGCTAGACTCTCATCAAGACAAAGACCAATCTTCTTGTAGATGAGGTCTTCAGTATCTTTTGTAGCCTTCACCATTTTCAGAAGCAATTTCAAAGCATGCTGGTAAGACTCTTGCAGCTTTTTCCTAGAATAAAACATATATATTGAGCTGTTCTGTCTCTGAAATCTGTGCCATAGATTTCCCTCTGTCTGATAACTAGCACATCTCCTTCAACACTGAACAAAATCTACCCTCCCAATAATCTGCCTCCTGCACTTTCTATGTGGTCATTGATCCAATGTCCTTCTCAGCAGCTTTGCTGCCACCTTGCCTGCTCTCTGGACTCTTGCCATTACCATTCTCTTGACCCATTCTCCCTATGAACTTTTCACTCTCAGCCTACCACACGCCTTCCATTGGCTATCTTCCTTCATACACTAATGGACCTAAGCAATGTTTAAAATTCCCCAAGTGCATTTAGTGTTTGGGAACCATCCAATCACAATCAAGCCAATATTTCTTGTTACTTGGTTGGCACCTAACTTCTCCAGCTGATCTGTGAGAAGCGGAGAAGCTTCTCTCTTTTCCAGGAAGGGCCGAGGTATAGTTCAGCATCATATGAAAAATGAACGTAAGATTTTAGCTGGAGTTATTTGTATTCAGGGTGGGAGATAGAAGGAATGTACAGTGCATTCCACTTATCCATGAAAGTTTCTTAATTAAAATGTTATAGAAAAAGATATTGCGCTCTTGTGCTACATACACCCCCTTAAGCATTTTGGTTTCTCTTTTCTGATCCTTCTCCAGTTCTACAGTGTCCTTTTTGAGGTGAGACAACCAGTATTCCAAATTCAGTCACACCATAGATTTGTATGTTATGATATCAGCAGTTTTATTTTGAATTCCTTTCCTAATGATCTCTCCTCTCAACCACATAATCAATCTCTCTCTCTCTTTAAATAAGACTCCTTCACCTATTTCACTGAAACAAAAGTATGGTAATAGAGACTTTGGCACCCTGGTTGATAAGCCAGTGTAGAGTAGTGATTAACATCAGACTTGGACCTGGGAGACCAGGCCACAAATCCCCACTTGGGCATGAAGTTCATTGGGTGTTCTTGGGCCAGTTCCTGCCATTCAGACTAACCTCACAGGCTTGTTGTGGGGTTAAATAAGGAGAGGAAGAACCATGCACACTACCTTGTGTTCCTTGGAGAAAAGGCTGGCATATAAATGCAATAAAAGAATTTTTTTAAAAAAAATACCAAGGATGAGAAAGATATCATTATTTGAGAAGAGGATGGGTAGACATAGGAAAACCTGGAAAAAGATGGAAAACTTCAGGGGGGTTCAGTCCCTCCCCCATTTTGGGGGGGGAAATGGGGGGAACCCTGGAAAAATGGGGGGGGGACTCTGGTTTTTCCAACCCTTCACATCTTTTTGACTTGGTAAAATATCAATGGGAAGCATAGCAAATGTAACGCAGCACAAAAAACAAAGGGTCAAGATAGCTTTTGTTTTGAAAAAAATATATATGCTGGGATAGAATGTGTTTGCAAGACAACTGGAAGGCCATGAAAAACCTAAAGGGACATCAGCTACATTTCTCCCCCGAGTTTTCCAGAGTGCAAAAGTTCTAGGGTCCATCTGCAAATGAAGTAAAAATTCTAATCCCATCTCTGAACAATAAAAGGGGATGTCTTACCATGCCTAACCATGGCTTAGTGAGAAGGAGCAAGTATGCAGGGATTCAGAGAGAAAATCTCAGCCACCTCCCTCCTTCCCCCCATCTCCCTACTGCCATGCTACCTGGAGATATACCGTGCATTAACTTTTCCTCCTCAATTCTGGCATCAACCATCCTCAAACCTTACTCTCCTACACTGCCAAGTTTCAAATCAATTAGCTGAGCCAGTTTCAAACTATAAATTGTATAAGCCCCCAATTTCTCATTATAACAGCGGAATGAGATTTAGCCAACTCACCCTTAACAATAAAGTACCGGTAAATACATCCATCAAATATACTTTCCCCTGTCTCTGCCTCACTCCTTCCTCTTCCCTCAGGGCTTTTCTGTCCCTAATCACACACTCTTGTCATTTTCCATCTGACCCTCATACTTGACCCTCACTCTATCCACCATTCCCACTCAAACCCTCCCCTCCACTCAACCTTCTTTTACAAGTTAATCTTCAGCATGTCTGAAGGACACATTCATAAATCCCACTGACTTGACTAACATTGGTTACAAAGCTACATTTTTTAAACTACTACAAAAAGCCACATACACAACACTTCCCTTGAATTAACATAACAAATCACACAACAGCACAAATGGACAATTTTTCCCAGAACAAACCCCCTTCAAATTCTATGGGGGAAAAACACAAAGCAGCTGTCAACATGCCAGAATCACTTGTCTAATGTCAATCTTGTTCAGAATAAGCCACTTCTTATTCTCTAATACTGATTATTAGCATTATCTGCTTCAATGGTATTCTCTTTTCTGAACCTTAATTTATACTGCTTGCCTAATTTATATAAAAACCAAAAAATATTTTGAATATTATGAACTAACCTTTCATTAGTACAAATGTCCATATCAGATCTCAGCAAGGCCATTAGAGTCTCTCCTTCCTGATTCTCTCTGTCTCGTTGCTGGAGGTTTCTCAGTTCAGCATCAGCATCTTCTATTTCTAAGAATTTGACTTTGTGCTCCATCTGTAGAAAACGTAACAGTGAGCTAAAATGTTTTTGCAAAATCAGCATATAGAGGTTTTGGTGGAAAATTCGTTTTTTAATATGCTAAATACTATAATGCAACTTTTATTGCACTTTGATGGCTAAGTTCATTGTTAAAACTGTAGCAGATGCATGGTTCCCACAGAGACCATGAAGTCCTGAGTCACTCTCAAGATTGAATGTTGAATTCCCTCCCCCCATAAACAAAAGCCTGGGAGACTCCAGTATCACTGTGAATAAAATCCAGGATAGCCCAGGATGACAGTGGACAGCAGGATGGACAGTACTGCATGTGAAATACTGTAACTCATCTTCCTCCTGTTTAAAGAAGATTTGACAACGACAACTGCCATACACATACAGGAAAATATGCTTGTATTAATGATACAATCTCTACTTTCCGCAATTGCCCCATGCTAACCCTGTTTTGTTATGCTAGAGAGCAAAGAAAAGAAATCAAAAACAGCTAAGCATCTAAGCCTCACTGAAATTTTATAGTAGTAAGTATTTTTGTGAATTCCTCTATACTATCAGTACTTAAATTTCAAAGACCTTCAGATTGGGAATGGTTAAAACAAATTCAGAATTGGTCCAAAAAATTGTTTTTCTATAAACCTGCAGACTAGTTTACCTTAGAATGTAATCATATCTATGTCTTTCACACCTGGCTAAGGAATGAAATATCTAAAACCTTTGAAAGGCAATTTATTTAGTAATTAATGCTAGTATAGTCCTTGGAGTGAGTCGGTTCCAATAGCTGGTCCCACAGACTGGCTTATTTGACTAACGCCAGAAAAAGAAAATTTCTATATCATGTTTTCCCAGCAAGGGTCAAATTAGAGAGATGTCAAATGCATGAATTGCCTTTAATGGTTAAAAGAAAATAGATGGAGGGAGGGAGGGATCAAGTCTTTCCTTCTGTATCTTGATCTAAATAACAAGTTCCCCCTCCACAGCTATCTACCCTGGGAGGGAAACTGCCTTTGGCACCTTTGCTGCACTTGCTTACAAAGTTTTATCAGAACTAATTAGGTAATATGTTAAATGCATTTATGAACTCAATGTATGATCTAATTTACAGATGCAGCAGAACTGGAGAAAGGTGTCACTTGATATTGTTCCTCAAACAGGACGGCTTCAAATGAAGGCAACCTACAGAAACCAAGTTAAAAGATTTTAGCTTCTCTTAAAAATCAAAGCAGATCCTCACTTGTTGTTTGTCTAATTTGTTGTTTTACCTCTTTCTGAAGATGCTGGCAATTCTCTTTTTCTTGATTAACTTCTACCATATGAATATCTTGAAGTTCCTGTATTGCTTTTTTATGCTGCTCCTCTATATGGAGGATTTCTTCCCGCTGCACACCCAGGGCATTATGATAGTCATCTTTTAACAAACGTCGTTGTTTTCCTAGCACTACTGCCAAATCTTCCTATACATAATCAAAAGTTAAAAACAGGAATCCCAAATTGCACATAGTATACCTTTACAAAACAATAAAGCAAAGGCAGACATTTGTACCAGAAAAATATACCGTATTTTTCGCTCTATAAGACACACCAGACCATAAGACGCACCTAGTTTTTGGAAGAGGAAAACAAGAAAAAAATTATTCTGAATCCCAGAAGCCAGGACAGCCAGCGGGATCGCTGTGCAGCGATCCTGCTAGCTGTCCTGGCTTCTTGCTTGGTCGCGCGCAGCTTCTCCCGGGCAAGGGGAGTCTTCATCCCCTGCCCGGGAGAGGCTGCGCGCGGCTAAGGCTCCCCCAAGAGCCGCGCTCCCTTTAAAGAGCGCGTGGTGTGTGTGTGCGGCTCTTGGGGGCTTTTCCCCAAGGAGGGAGAAGGGCAGCCCCACGCTCCACACGACTCTTTAAAGGGAGCACTGAGCAGAGCCTCCCGCCTGCATTCACTCCATAAGACGCACACACATTTCCCCTTACTTTTTAGGAGGGGAAAAGTGCATCTTATAGAGTGAAAAATACGGTAACTACTGTAGCTCATTTTGCTGCTTCACTTACAGATTATACAGGTTTTAAAACAGTTTCCCTAAACAGCTATAGAATGTCAAATTCCCTAACTTTAAGGGTTACAAACTTTCTGCTGCAAAAATGTCAGTTACTCCATCTTGCCCTCCCCTATACCTATAATATACGCAGCAGGTGAAGTGCACAAATAAAATATAGATGTTTCTGGTCACAGATAAAAATCAAATAAAATGAGAAACTTAAAGCGTAAAAGAGAAACTAAAAGAGAGCAAAAGCAAAGCCTATACAATAGCTGGCCAAATCATGATTTGGCTGTCTGTGAAAATGCTGCAGGCCAACATGCTCCCTCCTCACTTGCTGACTCCCTCCTCCCCTTCCACAGTAAATCTACTTTGCTGTGGTGTCCAGAATGAATAAACTATATTTGCTACCTACAACAGTTTACACTCAAGAGCCAGAAACACACCTGAAAAGTATTCTTCTGTTCTAGTGCAGAGAGAAACTGTGGATTACTATCCATAGTTTGATAGATTTAGAAAACACAGTAAACTACTATACAGTCATACCTCATGTTACGAATGCTTCAGGTTACATGTTTTGGGGTTGCGGACCACAGGAAACACGGAAGTACCGGAATGGGTTACTTCTGGGTTTTGCCGCTCACGCCTGCACAGAAGCGCTAAATCGCACTTTGTGCATGCACAGAAGTGCCAAATTGCGCTGGCGCAAACATGGCGCTTCGGGATGCGAACGCTGCGGGTTGCGGACATGCCTCCGTCATGGATTATGTCTGCAATCCGAGGTTCCACTGTATAGCTGTTACAAATCAAGAAGTAAGGGGGAATCCATATGTGCAAGGAAAAAAGACACTGGAAGCCTGCACCACCTGTGACATCTGGTTCAACCTGCATCACTCAAACCCAGAACTCAAACCCAAGAGTAATTAATGGTTAGCCTCACTCACATTATGTGCTTCTTCTAGTTCTGCTGCCATTGTTTTAAGTTTTCCCATGTGAACTGTAGTCAACTCTATTTTCAGATTGTCTTGGCAAATCTGCAGCTCTTCAACATGTTGAAGTTTCATCTCATCTACTTGAGCCAAAAACATTTGATTTTCCTTATCTTTCTGAAGCAACTGGTCTCTGAAATCTACCCACAAATCTTCAAGAGCTTGTCTGTGCTCATCTTGCAGGAGCTGAATTTCAGATATATATGTAGACTCTAGAGAATCCAAATCTGATAAATGCTTCGTCTCCAGTTGCGTAATTTGTGCTTGATGATTATTCTGCATGTCTGCTAGCTGAGTTTCTAGAGCCTGCTGCTGTCTCTCAAATACAGACTTGAGAGTTTCAATTTCTGCTTGGTGCTTTGTTTGCAGAATGGATGTAAGGGACGAAATATGCTCCTTATGCTTATGCTGCAATTCTGTCCTTTGGAGATTGAGCTCCTCAGTGTGTTTTTCCCTCAGCTCCTGAAAGAGAATCTCATGTTCTCTTGTGATTTTTTTAGTAACAGCTTCATGCTCTTCCACCAATCTAGATTTACAAGGAAGTAAAAACAATAACACAACAACAACACAACAACAACAACAACAACAACAACAACAACAATTTATTATTTATACCCCACCCATCTGGCTGCGTTTCCCCAGCCACTCTGGGCGGCTCCCAACCAAATATTAAAAACATGATACAGCATTAAACACTAAAAACTTCCCTAAACAGGGCTGCCTTCAGATGTCTTCTAGAAGTTGGGATAGTTGTTTATTCTCTTGACATTTGATGGGAGGGGGTTCCACAGGGCGGGAGCCACTACTGAGAAGGCCCTCTGCCTGGTTCCCTGTAACCTCACTTCTCACAGTGAGTGAACCACCAGAAGGCCCTCGACGCTGGACTCAGTGTCCAGGCTGGATGATGAGGGTGGAGATGCTCCTTCAGGTATACCAGGCTGAGGCCATTTAGGGCTTTAAAGGTCAGCACCAACACTTTGAATTGTGCTCAGAAACGTACTGGGAGCCAATGTAGGTCTTACAAACCCCATTATATTTTAAATAGAACTCTTCCACTTTCTTTCCCATATTAACAATGGAGAGCTCCCTTACCCACAAAAACAATCATTTACCAAAAGAAAATGGGAAATGTCTTGGCTTAAAAGCACACATTTCCGTATGAGAAGGTATCTTTCAAGTCATTAGGAGCAAGTATTAATAAGGCAAGTCTGCTGAAACACACACCTCTAAAGAATAAAATAACACCAGCTTTCTCCTAAGAAAAAGAAGACTTTATTATGAATCCTAAGTGATTTCCCTTCTCAACTCAACACCCACAGGACCATTCCCTGCTCCCCAATTGGTTTCTGAAACAGGAAACCTGGTTAACCTCCATACAAACCCTTTCAATTTGGGTCTTCTGCCCACTTCTTTTCAAAAGAAGGCTCTGAGCATCCATGAAACAGGGAAATTGCATTTTAATTGTAATTCATAAACAAAGCAATGTTTGCCTGTCCTTCCCAGTCTTTTTACTACACCTTGATTATGTATGGACTTACATAGCCCTGTACAACCTGGGGCTGGGATACTTCAAAGAATACCTTCTCCTGTATAGACTTACCCACTTTTAGTGGAATCTGATGTCAGTATGGATGTTTTTAGTTAGCTGTTTGCGATTTACCTGACATTTTTAATAACTATATTGTGCATTTGAAACTTTTAATAACCTACTCTGAAACTGCTCTGTAATGAAGAGCTGGTAAAAAATTGATTTACCGTAAATCATAATCACAATGATAATATAGTAAATTACAAACCTGCTCTGTGCATCTTTAAGTTTAGCTTTCCACTCTTCTTGTAACACTTCTTGGGCTTTTTCTAACTCTTCAGTCATGAGGGTCTTGGTGGAAGTTAGTTCACTGTCATATTGAGCCAAAGTCTTCTGTGCATTTACTAAAGTGTCCTCCAGCTGCCTGACGCTGTTTTGCTGCTCCTTTAAGGATTTCTCCAGTTCTACAATTCTAGCAGCCTGCTGCTGCTGAAGCCAAGTCATTTCAGCTTCACGAAATTCAGACTGCTTTTGCAAGGCTCGCTTATCACACTCTGCCTTGCTTTCAAGCTCTTTACGCAACAATGACAGTTTCTCTTCAGCCTTTCTTCTTGATTCCTCCTGTTCTTGTTTCCATTCTTCAGCTTTTGTTTTATGAGTCTGTTCCATTTCCTGCAACTCCTCTCTAGCTTTGCGTAATTCATTTGCATGATCTTCAATGAGTTTGCATTTAATCTGTGAATTAAAAAATATATATCAGTTGAAGTTTCAATCATATAAACTCTCAATATCAAATTGCTTGAATTTAAATTATGAACTACCAATCTGATGCATTTTTATTAACTTTATTCAAAATATCTTATTTTATATAATATTAAGAAATGAACATGCACTATCATCTAAATATTTGCTCAGAAGCAATTCCACAGTTTTCTATGGGCTTACCCTCACATAAATGTGCACAGAATTGTAGCCCAAGATATTTTAACTTTATACATTTTACTCTTTCAGCAATTTTCTAGTGCACACGAAACTGCTGAAAGCTAATATAGGGAAAAGCAAATATAGAAAGTACCAGTAAATTAGACACTAATCCAATACCCAATTAACTGGGAGTATGTCCCATTTATGTCAACAGGACTTACTGCTGAGTAGACATGTATGGGACTGCACTGAATGTAGCATAATGTGATCCATAAAGTCACTTTTTAAATGAAACCAATGCAGACAAAATTCTGAAGGGGATAGAATTTTCAAATGTTCCCAGAAATGAGAACTGCCCATAGAAATCAATGGAGAAATCCCAGATTTCAAGGTACAATTCCGCTCAAACAGCCCAATGAGTGTACAGAATGCTGCTGAATGTTGGGGGAGGAGGGGAGCTGTGAAATGGCTGAAACTTGAGTAGAAGCAGCATTTTGTTGCAGGCCCCCACTTGGATATATCAAACCTTTTCCCAAGACACCTGCCTTGTATGGATGAGGTTAGAATCACAGAAGCATAGAGCTGGAATGGCTTCAAGGGTCACCTAGTCCAGCCCCCTGCAATGCAGGAATCTCAACTAAAGCATCCATGACAGATGGCCATCCAACCTCTGCTTAAAAACCTCAGAGGAAGGAGATTCCACAACTTTCCCATGTAAACCGTTCTACTGTCCAAACAGCTCTTACTGTCAGAAAGTGTTTCCGTATCTTTAGTTGGAATCTCCTTTCTTGTAACTTGAAGTCATTGGTTTGAGT